>NC_041740.1:29894748-30204391 GCF_004115215.2 Ornithorhynchus anatinus
ACAAACCAAGTCAGTCACATAAGTGAAAAGACTGTAAATAATAATTAGTAAAATCAGCTCTGAAGAAACCAAAGCTCTGTAGAATTCCTATCAGGGCAATTTAGAAGGGGTCCCTCTGACTATGCACATGATACATTTCTTTGTAACTTTGACTTTTTTTTATACTCATACAATATTTAGATTTTTGCAGGGTATTTTAAAATTTGTGTTAATTTGGTAACACTAGCACTGTGATAGCTCTGAAAATAGATGGAAAAGCAGCTTGGTATAGAGGATAGAGCACGGGCCTGGTAGTTAGAAGGAGCTGGGTTTGAGATTGTGAGCCCCATGTGGGACAGGGACAGTATCCAACCTGACTGACTCGTATCTACCCCAGTCTTTAGAACAGTGCTTGCCATGTGGTAAACACCTTACAAATTCCCTTATGATTATTATTAGTATTCAGATATATAACAGAATTTGCCAAGGCAAGATCAAAAGCATGTAACTTAAATCCATTTATCACCAGAAGTGAACATAAGGGTTTTGACTGACTAATCCATTGTGAAAATTGAAGATATGTGTTGGTCAAATTAAAATGTTTTGGTGTGTTTAATAGTCAAAAGCAAGCTGGGGTCAATAGCACTATGATTTTTAAAGGCTGTTCAATTCTTCTAATTTTTAGCTAGGAACCCCCAAAGAAGGAAATAAAGGGCTATTCTTTCTGAATATTTTTTCCTTCTCCATCCATCCACCTCCATTCTCTAAACAAAACAGTCCTGCTTCTGCTTATCTGTAAATCACATGACCAGACCAGCATGCTCTGTCACCTGGGCATATAGTACTCAGCTGCCTGGGCACAGAATACTCAGCTGCATTCTGCTCTCAGCTGTGCTTGCTTGAAATAGAATCAACCTGGCTATATAGCCACCCAGCCTCAGTTCAAGATCTTTCTGGCAGCTTGGAGTCCCACTTACACCAAACTTAATGTGTTGGGATTTTGATTGATACATTAATACATTAATACAAGAGGGCAAAGGATGAGGGGCTAAAGAGGAAGGAAAGGCAGCGGAGAGAGATATAGGGTCAAATAAAAGATGGAAAACCTATACAGTAAATGGGGACAGAGAGGATGAGGGATGGGGCAAAAAGAAGGGGTTGAGGCTAAGGGATAGAAATAAGAGTAAAGAGGGAGAGGTAATAGAATAAAGGGAAAAGCAATATGGCCTAAGTGGGTAGAACATGGGCCCGGGGAGTCAGACCTGGCTTCTAATCTCAGATTTGTCACTTGAAAGTTGTGTGACCTTGCTTCACTTCTCTGTGCCTCACTTAGCTCATTTGTAAAATGGGGATTAAGACTTTGAACCTATGCAGGACAGGGACTGTTTCCAACCCGATTTGCTTGTATCCAACCCAGAGCTTAGTATGGTGCCTGGCACATAGTAAGCGCTTAACAAATACCATAATAATAATTATACATTTCTCCATTTCTGGACAAGAATCTTTCAAATCATGATCACGATCACGGTATGCTTGAGTCCAGTCAGGACTTCTGAGAGGCCTGAATCCACAGGAATTTGAAATGGAGTCAGTTTGAATTTTGACTGTAGTGCCTCGAGGTGACCTGTGAGTCCTTGCTTTGGAAAGTATCCCTGCAGGTAGCATTAGAAAGAGGAAGATCGGGGCTCTTTCCTTTATCTCAAATCCTTTTCACTGAAGCTTTGAGAAAAGCATTCCATTACAGTACATAGCCAGGAGGCTGGAACACACTTTGGCTTTAATACCTAGGAAATTCCCTCAACCTTTTAGTGTTCAAAGCTGTTGAGCCTCTATCAGAAGTGTGCTTCACGAGGTCTAAACTTCTTGAGCAAAGGGCTGATTTGTAAAGGAATTTTTCTGAACCATATGTAAATATTGGCATAAAATCCTATGTAAACAGCAATACTGAAAATCGTCTTGTCTGGACAGGTCTAAATTATTCACTGGTGTTTGTGTAGAAAGAATGTATAATATAGAATTTATCACTTTTGTTCTGGCTTGTCAAAGAGCCCTGAGGGAAGGATACTAAACTTACTAGTACCTGAAAAGGGGCTCAAAATATAAGCATTTTCAGTCAGTGAGGAACAAATGAGCTATAAAGACACTTGTTCACCCCATGAAGATGATTTCTTAGAGAAAACAAGCATAAGGAAGAGAGAGAATTGCAATCCTGAATGTGTGATTAAAAAAATAACAATTCTCACCTGGGCACTGGCCTAGAGACTCTGCACCATTTGTATACAAAAAGGAATAGAATTATAGAAAAAGTAAGGAAACTCCCAGAAGAGATTGTATGACAAGAATAATGAAACAAAAAGTAGTTCCCTTTCCATTTCACAACTGAAACCTGGCAGATTCACTTTATTCCAAAGTAAGGGAAAGGAGGAAAATGTTATAGTCTGAAATGAACAATGTTGTCCACATTATCTCAGGCTGGAGAAAAACCTTTCCATCTACCTCGAGATCTGGGGAACTATTCCAGATTGAATTTGAATGGCTATTGCTCTGGACTGCTGTGAATCTTGTCACACATGTCAAACATTTGTGGTGATTTTTTGTTTGTTTGTTTCCTGAGAGCCACGATTTACATTCTTAGTCATAGCCCCACGGCTGAACTGTCCTCTTTTCTTTCTATACAAGCACTGATTTTTTTTCCCCCCTATTCTGGACAGCAAACTTTACAAAGTTAAGGATTCCAGGCACTCCCTTTAGATCTACTGGATTGCTTTAACTGCTGTTCTCTGTGGTATGAGTGGGGGAGGAAGGGGGAAGGGAGGAAAGGAGAGGTGTGCAAGTGCTCTTTTATGTGTGTACAGTGAAACTTAGGAGGAATGTAAGGAAAAGGTCCTGACCCCTTACTATACTACTGTGCTCCTCTCTCAAGATATTTGTTTTACTACTTTGAGGCAAAAGCAATTTTTGTGTTTGACATGAGGCAGACATTATATAATTTTAAACAGCTCAAGCTTCAGAATGATCCTGAACTTGTGAATGGTCTTGTCTTTCTCTAGGGTATTCCAAGTGGCTCCATCCTCATAATTCACAGCCAGGGCAGAATTCTGAAGTCAACTCCAGCTTTTTCCATGACTGTGTCTCAGTGCACCTGTAATGAGGGGATGGTGGGGATAGAATTTGGGATTACTTTGGGACCACCAGAATAATGGTTTTAAGCCCCTGTTGCAAAGAGGGTTTGCATGTGAAGTCAGAGGAGGTGGGGACTGGGTTTTGGCCAGAACAGAGTCTGTGCAGGGGATAATAGAGACAAGGTGAGTGGGTGACATTGGAATAGTAAGAGGAAGTGTTAGGGAAAGTACATGGATGTGAATAAGGATTTTTCAGAAGGCAATGACCCACTTGTCACTTTTTCTCTGGAATTGTATACTGTGCTGGATCTACTTCCTACCACCTAATGTCAAGGGATTAACTCCTTTGAGAAAGTGTAACTCTGTTTCTTCGTTCATTAATTCGTTATTTCATTGAGTATGTGTGCAGAGCACTAAATTAAGCTCTTGGGAGAACACAATCAAAATAAAAGGAATGATCTTCGCAATGACCTTTCTAGTAACAGCTGATTATCTAAACATGACTACAGTGGAACTTCTCTACCAAATTTCAGGGTTGATCATATAGGAAAGCTGTGGGGAGTTTTTCCATCTTATTTGAATTGATAGCTAAAAACACATTTTTAGGTTTCTGATTATTGTCAAACCTATTAAGTAAGCACTTCTAAATTATTTGAGACTAATATTGATACTTACCAAGGGTGACTTTAGGTACCCATGTGAAGTTGTTGGGCTAAACTTCTGTGTCCATGGTTTGAAGATGGTTCTATGAATACTCAGAAGGAAAATTTTGAAATAATTCTTTGCAATTATCTTCTCAAGTCTTTCATACCAAAAAATATACAGACCCAAGCTTCCTAAAGCAGGTGATTATTACACAGGCAAAAAACGCATATGAGTTTAGGTAAAATATGTACAGCATGATCCAAGATTTCCATTTCACTTTTTGTATATAAAAGAATGAAAGATCTCTTTATATATTTTTTAATTTCTATTTTCCTATGAAACAAAAACATACGAAACATGTCAGAGGTGTGCAAAGATAGCCTAACAGAACCCTGTGGGGCAAAAGGTATGTTCTGCATGCAAATCACTGATATTTTTAGTGTACATACAACAGAAAAGTAGTTCAGAGAGTGTTTAAGAATGAATTAATTTAATTATTCCATTCTCTAATTTAAGGAAATTTTGGAGAGTCTTTCAACTTGAGTAAACTTTATTCTTTTTCTCCTGTCTTAACTGAAACACGAAATTCTAAAATTGCACACTTTCTAGACAGCTATTTTTCTTATTCTGAATTCTAATGTTTCTAATTGGTTAATCATTTCCCCCAAAAGGTTTTCTGGATATTCCATCTCACTGTATTTATTTCATAGCTATTAATGATTCTATTGTTTCAATTTTCCCTCCCATAAGTCTCCCATAAGGGAGACTATTTCCTACAATCTTCTACATCCAAAGATGACCAATATTGGCTACGGTTTCTAGAGACAGATTGTTTCCTAAACATATAACAAATGGATTCAATTTCACTTTTTTTATTTAGCATAAAGGGCCTCTCCCTGTTTATCATAATGATTAAAATTTACAGATGCCAAGTTATTTGTAACATCCATTATAATCGATTACAGATACTGTCACCAAAAAATAAATCACTTGGTTTACTCAACTTTCCCTTATCTTGTCTATAACAGAGTAAATTATCTGTCTTCTAAAATCTAGCTGAGACCCTTTGTCCTTTATTTTCTGTGATTTGGGATTTCTCCATAGGGATAAATCTATTTCTGTTTTATTTATAATGTTGCTAAACTGCCAATGGAAACTCTGAACAGTTACAGAATTAGTTGTTTGCATGAAACAATGATATTTATTGAGCATTGCTATGCAGAGCACTATACTAAGCACTTGGGACATTAGAGTTGGTAAACATCTCTTCCCTTATGAATTTCTAATTTTGGGAGGCAATAAGATAAGGCAAGGTATTGACAATGGGAAAACCATTGAATAACTAAACTTCAAATTTTCATGGGCACAGAAAACAAGAGGAAGAGATAACTAGGAACAATTTCCCTGATGAAAGAAATAGAATTTTGTCCATTTTTCTTGGAGAATCTTATAATTTCTGTTGTATCCCACCTTCTGTGGAAAAACGGGTGCCTGGCAGGCTTTCTCCTAAACTTCACAGGTACTTAGGCCAGGCTTTAAGAATTTCTTTTTATTTTTAAATGGATAAAATAATTGTGGTATTCATGTACTTATGTTCCAAGTATTATACTGGGTTAGCTACAAGATATCTGGATCACAGTCCCTGTCTCCCTGGGCTCAGAGTCTATGTACTACTTGGAATCACTGCTCTTCCAAAAAAAAATTTAAAAGGAATTCCAGTTCATTCATTCAATAGCATTTATTGAGTGCTTACTGTGTGCACAGCACTGTACTAAGCATTTGAAAAGAACAATATAGCAACAGAGGCAATCCCATACTTCTCTTAATGTGTACTCAGATATCCATTTTTCATCATGCAGTTTGCCACCTTAGAGGCAATCACATACTTCTCTTAATGTGTACTCAGATATCCATTTTTCATCATGCAGTTTGTCACCTTTCTAGAATTCTCTGCCTCTTTAGAAAGCACACATTACCTATGACTCTCTTGTACAGCTTCCCTTTTCAACTACTGGATTAAGCTTTAAATGGAGAAACAGCGGAGACCTGGTAGAGCACCGGAGTCAGAGGTTCTCTTCAGTGGTATCTGAGCAGTACAGAGCTCTCTACTAAGCACTTGGAAGAGTACAAAACAACAAAGTTGCTAATGCCATAATAGTAATACTAATATGTAAAACTCTATCTGGAAGTTCTAAATAAATGTCTCCTTTGAATCTTACCTGAGATTTAGCTTCCACTGTGTTAAGGGAAAAAAATGTGTATGCAGTAATAAGCAGAGGAAATTAAGGGAAATCTCAGTGGAGCCCAAGTAATAGATCACTGTATGTTCTTGCCCATATCTTGCATTTAAATGAGGCTTATGCTGTCAGGCATCACTAGTCTCTGTGACCACCAGGAATGCATATACAGCTCTTAGGACAGTAATATGAATCTTAAAACTTGGACATCAGTCAGCTGACATGGCTTAGTGAATAGAGCAAGGGTCTGGGAGTGTGAAGCAATGGAGTCTAATCCCAGCTCTGCCACCTGTCTGCTGTGTGAACTCAGGCAAGCCACTTCACTTTTCTGGGCCTCCGTTATCTCATCCATAAAATTGAGATTGTGAGCCCCACATGAAATAGGGACTGTGTCAACACGATTCACTTGCATCCAGTACCTGGTGCATAGTTGGCACCTAACAAATACCACAATTATCATTATTATTATTATTATTATTAACTCATTCTGAATTTAAAGCTGTCTAAACCTCAATCAAGGAAGGACTATACCACTCAGAACAGCCTCCATTCCCATCTCCCTTCCTCTGCTAGACTAGCAAAGGTTGTTCTCTTAGAACTATAAATACCTCAGTGATTGTACACAGTTGACACAGAGGGAAAGGATTACTTTTTATTCTAAAAAGATGTCTGGGAAATTTAGAGACCAGGATATATTGAGGCTCTTGAATAAATAGCCAGATTTCCTCAACCTTCTTTGAGGGCCATTTTTGACTTTCCTGTCAGGAATACTAGTATGAATGGCTCACATCAAATAGCAAGGATGTATGATATGGAAATGATACATATATGCATACATCCATGCATTGTTCACCTTGAGGTTTTCCAGAGTCTTTATCTGTTTATAAAATTCAAGGGTGATGTCAAATTGTAGGTGGATCGCTTAATCTTTAGAGGAGTTTCAATAAAATTGTTTTTAATGACTGTATGAAATATGAATGCTTCTCAGTTGTGATGAGTGCCATGGACAGGCATTAGAACAATGCACAGATTTTGGACCTTCTGACTGAGAGCCTTCGTCAAAAGGTAGACATCATCAGTCCAGTCTCTGCTGATGGTGTCCATTCTGTCCAAACCCAAAGTGGCTTGGAGGTTATCTGAATCACCCTGGGGCTTGCATTTGGCGTGGTTTCAGCTCTAGAGGATCCAAGTCATAGTTGCCCTAAAAGGATTCTTTTCTGAGCTAGAAAGCATTCCCAATCATTGGATCCCAACATGCTCCTGGGTTTCAATCTCTCAGTGACATTTGTATTCTTACTATGTGCATATACTGTACTAACCTCTAGGGAGAGATCAATACAAAAGAATTGACCACCCCCCCTGCATATAACAAGCTTACAGTCAAGGGGAGACACATTAATATAAGTAATGATTCATGTACATAAGTGCTATGGGGTAAGGGGTGGGGCAATTAGCAAATGTCAAAAGGTCACAGATCTGAGATCCAGATCCTAAGGTTTCTAATAAGCTTGGGGAAGTCTAAGGGGATTTGTAAGTCTGTTTCCACCACCAGATTGTAATTTGTAACAATAGTTACAATAGTACCTATCTACTGAGGGTAAAGCCCTGTACTAAGCTTGGAGGAAAAATATACACATGGAAGAACTATCCATGGTTCCTGGCCCCCAAGGAATTTTTAATGTAAGAATAATGGGTATAGGAAGGAGAGGTGAAATAATGGAATCAAAATAATATAAAAGGCAACGGTAAATTCAGTAGGTACAGTGGGTTACTGTGCTTAGAGGAATAGCTTCAGGCTTCACACAGCTAAGAGCATTTAACATTTAACACAGCTGTAGCTTCGTCATAAGGGGAGGTGGGGCGATCCACGAAATTGCAAGACTGCAGTGATACTGTTCTAAAATATGATTGACTAAAGTTTGATGTGACCTCATGTTGCTGCAGATTGTGGTGTCCAGAGGAGTAGAGATCCTGGTAGTGTTTTCTTCACCCTTCCCTGCCTGGGCAGGGGTTTATAATAATAATGTTGGTATTTAAGTGCTAACTGTATGTAGAGCACTGTTCTAAGCACTAGGGTAGATACAGGGTAATCAGGTTGTCCCACGTGAGGCTCACAGTCTTAATCCCCATATTACAGATAGGCACAGAGAAGTGAAGTGACTTGCCCACAGTCACACAACTGACAAGTGGTAGAGCTGGGATTAGAACCCATGACCTCTGACTCCCAAGCCTGGGCTATTTCCACTGAGCCACACTGCTTCTCTTAAAGTTCCAATGGCACTGGGGCAGGACAGACTTTCTCCTGGGCTGCAAATCCTGGCAATAGAGTAGGAAAGGGCACAGCCTCACCCTGCTGCCATCAGGCTTGTTTAGAGTCCTTCATCCACAGCCTTCCCAATGGTCTAAAATGTATGGAATCACACACTTCTACTGCTGTTTCTGCTGTTTAAACTACACTCAGTCCCACTGAGGCATAGCACGGCAGGAATGAATTCCTAGGATGACATGGAAGAATGCTAGAAGTTCTTGATGGGCTTTACTTGGTGGTCCAGTAAATGAAAAGCCAAACTATGCTCTGTTATTTTTGGCTTGTAAAATAGGAAAAAGTGTGTTTCCAAGACCCTGGCCAAATTTTAGTATCTGGTATAAAAATAGTAATTGTGCCATTTAAGTGCTTACTATTTGCAAAACTCTGTATTAAGCACAGGGACAAATACATAATAATCTGGTTGGACAGAGTTCCTATAACACATGGGACTCACAGTTTTGGTTGAAAGGAGAACAGGTAATAAACCTGCCTTTTTCAAATGAGAAAAATGAGGCCCAGATAAGTCAACTGACTTCCTTAAGGTCACACAGCAGGCTAGTGGGGCAGAGTTGGTATTAAAGGCCAGGTCCTTTAATTCTCAGGCCTGTGGTCTTTCCACTAGGCCTCATAACAGAAAAATCCAGGAAAATCCTGAGCATTCATTTTCAGGAGACTAACTTTGACATCATAATCTGTTGGGAGCTTCTCCCCCTCATTTGGGGTCCTCTCTCTGTTTCTTACATATCAAATATTGTTAAACTAAGTATATCGTTACTGCTTGCAGAGCATTTTGGTGTTTCAGGGCCAAGGTTTTATTCTAAAACGGCACTGAGTTTACTGCCAATGTGTCAATTTATTGGCAGTTAGTGAAAATGAAATTTAGTGAAAAGGCAATGTCAGTCTTTGAATAAATGATCATCTTGGATTTGTGGAAATCCTTCATAGGAGTTCACCTTCTCTGAAGTTGCAGGCAGGGCACTGTGTTCCTTGACTTTCTTCTCTTCATTCAATCGTAATTATTGAGTGCTTACTGTGTGCAGAGCACTGTACTAAGCACATGGAAAATATCCGACAATGTGAGACAATCCCTGTCCACGGTGGGCTTACAGTCTAGAAGGAGGGAGACAGACATTAAAACAGGCAGCTACTTCTGTTACTTGAACAATTCCAAAGTTTCCCATGCATATTGTGGTACTGGTCCTTGTTGAATCATTCATAATCTGAGTCCTGAAATGGTGGTCACTTTTCCACAGCTATCATGGTGGTTGAAAATGCAACAGAAGCATCTTCCTGATGACAGTCTGGTACAATATTGGAACCAGGAGTCCCTCAAGGGCAGCAATTGTGTCCTCTGCTTTTACATATATTCCCAAGCATCTCATAAAGTACTCTACACACAGTAGGACCACAATAAATGCTAATTATGATGATGATATAGACTTGGCTGTGTCAGAAGAGGGGGGGTGTGGGGGAGAAACCAATCAAAAAAACTGTTCCAGGCCAGCCTGCAGTCTAGATACAGCTTTCCATGGCTTTTCCTTCTGGAAAATCATGGCTATCCTTTGTTCCAGCAAGGCACATTGGATACTTTTGTAACTTACCTCATAGACATATTGAATAAATTGAAAGTTAAGTCTGGAAATACCAGGATTGAAGGTTAGAGTGGAAAAAATAACAACCAAAAGTATAAACTTCTTCAGGCAAATTGATTCCACCCTGAATTGAGAAAAAGGTCTGGGTACCTGGGCTCCTGAAAGTTGGTTATTAAATTAAAAGGTAAAACTGGGGCCTCCAGAGGACTTCCTGAATAATCTCTCTCTCCTGCTTCACCACTTTAATTTGAGGGCCTGGAATGTCCATCAAAAGATTCTTAACTCTGTTAGCAAAGAACACCGCCTGCTTTGTTAAGGTTTCTAAGTCCATTCTGGCTAAGACACTGTTAAGTGTTTCAAGAGCAGGAATACTATAGGATCTGTGCTTTTAGTCAGCATGTACTGAATACTGGAAAACTGGGTTTCAGTGGTTTGTATTTGTTGTCATTCACTGAACCCCTAGAGGATGGGGACCGAGTACTGTGTCACAGGGAAGAGTGGAAGCTAATAACTTAAGCTAATTATGAGAGAATTTCCTAAGGTTTATTTGTTCGCTTGTTTAAAAGTTGACTGCTTTGGCGGTGGGAAACTCTGAGCCGCTATGTCTGAAGACGGGTGTTTGTGGGGGAAGCAGATAGGCCTAGGTCTTGGAATATTCCAATGAAATTAACAATGAAGGTACGCCCCTTTGATTAAAATCCCTGAATACCAACAAGCCTAGCACAACTTCTGTGACCTTCCAAGGTGTTCTTGTTAAAAAGGTGGTCAGGTATTATCTCTTGGGAGCAGAGTTGCCAGAGGAGTGAGAAGCATCATCACAATGGAGCTGAGGGTCTTCAGGAAGCTGATGCCCCAACATCTCTGAGAGAAGCTGCTAGTTCCTGTCAGAAATCCAGTTTTAAAGTGAATATTCAGCATGGGGAATCTCTGTATGAGTGTTTGCTAGGTACGCCCCCAGACAAAAGGCCCAGGACTCTTTACACCGGGTGATCTAGTGTGCCTCCATCTCAACTATCTCGCCGCTGACTTCTCACCTGCTTTTTGCCTCTGGTTTTCAACACCCTCCCTGGAGAGACAATCTCTCTCCCCACCTCAAAGCCTTACCGAGGTTCCATCTCCAAGTCACACTTGGGGGAGTATAATACGATAGAGTTGGCAAACACAATTCCTGCCCTCAGTCAGCTCACAGTCTAGAGGGGGAGACCGACATTAATATAAGTAAATGTTATGACTGCATTTAAGTGCTGTGGTGCTGAGGGAGGGGTGAATAAATGGAGCAAATTCAAGTGCAAGAGCAATCCAGAAGGGAGTAGAAGAGGAAATGAGGGCTTAGGGAGGGCTTCTTGGAGATGTAACTTCAATAAGACTTTGAAGGAGGGGAAAGTATTTATCTGTCAGATTTGAGGAGGGAGAGCATTCCAGGTTAGAGGCAGGATGTGGGTGAGGGGTCAGTGGTGAGATAGGCGGGATCGAGGCACAGAGAGAAGGTTAGCATTAGAAGAGCAAAGTGTGCGGGCTGGGTTGTAGTAGGAGACTAGCTATGATGCCAAGCAGGCAAAGATAAGATCTGCCTCAATTTCCTGTGAGTCATTGAACACACTAAAAAGTCCTATTTGAATTATCCTCAGGGAAGTAAGAAATAATTCATCCAATTTATATTGTGAATATATAAGATATTTGAGGTCTTAAGTAATTTGTATAGGGTAATTTCAACCAATGCATTTTTATTTCTGTTCTAACCACTAATGTCACTTTGCCTCATTCTCGGTTCTCTAACTTCAACTCTTGGCTCGTGCCCTTTATCCTTCCTGGAACTTTTTTCATCTTTAAATATGCCAGACCTATGGTATCAATCATTCAGTAGTATTTATTGAATGTTTACTGGGTGCAGCCCTATACTAAGCACTTGGGAGAGTAGAATATAATGGAGTTGGTAGACACATTCCCTGCCAACAAAGAGCTTAGTTGAGAAGCAGCATGGCTTTAGTGGAAAGAGCACAGGCTTGGGAGTCAGAGGACATGGGTTTTAATCCTGGCTCGCGCCACTTGTCTGCTGTGACCTCGGGCAAGCCGCTTAACTTCTTTTGCCTCAGTTACCTCATCTGTAAAATGGGGGTTAAGAGTGTGATTTCCCCCCTCGGGACAACCTGATTACCTTATATCTATCCCTGCTCTGTGAAGAGTGCTTGATCCCACAAAGTAAGCACTTAACAAATACTATTATTATTGATAATAAATCTTAACGGAGAAAGACATGCCAGAAGTACATCTTTCAGGGACTTACTCTCAGTGACATCCTGGTCTTCTCCCCTTAATCCCTTTAGTGAGGCTTGGAAAATCAGAGCAGCTAGCAGTACAAAGGATGGGTGATTTCTTTTTCCTCAGAACATTTAGATATTTTCTATTGACTCTGGACCTTAAGCTCTTTGTGGGCAGGGAACCAATTCTGATGTACTCTCCTAATTGCTTAGTACAGTGCTCCATCCACAGGACTCAATAAAAAAGTCAGGAGATGGCCATTAAAATATAGTATGGATTTATGCATAAGTGCTGTGGGGCTTCTCCCCATCTTTGATGGCCTCTTGAAATTCTACAATCTCCAAGAGGCATTCCTCAATTAGTTCCCTTTTTAGGTGATGTCCACCCAACTACCTCATAGGCACATACGAAATCAGCCGCAAGACACACTTTTGTCCATATCATTGTATGTATTTTCCTAATTAAACACTTACCTACTCGGCTATACCTTCTCCTTTTCCTTCTCTCCATAAATTATTTTTGTGTCTCCCCTTTTAGTAAGTGCTTGGAGAGCAGAGACTGTTATTAATTTCTATAGTACTCTGCCAAAATCCAGTCTGTTTCAACAAGCTTTCCCCAATTAATTTCCCAGGATTGTGAGCCATTTCATCCCTTTGGTAGTCAATCAGCATTTATATACTTATTCCCACTTTCCTTAGGACTCATACGCATATGTGCACACAATTTTAACCACTCTAGTAAATCTTTTAATGCATGTATCCCTTGCTAGACTGTAAACTCTTTGTGGGCAGGGATTAAGCAGCTTTGTTATGCTGTATTTCCCAAGCACTTCGTACAGTGAACGGCAGCAAGTGATCCTCAAATACTGCGGTTCTACTGGGTGCTGCATGAAGTAGGTGCTCGATCATCAATATTGTTTCAATGACTGTGGTGCTTCAAAGATTCACCTTGTATTTCTCCAGCTGGCTCTGCTATTCCAGAATTTTTCACAGACTATTTCTGTGCTTAATGGATATTTAGGATATTGGGCTTCTCCAACTCTGATACAAGCTGTGTGAATTAGGCAAAGTACTTAAAAAATACATGTTCAGTTTCCTCGTGTAAAGTGGAATTAATAATAACACAACAATACAAATTTGTAGAAACTAAGGTATTGAGATTGAGTCTCCCTGAACATGACAGGGATGTACTTATTTGAACATGCTTGGATACAGGAAATTTGTTCTAATTGGAAGGGAGAAAAGCTGCCTTCTAAGAAATGGTATTCACTCAGCAGCCAGGTAATGTTCTTTTTAAGTTGTCATTATGATGCCTCTTCTGAATGCAAGAAGATTTACCAGACACTTTCTGCAAAGGGGATACAGTGAGTCTTGGAAATTGCTACTCCTTTCAACACCAATTGTATTTTTGTGTTTATCGTAGTTTAATTACCATTGAAATTAGCCTAATGAGTAAAATGTCAGTCACCTTATGGGCAAAAATCACATTTGAAAACAATCATTAGTCAAAATTACTAGACACCTGAGCTCAGTCACCATTGTTTTATTTTAATAAGATGTGGAATTTGGGACATGGAAATGAAATTTATGGTTTTGAAGTTACAAGCTAATAACACAGCATAAGCCCAATACTTAAATACTTTACTGTGATTTAAACTGCTGTGTGAGTCCTAATTCCCTTATCTAGATCGGCTCTCTTTTGAAGGGCTAATATTTTGACGGATGTCAATGGTTCTGTTTTCCTTAAAGATTTTAGACACACAATTTTAGACATGTAATATACTCGTTGGACATTTGTGACTAAGATTCAGTTGGCTCTCTTAGATAATGCAGAAGCACATGGCAAAGCCACATATTCATTTCTCCCAGTGCTCGTTAGCCACCTAGTGGGCTTAACTGAAAATTCAGAGCATGAATGAAAGCAATTCAGAATGATTTTCATGGTTAACAAAGAACATTTCTCATTGCTTAGCTCCTGAAGGGAAGTTCCGATGTGGGACTGGAAGTTCTTTTGATGTCATTGTAGTGCCTGACATACAGTAAGCGCTCAGTAAATAAGATTAAGATACATGGTAATTTCCTAGAGAATCATAATTTTTTTTCGTTGATGTAGAAGTCAGTGCGACTGCGTAGAAAGGTCACAAGAACTGGCTATACTGAGGACAAGTAACAAGACCACTCTAACTTCGAGTTTGTCATTTTACCCAAATATATGAGAAATACCTATTTTTCCAGGTAAGCCTCCCTGAATCTTAAAAGCACCAGCCTTTCCCCACCATCTGCTGCCCAGAAGCTACTTCCCTCTAGGGGGTGAGCAAAGAAAGGAAGATGTAGGGTCCTAAGGACACTTCCCTAGGCCTCACTTGAACTTTGAGTGTTCTGTTTTTAATGTTTCATCACTTCTGCTGTCCATCTCCAATCACTCTTTGCCATTTAAACTTTTTAGATTATAAGCCCCATGAAGGACAGGGACTGTGTTTAATTCCCACCCTTGTTTTTTCTTCCAGTGTTTCATACAGTGTTCTGCATATATTACATGCTTAATGAATGCTATTACTGATATTACTGTTTCAAGTACATTTTGGGATGTGGGGTGATTCAAGTCCTTTGTCCTGCTGCCTGCTGAAGAATGTCATGAAATGCATAAGTAAAAACTGGGTGATAAAGTAGTATTTTCCAGGATAATAGAAAATTGAAAAACCTGAAAATTAGAGTAACCACTTCAGATTTTAACTTGACAATTACCTGATAAGTAATTTAATTCATTAACTTTTACTCACTAAATTACCAAGTACAACTCACATTATTTTTGCTGTTTGAAGAGGAGCAAGAGCCAATTTTCTCAATTTGAAAGAGCAATGGGGTGGAGAGAGTGGAAAGAAAGGGGGTTTTGTTTTCTGTTCTTTGTAATTACCAAGGTTTAAGTACACTATTAAATTTTGAAAATATGGAAAAATACTCATCCCATTCTGAATAGGTTCATGACACTAATAACCTGCCAGTAATGAACCTAATAGGGGAAGAGTATTCAACTATTCCATATTACCAGTGGAAAACACTTTTGCTCATGAGACATCTTATGGCTTTTTTTGCTAACTGCTTGAACACCTAATTCAGGCAACTGCTTTTTTGTGTTTCTCTATTTTTATTTTCCTAAAAACATAATCAGTGTCATTACTGGTTCAGACTGTGCTCAATATTCTGATGCTGGCAATGGCCTTAGATGGAAGGTTTATAAAAGCAGAATTTTTTTTCCTTTCTTTCCTGCCCCACCTCTTCGTATAGTCCCCTGAATTTGCCTACCGGTAGGTGCTTGATAAAATACTTTTGGAAGCATGCAGGCTGCCCTCCCTGAATCCCAGGAACGAGAAGCAGTGTGGCTCAGTGGAAAGAGCACGGGCTTGGGAGTCAGAGGTCATGGGTTCGAATCCCCGCTCTGCCACTTGTCAGCTGTGTGACTGTGGGCAAGTCACTGAACTTCTCTGTGCCTGTTACCTCATCTGTAAAATGGGGATTAAGAATGTGAGCCTCCCGTGGGACAACCTGATTACCCTGTATCTATCCCAGCGCTAGGAACAGTGATTTGCACATAGTAAGCGCTTAACAAATACCAACATTATTATTACTTGGACTTGCCAGCTTTGCAGATGACACTAAACACTTTTGGTTGGTTAAATGTTGTGTTGATAGGATATCAATGAATCATATTTATTGAACACTTACTATGCAGAACACTGTACTAACTGCTTAGGAGAGTACAATATAACAGAATTGGTAGGCCCACTCTCTAGCCAGAATATTCCCACTTCAGTCTATACTTCACTCTGCTGTCTGGATTATCTTTCTACAGAAATGTCCTGGGCATGTCACCCGCCTCAGAAATCTCCAGTGGTTGCCTTATCAATCTCCGTATCAAGCAAACACTCCTCACTATTGGCTTCAAAGTTCTCCATCACCTTGTTGCTTTTTATCTCACCTCTCTCCTGCACGCTCTGCTCCTCCAGTGCTGACCTTCTCACTGTGCCTCATTCTCACCTGTCCCTCTGTCGACCCCGACCCACATCCTACCTCTGGTCTGGAAATGCCTCCCTCCTCAAATTCGCCAAACAATCCCATTTTCTCTCTCCCCCTCTGCCCCCCCCCCCCACTTTAAAGCCCTACTGAAGGCTCAACTCAAGCAGAAGGCCTTCCCAGACTAAGCCCCCCTTTTCCTCTGTCCTTCCCTCCCCACTGCCCCGACTCACTCCCTTTGCTCTACACTCTTCCCTCACACAGCACTTGTGTATATATGTACATATTTATATTTCTATTTATATTAAAGATGTGTAAATATCTATAATTCCATTTATTTATATTGATGCCTGTTGACTTGTTTTGATGCTTGTCTCCCCCCTTCTCTACTATGAGTTCATTGTGGGCAGGGATTGTCTCTATTTGTTGCTGAATTGTACTGTCCAAGAGCTTAGTACAGTGATCTGTACACAGTAAGCACTCAATAAATATGATTGAATGGATGAAGGAATACAGCCTGTCCAGGGGGTGGGGACAAATAAATATTAGCACTATTATAAGTTCTGTGGAGCAAAGGGAAGAGTGAATTTAAGGATTCAAGTCCTCGTGTAAGGAGTGCGAGAAGAGAAAATGAGGGCTTAATTGAGTAGGTAAGGTAAAAGGGTGCAAGGTGATAGAAAATGCTTAAAGCCTCTAGTAAGGAGTTTCTGTTTACAGAGATGGTTTGGCAACCACAAGGACAAATGTATGTTCTGGTCTGGGCTCAAGAAAGAGCTTTTGGTATTATTGTGAACTGTAAACAGAAATCATCAGCCTAATGGTGTTGAAAGTCGCCAAAAAGCTCCACAAAATACTTTGTGTCATCATAAAAGCTCAAAAGAATGAAATGAAAAGAGCACTACCTGGAATATTCAAGGTGGTGAATCTCATATGTTTAGAAAAGTACAAAAAGATCTAAGGAATGTAGCAATTTCCAGGCAAGGATGGTTCAAAAAGGATTTGGGCCTTTGAGTCTAGAAGAGTACAATCTGAGAGAATGCATGATGTTTATCTGCATGATCTCATGAAGGCTACAGACAGAATATAACAATAATTTGATCTGTTAAGAGCTTTTGTGCTAAGCACTGGAGTGGATACAAGCAAATCCATTTGGACACAGTCCCTGCCCCCAAGGGGCTCACAATCTCTCCATTTTGCCGATGAAATAACTGAGGCACAGAGAAGTCCAGTAACTTGTCCAAGGTCACACAGCAGACACCAAAGAACCCATGACCTTCTCACTCCTAGGTCCATACTCTATCCACTATTCATTCATTCATTCATTCATTCATTCAATAGTATTTATTGAGCGCTTACTATGTGCAGAGCACTGTACTAAGCGCTTGAAATGTACAATTCAGCAGCAGATAGAGACAATCCCTGCCCAATGATGGGCTCACAGTCTAATCCACTACTCCAGTGTGGAATTGTTCACACAAACCCCATACATCAGCAATCTTTAAAAGATTTTAAAAGGATGCAATCTTTAAAAGAAAATACTTCCTTTACCCAGAAGGTAGTGAATACACGAAATTAGTTACCATAATAATGGTGGTATTCATTAAGCACTTACTCTGGACCTAGCTCTGTATTTAACCCTAGGGTGGTATACGACTATCGGGTAGGACCCAGTCCTTGTCCAACATGGGACTCACAATCTAAGGGAAAAGAACAGTTGTATTAACCCTGTTTTTACGTATAAGGAAACTGAGGCACAGAGAAGTTGAGTGACTTTTTCCACAGTCACATAGGAAAGTAGCAGAACTACCCATGCATCCGGACTTCCAAATTCAAACTTTCCACTAGGTAATGTTACACAAGAGATTCAACAAGAATTTAATAATTCATGGATGAGAGGCCCATAATGTATTATTTAAAAAAAAAAAAACAAACATTCTGGAGGGCAATGAGAAGACTCAATAGAGACTTGGGTAGGTTCATGGACTACATAGAAAGAAGTGCATCCCTAACATTGAGAGTGAACACAATGAAATAACTACTAAAATGTACCTCTAAGCATCCTTGGTTCCACTAAGGATTGACCATTGGTATTCCCCAGTAATGATATCTATTATAATATTTTGCATGTATCATTCATGCATGACTTATGTCAAAGTACCAGAAAAACAAACAAAATAATTCTATTATGGAATGTAATTCTGAACTCAGTTTTCTGAGCAGTTCTTTCTGAAAATTTATGGAAGTATCTCACAAAAAGACTAATTTTGTCCAAGAGAAGGTATACTGAGGTTAACAGGTCTAATTACATTTTAACACTTAGTACAGTGCCTGGTACATAGTAAATGTTTAACAAATACCATAATTTCATTATGACTTCTAAGATCAAATTTTCTCAGTCAAAGGGAAGAGGGAATTGCTGCCTTTTACCTTTCCTTTAGCCAGGGAGATCTGATCAAAGAAAATAGGTTTATTTGATTACATTATTCTACAGATAGACAACTTTTTAGAGATCTCTTACATGAATAGGAGATGTTTGAGGGACTGAGAAAGTGTTGCAGGCAAGGGGTAGTTAGTAAAGCAAGGGGAAATAGCAATCTACAATGTCAATGCTCAGATTTTGTTTTATAGAACAAAATCTGAGCATTGACATTATAGATTGCTACCGCAATAATGATTTTTTTTCCAGACAAGTAATATTGCATTGTCACTTCATATTACAATCTCTGTACCTCTTGAGGAGAGAGGAGGCTGGGGTTTTTTGTTTTTGTATGCTGTTGAAATGCTTTAAACATTTTGCTCAGATACTGTACTGCTTACTAGGGAGCAAGAAGGAGGCAAAGAGAAAAAGAAAAAGGAGGCAGCAAATATTTCCATCTTCTTTCACTAAAGGAGAAATCCCCACTTCAGAAATGCCTTCACATATTTCCTGGATAAATTAAGGAATAAGATGCAGGTGTACAGTATACATTAAGGCTCCATATACTGTATCTAAGCTCATCCTACTGGAAGCTTCAAGTCCTCCACTCTTTTAATTGATGCATTTATGAAATGTTATTTATTACCAATTCTCAACTTTGTGAACCACCTTTCCAGTGTTGGAACAACTGATGTGTTAAATGTATTTAATGTGTAACCACTCTCTTATACCATCCCAGTGTTTTAGTCACTGCTTGACACCAAACAACTCAGTTTTGCAGTAAACTTCTAGATCCTAGGTAACACAGCACCCTAATGACTTTGAAATTTTTCTGTCTTATGGAATCATGAGATTCTTTGTACAAAAAATTACATTTATTGATTATATACAGTAGTACTTTTTCACTGTTTTCATTTCCTGAATGTAATCCTAAATATGTATCACTACTGTAATTGAAGAAATTAAAATATTTAATCATTTTGATTTTCTTTTTGTGGTAATGCAAATGAAGTAAAATAGATGGTGGTGGGATTCATTCATACTTAAGGCACATTCAGAGACTTCTAGTCTCGTGTTTCTGATCAATTATTGCATTTAAGACTTCATTTATGACAAATTTTCAGAACACAGTATGGTATCTCTCACTTCTGAATGGTGGCTTTTCTCAAAGTCCAAAGATAATTCTTTATTTTTCAATTGTAAGAAACTTCTCCTTAAGGCTACATGAAATTAATTTCTGAATGTTCTGGGACTTTCCCACAAATTGTATTTTCTATACCAGTTGAAAAATTGAGACTTCACTGTGGGATACAAAAATGTGGATTTCAGCAGTAATGCAAAAATCAAGAGGCTCTAATCTTTGTGTATAGAACTCTTAAAAAAAATAGTGAAAGTTACATTATTTTAATCCCTTTTTTATCATCTCAAAAACAAGTAGAGCTGTAATTAAAAAGGTAACATAGCCTGATTAATTTATTAGCAAATGCTTAGGATAGAATAATCTGCAGATACACAAATTCCTTGTCATATCTTGGGGAAAAAATACCACCTCTCAGTTAATTACATGAATTTGGTATTCATGCACATAAATTATTTGGCATGTACTGGGATATTTTCATACAATATGTGTGAGGGCTTAGAGGGCATGTGGAAAAAAAGGGAAGTAAAAATATAAAGACTTCATTCATGTGGGTCAGTCCCCACCGGGAAGCATGGTACATAGAGTTGGACAAGGCTTGAGGAAATGTGAGATGTGTAACTTGGATCAATGAGGTGAAATTCTCATGCAATATGTGGGTTGAAAACTTTTTTACTGGGGGAAAAAGAATTATGTTTACAATTTAATTATAGCACAGGTAAACAGGTAAATGTAACAAAAATACATTTTAAAAAGCTTTTTCAGGCTTTTTTACTGCAGTTCTAAGATTTTTGACAAGTGGAAGGAAAGTGGCATTCACCTCTCTTTGCAGTGCATTAAAAAGCTGGAAAAATATTTTTCTGAATGACCATCACCAATTAACACTGATAGGTACTGAACAATCTCACAGCACACACAACTGGATGTGTCCTCAGAGAGCTTACAATACCATGTGCTATTCCAGAGTAAATTAACCTCCAAAAATTCAACTGTTTCCTTGGTGTACTCTTTCCTCACCAGTTAGATTAGGACAGCAGCGACTATTTTCACATCCAGGTCACAAGTCAACATCTAGAGAAAGTGAAGTTTGTACAATCACGTAGTGAATTTGGGCAGAGGAAGTGGAACCTTCATAACACATTTTCCACATGCTTGCCTATTCAGTATTTTAGTGTTCTAACAAGTTTCAGAAACCATAGTTGGTGTTGAAGTGACATTTTATTTAAAATTAAAATAAAATCCTCAAGTGCTGTTTTTTGGGCATCAAAATAATGCCCTGAATAATCAACTCCAATTAGTTCCTTTTCCCTTTTCTTGGAAATTTTGAACCATTAAATTTTGAAGCGCTAAGCAAGAGTGTGATGTTGAACCATTTCTAATACCATCTGTTTTGTTCCTTTGGGTGTTGTGCTGCTGAAATTGCTCAGAAGTGCAATACAATTAGAAATGTATTTATAGTTTGCATGTCATATTAAAGTTTGATTTCTCGTTGCCAAAGCCCATGATATATGATGTACTCACTAACAACAGTGTGTACCAACAAGTAGCATGTGCCATTGACAGAATAACATGATAGGGTGCTAATTTAAAAGATTTGAGGTCACTCTGATATTAAGGTCTTATTTTCAATAATATTTCAGTAACTCATATCTTCTTAGGATTGTGAAGCCTCATAAATGAAAACTAATGCATCCTTTTTCAGCTCTCATTGCATCAGTAGCAGATCATCTATATTAAACACAATCCAGGTTCTTAAGGATTTTTGCAAGCTAATTGGGAAGATAAGCAAATGTTCGTGGTTGTGTTTAATTGATGAGGTGTGGATTGAGGTAGAAGCTAAATGGCAAAGGCAGGAATGGTACTATTTCCATTCTATAGTGTAAATTTGACCCCTCCCTTGGTTCCCCAATGTCTGACCAACAGCTGTGTTGTTAGTAATGAAGGATTCTCAAAGAAAGGAGCACTTGAAAACTACTTTTCTCACCTTGATTTCTGCAACTGGCTAAGCAAGAATCCTGAAAAAGAGAGGAGACGAATAATGACAGTGAGGACTGCAAAGGCTACCTAGGTGGCAACTGTGGCAATTGCCTATTAACATAATAATAATGATAATGGTAGTTAGGAGCCAGGCAGTGTATTAAGTTCTGGGGTAGATATAAGATCATCATGTTGGGGACAGTCCCTGTCCCACTTAGGGCTCCCAATCTCAATTCCTATTTTACAGATAAGAAAACTGAGGCACAGAAAAGTGAAGTGAATTGCCCAAGGTCACCCAGCAGATAAATGGCAGAGCTGGAATTAGAACCCAGATCCTTCTGACTCCCAGACCTATACTCTGGTGCTACAACACGGCCTAGAAACTAAATGAGTTTTGTAGGTAAAATGATTATGGGTTCTCTGTAATGCCAATTTCTCTCGCTGCCCTATGTGTCCCAGTGGGAACATGGCTGGCAGGGACGAGAAAGCAAGAGTGGCTCTCCACAAACCACTAACTTGATTAATCAATTTCTTCACCTAAATTCTCAGATCCGGAGTCTTCATGACCGAGGCTCATCTGTGGTTTTATGATGGGAGCATCTTTATGAATTCATTGGGGTGGTGGAGAAAGTCAACAGCTAGCATCAATCTTATGCCTCCAATGCCCATTTATATTGGTAAGGTGTCTTTGCAGTATCTAATCAAAGGGTACCATTCCTGGCTTTTTCACTTAATGAATTCTGAACAGAATGCTACTGAAGCCTATCCACTTGCTTTGTTTTGCTGTCTGTGAGACCATTGTTGAGTAGGGATTGTCTCTATTGATGAATTGTACTTTTCAAGGCTTAGTACAGCGCTCTGCATACAGTAAGTGCTCAAATACGATTTAATGAGTGAACACTTTTGGAAAATGCTGACATTGCTATTGTTGCCAGAAATATATTGGGGGCAACCTCTAACTAGAACATGAAGTCACAAATTTCTCACCCTCTTTCTTTGAATTGTCTTCACTGTTATAAGTAGATCA
Source organism: Ornithorhynchus anatinus (assembly GCF_004115215.2). Lineage (NCBI taxonomy): Eukaryota > Metazoa > Chordata > Mammalia > Monotremata > Ornithorhynchidae > Ornithorhynchus > Ornithorhynchus anatinus. Next base: position 29,917,459 of record NC_041740.1, read on the forward strand.
TCATCAGACTTGCAAGGACTATCTACAGGTTACCAAAAGCACCTATAGTTTTTATATTAGGTTTAGGGTTGTTAGGGTTATTGTTGGTGTTGGAATAGTGTTAGGGTTATGACTAGAACCACACTTTAGGATTTAATTCCAAAGCATGATTTAACTTCCATTTTATTCCACATTTCCCCATTATTGTTCCTTGAGTCACTTGAGCATTAGAAAGCACTGCTTTTTCCAGGGGTGAGTTTCTGACGTCGTTCCTGCTCAGTTGTGAGAAAGTTAGAAGAAGGCTGTGAAGAAAAGAAATGCAGGTGCCTTTTGCCTCTTTGGAGCATTGTGTGTTTTTTTTCAATCTCCTTTCTTTCTGATTTCCCTTCTGGCTCTGGTTCAGTACCACATGCCAGCCTGGAAATTCAATGTAGGAGGTAGGCTCTGCCACTTCCCCTCTTACCATCTGGAGCAAACCCTAAGATCCCATATGGAGAGAGAGAGAGAGAGAGAGAGAGAGAGAGAGAGAGAGAGAGAGAATAGTTCAGAAAGAGAGGATCTCATTCAACATGGTGTAAATCCCTTGGGAGTCCCAGTTCTTTCAATCAATAATACTTGAGTGCTTACTCTGTGCAAAGCACTGGACTAAGCTCTTGGAAGAGTACGATATAACAGACTGGTAAGTAAATTCCCTGCCCACATGGAGCTTACAGTCTAGATGGGAGTTTATAATCTTGGGGGATTGTAAGTAATCTATTTGTTTTACATTGTTGCAGTACACAGCATAATTCCCCCAAAAGGGGCTTTTTTTCTGGAGAAAAGAAAAAAACCCCAAAAAACTGTCATGTGGTCATGAGTGGAAAGAAATGTTTATGCTGATCCTCTGTACATAGGAAAAGTGTAATTTTTAGAATTTTTGTATTGTAGGAAATGTCTGTGTCTGATTATAATCTGCAGAGGGCAAATTCAGCATTTGACATCCCTGCTAATCTCTCACACATCCACCTACAGACACAGAGTGTGCTAAAAGTGTTTGGGTTGAAAGAAAGGTCAAGGCAGATAATATCTCTGTGGGCAGCGATCATGTTTACTTCTCAGTACTCTCCATAGATCCTCAGATCCTACAATTCTCTTCTCTTCCCACCTGCACCCCTGGCCCCTCAAAGCCTTCTTGAAGGCACATCTCCTCCAAGAGGTCTTCCCTGACTAAACCTTCCTTTTCTCTCATTTCTTTCTGCATTGCCCTGACTTGTTCCCTTTATTTATCGCCCCCTCCCAGACTCACAGCACTTAGCTACATATCTGTAACATTTATATTAATGGCTCCTCCCCCCCTTCTAGATTGTAAGCTTGTTGTGGGCACGCAATGTGCCTATTCTCTACACTGCCACCCTTCCTTTAGACTGTAAGCACATTGTGGGCAGGGAAAGTGACTGTTGATTGTTGCAGTGTACTCTCTCAAGTACTTAGTACAGTGCTCTGCACACAAATGCTCAATAAATATGACTGAATAAATGAATTCACTGAGAGGTTTGGTAACCGGCCACCCTGTCCCTAGCAAACATATGGTCAATACCCTGCTTCCAGGACCAGCATTAGTGGCTTGGGGAGAAACTGGCAACCTCTACCCATTCCTAAATCGGCCTCAGGATCACAGCAACACTTGAACCTGGAAGTTGATGGTTCCAAGTCCTCTTTTAAGGGGAAAAAAATATTGTTTTGAGTAACTTACTCAAAAAAAAAAAAAGGACTTAGGAAGTCTTGTTACATTTTTAATGGTACATAAGCACTTACCGTGTGCTGGGCACTGTACTAAACACTGGGGTAGATACAAGCTAATCAAGTTAGACACAATCCCACATGGGGCTCACAGTAATAATTGCCATTTTACAGATGAGATAACTGAGGCACAGAGAAGTGAAGTGACTTGCTTAAGGTCACATAACAGGCAAGTGGCAGAGCTGGGATTAGAACGCAGGTCCTTCTGACTCCCATGCCTGCGCTCTATCGATTAGGCCTCACTGCTTCTCATCACCTGTAGAGCTCCTTCCCCACTCAGTAAGGGACAGAGGGTGTATCTTCTCATAGCAGGGGGAGTTGATATAGGGAGGGGCTGGATTCTTGGCTGGAAAAATTGAAGAGTGCTAACCAATCTAAAGAATCTCTGGCCTTGTAGCAATGGTCAGAATAAGTCTTATAGCAATTTCTAATATAATAATGTTGATATTTAAGCGCTTACTATGTGCAGAGCACTGTTCTAAGCGCTGGAGGAGATACCGGGTAATCAGGTTGTCCCACATGAGGCTCACAGTTAATCTCCATTTTACAGATGAGGTAACTGAGGCACAGAGAAGTTAAGTGACTTGCCCACAGTCACACAGCTGACAAGTGGCAGAGGGGGGATTGGAACCCATGACCTCTGACTCCCAAGCCCGGCCTCTTTCCACTGAGCCATGCTAATTACGGTATTTGTTAAGCACTTTCCATGTGCCAGGCACTGTTCTAAGCACTGAGGTGAATATAAGCAAATCGTGGTGGACACAGTCTGTCTCACATTGGACTCACACTCTCAATCCCCATTTTACAGATGAGGTAACTGAGGCCCAGAGAAGGAAAGTGATTCGCTCAGGGTCACAGAGCAGACAAGTGGCAGAGGTAGGATCAGAATTCATGATCTTCTGGCTCCCAGGCCCATTTCTATCCTCTATGCCATGCTGCTTTAATGATGATTACAATAAATCACTAGTAATATTTTAATAATCATGTGGTGTTAAATCCAGATTTGATTGAAAAAATATACTACGAAATATTTTGAGAAAGTGCTCTTTAACTGAAATGTTTTAAAACTATTTTAAACACTAAATACATCTTCTCATTCCAAGGATGCCTAAATAACATGTCACAAAGTAGGGTGCACAGATAGAAGCATATCAAAGAGGATTAATAACTTAAGATCATAATACTGTAGGTAATGGTGGTATTTAAGTGATGAATATGTGCATGTCCTATCCCTGTTCCATGTGGGGCTCACAGTCTCAATCCCCACTTTACAGATGTAGTAACTAAGGCACAGAGAAGAGAAGTGATTTGCCCAAGGTCACACATCAGCAAGTGGTGGAATCAGGATTGGAAATCATGACTTTCTCACTCCCAGGCTCGTGCTCTTTCCACTAGACCACAATGTTTCTCCAGTGTTAAGTGTAGCATCAAAGATTAGATTCCAATTTTTTCTGCATGTATGAACCTTTCATTCATTCAATAGTTCTGGTGGGGTATTTCTCCAACTACTCCAAGTTCGCTTTCCAGTGAATTTCCAATGTCTTTCCAAGATTCTGGCAAAGAAGATGTTCATCTTCGGTAGGGTTTGTTATTACTAGAAGTTCTCTTTTCAACAAACCTGAAGTGTCAGGTAGTGTTCAGAATGAGTCACTTTTATTTTGTTTCCCATATTCTGCAGTTAACATATAACAAGGCTTCATTTCTAATAGAAAGGCAATCTCCTCAAAATTGTGCAGAAGGGATTCAATCCAGCCCTGGGGAGATGAACTGGAAAAAGCAAAGCCTAGTCAATGTTTCCATGATTATCGCTAGCCTCATTCTTGAAACTGCCAAAGGTGCTAATTAGTGGTAATTGTTTGGATGATTTGAGTAATGGGTGGGCCCTCTCTGGATAAGTGAGGATGAGGTTGCCACTAAATTTCACTGACATAGTGAACAGCTGCAGGACCACACCTGGCAAGTCGTCTCACGTGGCAAATTTCGTGACTGGGTACTATTGTCTAAATGATATCAGAGGTCCTTAGGGTAGGGACTAGATCTTTGAGAGTATGGTAGCATGCCAATACAGCATCCATTCCTCAATTCCAACATTTAACTGACATGCAGCTTTAACACATTGGTCTAAATGCGAATTAGGAGTTCAAAATGTCTCTTCTTGTTTACTGACCTGGCAAGCTATTTAATATTTCTGCAGACCCCCTTCGCTACCAAAATCCAAAGAAAATCAATGTAGCATGACTCCATGAAGTGTTTTTTTTCCCTTGGAATTCAGGAACATTTCCAGATGCAGAGTTGTTCAAAAAGCACACACTAACTATAATGCCGGAAAAGTGACTTGCGGCCTCTTGGATAATGTTTCCCTTCTGTTTAAAAAATAGTACATCACTATCTAGTCTCTCAAGGACTATAGGCATTTGGAAGCAGTTGGTCCAAGAGCGTATATATACAATCATGTAAGAATGAGTCTAACTTTCTTTGTTTTATTTAGATAATTTTTAGACTCTGGATATGATTATGAACAAATTCTGTGTGCTCCAGTGTAAATATTGTTGTTACTGTATCCTTCTATACTTTTGCCAATAAACTGTTCTTATTTTCTCAGAAGGAAATACTCTTCCTGAACGTTACATGGGTTGAACATGAGGAAGCTTCATCTCAATTTAAATTGACCATGCCAAAAGAAAAAGTGTGTGTGTGTGTATACACCCTACATATATATATCCTACCTGTATTACCTACAAAACCTTAGATTATCAAGCCTTAAACACACACCAATCCCAAATTCGAATTCACCCTAAACACATTCCATAGCCCTAACCCAAATTATGAGGGGTTTTTTATGTATGAAGTTGTGCATGTGTTGATTTTCTCAAAACTGTTATCAAGAATTTAAGCAGTTACTTGTGTTGAATGCCTGCAGTGAAGTTCAACCGTTATTGACGAGCACAGAAACTCAGCTTTTCATTCCAACTAAAAACTTCAAAACTTAAATTTTCAATATAAGTTTCCTCATTAACATTTTAGACCTAAAAGATAGAAAATTGAACTGTTCATAATAGCAAAAGGTTAACCTAATTAGTTAGGCCATATTGACTCTCTTTAAACATCATTTTGCAAGAGAGAGAAGAAAATCTGCCAGTTTAATCTATCATGCACTTCCTAAGTGCCTAATACATTAGACTAGATCAAATAGGTGGTCACTGAATCCTATCATTGCTATTGCTCTCTTGAGAAGCAGCATAGCCTATTGGGAAGCCCATGGTCCTCAGTCAGAAGACCTGAGTTCTAATCCCTGTTGTCACTTGGGCAAGTCGATTTATGTGCCTCTGTTTTCTTATTTGCAACACCTGTTCGCCTTCCTACTCAGAGTGTGCACCCTCTATGGGACAGAGACTTTCTGACCTAATTATCCCATATCTACCCCAGTGCTTGACATAGTAAGGGCTTAAATGGCATAATTACTGTTAGTATTGTTAGTACAATTGTTATTCTTAGACTGTGAGTCCCACGTGAATCAGGGACTGTCTAATCTATAGTTTATCCCAGTGCTTAGCCCAGTGCTTGGCATATGGTGGTTAATAGGGTCGACCATTATAATTATTACTACAGAGGTGTGGACTCTGGTTATCTCTGGTTATCAACTTTCATCCCCATTAACTCCTTTCTTCATTTCATCCTCTATTTCTTTGGCTTCCCCTTTTGAGGACTCATTCTTCTTTTTAAGTGTCTGATCCCACTTTTTTAAAGGTACCTGTTTCTGTTTTACCCTCCCATTTCTTTTCTCTTTCAACCATGAAATGAAATGCAAACCACACAAGATCCCTGAAGGATGTTGACTGAGCATCTCCTCTCCTACCCCTAGCCTAGACAGAATCTTTTATCCCCCTCACATTAGCTTATTTTGTTAGAAAATATAAACATCTATAACTCTCATCTTGCTTTTTTTCCCCTATCTGAATTTTCCTTCTCTGCAAGGACAGCTAAAACCCACAGGAAATTGAACCGCATCACATTGTTTTCCATCTCCACCTGCTTGCCTAATCCTTGAGGAAAATCCCCACACACAAACACCGTAGCCTAAGGCATTAAATTCCAAATTCATGATGAAGTGTAGTGTATACAATATGTGCAGTAAAAACAATCACTTAAAAACCGAGGCATATAGAGGGAATTGTGTTGTGAAGTTGACATAATACTTATATAATAAAACAAACATAAGATGAACCATATTTCCCAGAGGAGCTCATAATTGGTGTACTCATACTCAGGAAAGATGTGTTCCTTTGTTTTTGTTTGTACATCAATATTTCATCGTGTGGTAAAAATCTACTGAGTTCAGCCTCATAATAAAGGTGGATCCTATATGTAAGGACAATGGATTAGGGGTCCTGATATTTATTACCTTGAATTGGAGAAGCAGCATTTCTCAGTGGAGAGACCCAGAGGTAATGGGTTCTAATCCCAGCTCTGCCACTTGTTAGCTGTGTGACTTTGGGCAAGTTACTAAACTTCTCTGTGACTCAGTTACCTCATCTGTAAAATGGGGATTAAGACTGTGACCCCCACATGGGACAACCTGGTTACCTTGTATCTCCCCTAGAGCTTGGAACGTAGTAAATGCTTAACAATTTTAATGCCATCATTATTATTAAAGTGCTTCGATTCTTGTCAGTGACTTCTCTCATGTCGCTTTCAGAACATTATTGTGAGGAATTGACTTCCTCACAATAATGTTCTGAAAGCAACATGACAGAAGTCACTGACAAAAATGGCTGGGGGAGTATCATTGCTATTTTATAGAGGATTAAATGGGCATGGAGATATTCAGTGAACTGTCCAAAGTCACACAGGAGGTCAGAGACAGAGATGAGACTAAGATCCTATTTTAGACTTCCAGACCTGTGCTTTTAACACTAGGCCATATTGACTATGCTATGAAGTTCAGTTACACACAATGTCAAGAAGGAACAGCTCTTTTTTGGCAAAAAAAAAAAGTCAGAACTATGAGACTACAAGAGTAAAATGAAAACAGAATCAGGAGCTGCCAGCAGTAAGCACTTCACTGGAACAAGGGCAGATATAATAATAATGGTGTTTGTTAAGCGCTTACTATGGGCCGAGCACTGTTCTAAGCGCTGGGGTAGATACAGGGTAATCAGGTTGTCTCACATGAGGCTCACAGTCTTCACCCCCATTTTACAGATGAGGTAACTGAGGCATTGAGAAGTTAAGTGACTTGCCCAAAGTCACACAGGTGACAGGTGGTGGAGCTGGGATTAGAACCCACGACCTCTAACTCCTAGGCCCATGCTCTTTCCATTGAGCCTATTCTCTACCTGATTATGATGTATATACCCCAGTGTTTATTACATTTATTGACACTAGGTAACAGCCTAATGAATGTAATAATAATCATGATGATGGTATTTAAGTGCTTACTATGTTCTAAGCACTCTTCTAAGTGTTGATATAATAGTAATGGTCTTGGTGGAATCTTTCAGTCCTGTTGCTGGCTTTTGGGTCACACTGTCATGCTTCAGTAAATTTCACAATCAGTGCAACAATTTAGGATTACTCACTAATCATTAAAAGTTGTACTAATGATGAAGAAAAGTTTATTAAGAAGGTGATTGAAGTATTATTCCTTGCTCTGTCTGGGTTTGGTTTGGAGCTATGTATACAGTTTTCAGTGGGGTTATAATTGTGTGTGCATGTGGATAGGTGAATCTGGATGACCTTGGATAGCATTATTCCTAGACTAACATCTGCCTGGAAGATGAGTCAGTGAGTTTTCCTACTTGTTTTCCACATGATATTTGCAAAGATGTCAGTCACGAACTTCCTTACAACTGTCTCATTCTTCTATTGATCTGTGTATATATTTTAGGTAATTTTACAAAATGTTGGCTGTGCTGCTTTAAACTTACCATCTAATCTTCATTTTGTTGTGAAATTGTACTTTCCAAGCATTTAGTACAGTGCTTTGCACACAGTAAGCACTTGATAAATATGATTAAATGAATCTAATGATAAACCTGGCATTAGGTATCAGGAATGTGATTGAATGAATCTAATGATAAACCCAGCATTAGATATCAGGAATACTTCAGTGATCCATGCATTCTTCAGGTCCCAGTGTTGAAAGATGCATTATCAGTGGGTGAGTTTTGGCCTTTGGTGTTTCCAGGGTATCTTGTTTAATGGAGAGATAGAAGACAGTGTCAGTGATTTATGATGTTTGTCATATTCCTGATAATAGTAATAATGGTGATTTTGGCGAAACACTCACTATCTGTCAACACTGAGGTAGATACAGAATAATAAGATTGGACACAGTCCTCAAGCCACACAGTCTGAGGGAGGAAAAACGGGTATTGAATCCCCATTTTACAGGTGAGGAAACTGAGACATAGAGAACTTAAGTGACTTGCTAGGCTACAACTGCAGGCAAGTGGCAGAGCTTGGATTTATGGCAATTTAGTTTTATAATTTCCATACTGAATAATCATTTTATCAAGACATCACTTATTCAATACTTACAGTGGACAGAGCACTGTCCTAGGTACTAGGCAAATTAAAAGGAAATTATGAAAGGTGCGATCCATAAACTCAAGGAATTTAAATTCTAAAGGAGATTTTAGAAGATGATAAACATGGAGAAATTCAAATTTTCAGGAAAAGAATGAAGAAAACCTTTCAATAATAATATAGATACATATCCATATATGAGTTTACCTCATCTTAAACATTGTCTCAATATTCCCCAAGTCATCAAAATATTATTCTTCAGAAACTTGCTGGAGAAAAGAGATTTAGTCACTTTTCTGTTTTATAATCTCTTGAATAAGAACTATTTCCATTAAAGGTGAAGAGCCTGAAAGTAGATAATAAAGGAAATAGGGTTTGTTCTTCTCAGAGCCAAGTAGTAACTAAATGGTTCAGCATGGTGTAGAATTCTGAGAAGTTTATGTAAAGTAGGATTCTCTTTTTGTCACTAAATTTTCATACTGCTAGGTTATAGAGTATAAAGGTAGTAAGTGGTGTTTAGAGGGGATGTGGCTTTGAATAGACCAAACTTTTAAGGGGAAAGGCTTTAAGAGGGTAGTACTTTATGAGGATAGGGATTTGAAGGAGTATGGAAATCAATCAATAGTATTTACAGAGCACCTACCGTGTGCAGAGCACAGTACACTTAGTCTAACTATTTGGGAATGTACAATAGAGTTAATTCCAACAATTCCTATCCTGAAAGAATTTACTATCTAGTTGGGGAGATGGACACTGGAATATTTTAGCAATAAGAAGGAAAATATTTGTATAAGCTAGTGGTTAGTGGAATATACAAATTGTTAGGTATTACAGGTATCTGTGATTACACAAGTGTATAGTTGCTGCAGGAAATTGATACGGTAGCTGAAGGCATATAATGTGAAGGAAAATGAAACTAATTAGGGAAGGCTTCCTGAAGGTGTTGTGATTTCAGAAAGACTTCCAAAATGGGATGAACTGTGGTCTATCAGATTTGAAGGGAGACTAGGGGAAGGGCAATGAGAGGTGGGAGAGACAAGAAAACCCCACAACACTTATGTTCATATCCTTTATTACCTGCTATTTTCCCATATGTAATTTATTTTAACATCTGATTCCCCAATTAGATTTTAAGTTTTTTGAGCCTTCTCCTAAGGGCTTCTGGCAGTGTTCTGCACACAGTAAGTGCTCAGTGAAAACCACTGATAGATTGTGCTCCTAAGTACCATCTGCTGTATTCAGTCCTTAGAAAGTACAACAAATTGTCTTCCCCACAAAGTACTTGCACTCTAATCAATGAATGATATTCACTGAGTTTTTACTGTGTGCAGAGCATCATACTAAGCACTAGGGAGAGTACAGTACAATAGAGTTGGCAGACATGTTCCCTGCCCACAAAGAGCTTACAGTCTAGAGGAAGAGGCTGACATTTAAATAAACTATAGATGAGCACATAAGTGCTGTCTGTAGAGCTGAGGGTGGAGTGAATGAAAGTCAAGTGCTAAAAGAGTGCAAATGCATAGGCCCATTCTTTGGAACACTACTTAATATTTACTTTGTTGTTATTACAGACTTGGGAATCCCATATGCTCAAACTGTTCTAATGACTGTAGTATTTATGAAGCATGTATTATGTGCCAAACACTGTGATATACACAGGTGTATCAGGTTGGGTACAGTCCTTGTCCCATATGGAGTTCACACTCTGAGCCAAGGAGATCAGCTACCCCTGTTGAGATAGATTGACAGAAAGGTAAGGCCTAAGGTCACACAGCAGGTCGGTGAAGGCACTGGGACTGAAACCCGTCTTTTAAAATCCTAGTAAATTCCTAGCTATTTCCACTAGTTCACAGTGCAGACCTAGTGTCAATTTTTTTTCTAAATTTAGATTAATTTAATCTTATTCCTTAATTTTCTAAATGAAGAATTTGATACGCACAAAAATTCTTGTAGTATTGGAAATGTACTCTTTCAAGTAAGGCTATCTTGTAAAGCTCGGTGTTAGCACCCAATTCAGAGGATATTCAATTTTAAGCTACCAAAAGTTTAGCATTTTGGTTTTATCAGTAATGGATATATATTAAACATTTGGCAGAAATAATTGTTCCATGTAGAGTTATGGAGAGTAAGATCATGGTCCTATAAATTTCACAAATCAGGGTATTTCACAGTTTATTTTCCTACCTAAAATCAAGTTTAGATCATTTTGCTTGTCTGGCCACAAAATACAATATCTGCTTTAGTAAGAACATAGAATCAACTCAAATTTGAAACATATTCCATTGCTTTGGAAATTCAAATAGGAAATTCATGAAAGAGATCACTTAAAATAAAAATCTGCCTGTACGAAACTAATACATAAAATCCTTTGGGAAATTCTCATCTAAGGAAATTTCTGGCCCAACACATTCTGGAATAAATACACTAACATCAAAAGTCCTTGGCTTTTGTTATGAACTTAAATCTGTTTCAACTCACCAAGCACCTCAACTTGTTGACCTTCAATTATGTCTGTGATAAAAGTGCCTTACAGAGTCTGTAGAAATTAATTTCACCTGGAAAATATCAAGTAAATGCAATACTCAATTTAGTTTTCCTATTCTTTTGTATATGTCTCTCAGTGGGTAGTTGAAAATAGATGTGCAACTTCCTTGAATAATTTCATTAACCTGTGATTCTTTATATTTCTATGATACTCTTTTTATGGAGTGTCTCTTGAAGTATTTGATTTCTGGAAGGGAGAGGCTGGGTGAGAATGGCCATGGAAGTTATTTTCTTAACTGAACCAGAGTGCTGTGTCTAAGTGATCAAGAAAAATAATTCCAACTCTCCACTTAACTGCATGGAGAAAACGCTTTTCCTGATGTTGATCATGGTGAGTCAGTTAAGCAAAGTCAACACTTGCAGTTAGCAATCATGACTAGTTTTTTTCCTTGTGAGCACACTCAATGCTCACAGCTAACTCCTCTACAAGTGCTAAGAAAGGTGAAAGAGAGAGTTTAGGAGAGTTTGCACCTAAACAGAAGGACAGGAAGAGAGGAATGAGAAAGTAGAAAAAGAGGAGAGAATGTGAGATAGAGAAAGGCACCAGATTGTAAACTCCTCTAGATAAGGGATCCTGATTGCCAATTCTATGGACATCTCCCAAGAGGCTTTGTACAGTGATCTGTACAGAGTAAGTGCTTAGTATGTTTCATTGATTGGAGAGAGAGGAAGAGAGAGAAGAAGTTGAGAGAGAGAAATCAAGGAAAAGAGACACAAGAAGCAATTCTATACTATTAGGCCTCACATCTCTAGTCCTTTTCTCATTCAATTGCTGTGGTATCCAGTTAATCATATTGAATCAATTGCCCTGAACTAAATGCTTAGGGGAGTACAATATAACAGAATTGGCAGGCATGCTTCCTGACCACAACGAGTTTACAGTCTGTTTGTGCACCTTCATATGACCCCACTTTATTCCTCTCCCACCTATCAGAGAAAAGCCTTTCAGTGTTAGTGCATTCATAACATTCTTCAACTATGTACATTCTTGACTTAAACTTGTTTACACTTGCACAGTTCTGGTACGAGGCAGAATCTATTAGAGCCTCCTACATAGAGAAATTAAGTCACCAAAGTACTTAAGTGTTAAAAGATGGGCACAGCCCTGAGAACAATAGCTTAAGGCTTGGACTTATTTAACACTGGTCATGAACAATTTTGAATCCAAAATTTAAGTCAAGGATATTCAATGAAGCAGCATGGCTAGTGGAAAGAACGTGGACCTGGCTTCTAATGCTGGCTCCACCACTTGCCTGCTGTGTACTCTCCCAAGCGCTTAGTGCTATACATAGAAAGCACTCAAATATGATTTATTGATTGGCCTTGGGTAAACAACTTCTTTGTGCCTGTTACATCTGTAAAATAGAGATTAAAGCTGTGAGCCCCACATGGGACAAGGCCCGAGTCCAATCTGATTAGTTTATATCTACTACAATGCTTAGTACAGTGCCTTTGTACATAGTAAGGGCTTAACAGATTCAATTTTTAAAAAACGAAGTATAAATAATAGAAATTCCATTTAACAACAATGGCAGCAGCCAGATATGATAAGCAATATGTTCAGGAGTAATCCAGTTGTTATCAGTAATGATTCTTCCTGAAACAGAACTTTATCATCAAACAAAACGTCTGTTGACTCTTTAAAAATGTCTACATTCTGTTAAAAATGGTACTCTTAAAAAACATCCATATTCTTTTAACAATTGGTGAGCAGGCATTTATGCAAAATAGGAATATAAAACATATTATGCTTTGTAATTATGCCATTAGACCATTTCAAATATCCCAATCCCACAATATTTCTCCTTGTTTCAGCATCAATGCTCAGACTTACATTAAATTTTACTGTGAGGAGCAGCTTGTTAGATGTGTTGTGATGAGTCCATGTAGATCCTTATAGCGTTTTCACTTCTCATTTGTGTGAGTTACAGTGGGGGCATATACATAGTTGATGTTGACTTGGTGCTTATGTTGTAGAGGTGGGTATGGGATCATTCAACAGTGATCTCAGATGACTTCTTGTGACAAATGGCTGTCTTATTGTGAAGCCCAGACCTGCATGCTTTCATTTAGAACAAGAAGTGATATTATTCACTGGACCATGATGATCATGACTACTATCAAGAATTATTAATTCGATTCTTTATGTTTAGGAGAAAGTATCATTTAAGTCTTAAGTAAAGTGATACATAGGTTAGTTGTCTGCTTTTTTAATTCACCCACTGACATAGGTTAAGCTTGCTGTGGACAGGGAATATTTCTGTTATATTGTGTTGTCCTCTCCCAAGTGCTTAATACAGTGCTCTGCACACATTAATCAATCGAACATATTGAGTGCTTACTGTCTATCATGGGTCTGTCTCTAGGGCAGGATTGTTAGGCAACAAGAGCACACCAATCCATCCATAAGAGGTACTTATCAAATGCTTACTGTGGAGAGCACTGTAGTAAGTGTTTGAGAGAGTACATTATGAAACCATTGGAAGTCCTAGTTGTCTGTCTTTTGGAGGAGTGCATAATCTAGTGGAGGTTTACCATCTACTATAAAGAGCTTAAAAGAGAGAAAGTGAGCCATCTGAACACAACCTCCAGCCCATGCTGTTCTGGGGACCCATCAGGGTCTCGAGATGCCTTAGGATTGCTTAAGGTTTTGACCAGTGTTAAAGGATCTTGTCCAAGGAGCAGACATCCCACAGTTGCTCATTACTGCCCCTTCTCAAGGAACTCTGATCCTGCCAGACCTATGGAATAATAATATAAGCACTTGTAATCAGCTCATTATCTTCCCCTGGAGAACATGGCTTGTTGTTTTCTAGATTTACCTTAATCATAAACAAAAAGCACTCTATAGCTAGTTTGGAGGCTTTACAAAGCCTATGTCTTTTTAAAAATAATCACACTTCTTCAAAACCATACCACGAGGCTAATGACAAGATTGTAGAACTCAACATCCAGGAACCACACAATTTGGAAGATTTTGATAGCTTCCAAATGGTTTTCCTTACCATTTCAGTTTTTGCACCATACTGATGCTCACCAGCACACCAACATTACATTGGACATTTACATTCATGAACACGTACAGTCTGAATTGTTTCAAAATGCAATGAATGGCTTGTGTTCCATTAAAACATCTCTTAGCCAAGAGTTAAATCATCTGGCTAGTTTAGCTATGGCTAACAGAATTGGTTCCGTTGAATTCCATTTCATATCCCTAACTCTCCAGGCCCCCACTCCTCCCCCTCCTCTCCAACCCCCCGCACCCCCCGAATCAGGCTAACATCACAACAGTGTTAATCAGTCTTGCGGCTTTGTTGGATAAGAATACGAATGTCAGGGCTCTTTCACAAAGCCAAATCCCATTGTGTTTTAAAAAGCAGGAGTTATGGGTCTTGTAAAACAATGTTGCAGAGGACCATGGAACTATTCAGCTATGTACAGGCCAATCACTGGGTCACTGAGTAGTTCAGAAAGAGCAGGATCAAATCCTGATCCATCTTGATTTTAGTTTTGAAGCACAACCCAGTATTAAAGCTACCACATGGAAGATTGTTTGACAGAGGTGTTGACTTTTGAAACAGATAAAATCAGGGAACAAGCCATAGAGAATAACCTAGTGTTCATGGACTTGTTGGTTTTGCTGAATTCCACATTCAGTTAGTAAATTATATCGGCATTTGATATGCACAAAATTACATTTCATGCTGTGATGAAGTCCATATGGACTTCGGTCTGCCACAGATGAAATATGCAGAATTGCTGAGGCTAAGTCTCCAGGTAAAATGGAAGACTCCCATATCTTTAGTTCAAAAGAAATTTACCACTTAACCTTGACTACCTAAACAGTGATAATGTCTCTGAGAAATTCCACTCAACCATTTCATTTGATCCACTAGGGAGGTCTACGCTGCCCACATTGGGAGCTAGGGGAGCAAAGAAATCTTGTCTAGTTGTGTCTCCATATGCTTTCTTGAACAACAGAGGAGAGGCCTCCCCATGGAAAGTTTAGGAGGAGATGATGCTTACACTGCTGGCATACCACCCTGACAGCTTGTGGTTCATGGAGAATTTGTATACCACATGAAGCAAGCCATTGGTTTGGATGAGCCTGATTATGTGACAGAGTTATTTCAAAGCATTAAGTTATTCACTGGAATGACTCTATTGTTTTCAGTTGCCTTTTCAATTCCCTTGCTTCTGTTGAAAAAAGTCAGTCTACCGATATCCTATTTCATTTAGAAATGCTCTAAAAGTAAGTGTAAGGCCACACTGATGATTTGAACTTAAAGGATGAAAAGCCTAGAAGACTGCTTTCAGGTGCATAATACTGCTGCCTGCTGCTAAATACTTTTAGATGTCTAATTTAATACTCTGCACCATCGTTGTTGCTACTGTTGCTGTTAGAGATGATGTTAACAGTGAATATTTAGAAAAGCAGAAACTAATATATGGGAGATAATCTGTGATTTCTTGGCATAGTCTAAAATCTTCTGTGTCCCTGGGGAACTCATTTCTCCATGTCTGTTTCCTTATCTGTTAAATGGAATTTCACACACCTTCCTTTTCTTCCCTCAACTGTAAGCCCCATGTGGAACAGCGACTACTCTGATCTGATTCTTATATCTGCTGAGTACTGTGCTTGGAACATAGCAAATTCTCAACAAATTTTGCAGTTATTATCCTAACATTAATTCACACTTTTCTTGTGGAGCCCCTTCAAATGACAGCAAGAAAAAAATAAGAATGAAGGGGTAACTTACGGTTAACTCAAAATCATTCTTCTGGACCTGATCTAAGGCTCTTTGGTCTTCTGGATGGTCCCATCACCCACACTAGGCAATTCTTGGAGGAAGCATTTGCTAAGCTACTAGATGCGTATCAACAAATCTGCCAATCACACTTCCCCCCCTTCAAAGCCCTACTGAAGGCTCACCTCCAGGAGGCCCTCCAAGATTAAGTCCCCCTTTTCCTAAGCTTCCCCCACACACACACACTGAGTTGCGACTCTGCCTCTTTGCTCTACCCACCTCCCTGCCCCACAGCACTTGTGTGTGTGTGTGTGTGTATATATATATATATATATATATACATGTATGTATGTATATATATATATACACACATATCTATACTGCTATTTGTATTAAGGCCTGTTTACTTGTTCTGATGAGTGTGTATACATATATCTAGAATTCTATTTATTTATATTGGTGCTATTGATGCCCATCTCCCCCCTTCTAGACTGTGAGCCTGTTGTGGGCAGGGATTGTCTCTCTTTGTTGCTGAATTATGCTTTCCAAGCGCTTAGTACAGTGCTCTGCACACAGTAAGCGCTCAATGTAATTGAATGAATGAATGAAATTCACCTTTTATGACAAGTTTTGAAATTAGATGAGTATTGTGGCCTAGAGTAAAGAGAACAGGCCTGTGAGTCAGACTGGGTTCTAATTTTGCCTCTACTACCTGTCTGCTGTGTGACCTTGAGCAAGTCACTTAACTTCTCTATGCCTTAGTTACCTCGTTGGTAAAGTGGGGATTAAATTGTTTTTGCTCAGATTTAGACTGTGAGCTCTGTGTGGGACAGGGACTGTGTTCAAACTTTATCTTATGTCTACCCCACTGCTTAGAGCAGTGTTTGACACATAAGTGCTTAACAAATACCATTTTTTTAAAAAAAGGTAACTGTTCTACACTCCACACCAGATATGGTCTCCCAACTTTAAACAAAAAATGGAGAAATCTGGCATTTTCAGTCAAATGGGTGTGCCAATTTGGAACCTGATAGAAACTTGAAATATGCTTTTTCCATGCTCAGCCTTAATTTTAAACGCCTGCATAAACTAAAGCAAATATAACCCACATGCTTTCTCTTCATTTGTATTTAAATTGAGAAAATTTCCAATTTTAAGAGGTCTTTGAAGTTTGCTGGGCCAATTGAGGTTTTTAATAAACCTTTTAAAGCTTTTTATCTTTAAACCACAGTTGTACTTTACCAATAATAAACAAAGTAAAACACCTAAAGGTTAGGGTTCGGATGGGAATCACCAAAACATGTGTCCTAAACTGGGAGCATTCAAAAGAAAATCTCCCTTTTCTATTCTAGACATGTCACATAAACAAGGAATTCAACTCAACATTGTCAG
The DNA here is from genome assembly GCF_004115215.2 of Ornithorhynchus anatinus. Classification (NCBI taxonomy): domain Eukaryota; kingdom Metazoa; phylum Chordata; class Mammalia; order Monotremata; family Ornithorhynchidae; genus Ornithorhynchus; species Ornithorhynchus anatinus. The sequence continues at coordinate 29,934,429 of NC_041740.1, forward strand.
GTGGTAAACATGCTTATTTTTTTGCTGAAATCATTTGGCTTTGCCACCTTGGATAAAAAGAACAATGGCTTTATGAAGTAAACTTTGAAGATAATAGTGAAGCAGCTTGGTTTATTAGAAAGAAGATAGACCTGGAAATCAGAATCAATCAGTCAGTGTATTTACTGAATGCTTACTACCTGCAAGTGCTTCAGAGAGTACAATACACCAATTAGCAGATACAGCAGATATGTTCATAATAATGAGTTTACAGTCTAGAAGTTCTAATCCCAGCTCTGCTACTTCCCTGCTGTGTAAACTGGGGCAAATCACTTAACTTTTCTGAGCCTCAATTTCCTCATCTGTAAAATGGGGACTAAATATTTACCCTCCCTCCTACTTATATTGTGAGCTCCATGTGGAACAGGGACTGTGTCCAAACTGATTATTTTGTATCTATCCTATCATTTGGTACGGTGCTTGGCACAGAGTGAGCACTTAATAAACAGTATTTTTTTTTTTCTGTTTCATTAGAAATGCTATCTACAACAACACTCAGTTTACACAACTCAGTCCAAACTATGTGCATGTGAAGTGCCTGGCTAGTTCACTCACCATGAATAAAACCTGTCCTGAATTTTCCAAATATACTGCTGCCTTTAGAAACAATTTTCTCAAATGCTGTGGGTTAGCTGGCCTAACTGCTGCAGTGTTTTTCCAACAATTCCCAGCTACACTAAATTGTATAAGATTAGGTTCTGTGTGTTGTTAAAAGTATTTAGACTGTTTCCTTGTGTTTGACTCATTTTGTTTCACCCTAAAGCTGTTGCCCACACTACTAGCATGTTGCGGCTATAGCTTTGAGGAACATTACTACAAAGCTGATAACTAACTGTGCTCCAGGATTTCACTGTAAATTACCTTGTCTTGGACTTAATCTTTACTAATGCTTCCTGATAAAAACAACTTGGAAAGCTTGGGTTCTAATCCTCGATCTGCCACTTGTCTACTGGGTGACTTTATGCAAGTCACTTAACTTCTCTGGGCCTCAGTTATCTCATTTACCTTCTCTGGGGATTAATACTGTGAGCCCCATGTGGGACATAGTGTCTATCCAGACAGATTAGCTTCTATATACTCCAGCACTTAATAGCACTTAACAAATACCATAAAACTGGATGTATCTTTAATATCTAAATCAGGTCTCAGTCATATTAAAAGGCAGGTACCGCCATCTTTATAAGATGTCCCATTTATATTGAAGTGTACTATTTTCTTATATAACATAGATAAAATTATATTTTCTTAATCACAAATGACTTTCAGCTTGGACATTTGATTATAAAATGCTCTCTGCAGGAAAATTAGAGTATAATAAAATGTCCCTCTCTCAAGCATTTGTTTGAGTCTCCTTAAGTGAAGGTTCATGGAATGTGTAATAATTATCATCCAAGAAATAGAGGATTGGGCCCTCCCATAGAGAGGAGATGAATGATTAATGTCTTTGTTTCCAGGGATTCAATATTATTGGCTAAGGAACTGACATTTTTTTTCTGTTGCCTGGCAACCACATAACTAGTGGCAACCACAAAACTAGCAACCATCAATTTTCCTCTGTAACTTGGCCCTTCTAGCACAGACGATTGCTATTAAATAGACAAAAGAAAGGAGGAAATGTTTAGGACAGATAATTTTTCTTTACCAATCTACCCTCCTATGCAAATATAGAAGACCTACAGGTACTGTGCCCTCATGGGTAGCTTAGATGAAAGGATCAAGGAGAGGCACAGGTAGTGAGATTGAGTGAAATACAGGAATGAGAAGCACAAGAAAACACTATGATTACTAACAGAATTCTCTGAAGTTCAGAGAGCAGGTCTTCCTAGCTTATTTTCCCTACCTGGAGATTAATTCCCTGCCATGGAAGGGAGAATTGAGCTGAATAAAAATTGATTGTACATGCTGATTATAATAGATTCCTTGACACTATCCTCCTCAACCAGAGGAGTAGTTGAACAGCACACAAATATCAAGAATTGAAAATTTGGAAAAGGAAATCCTGTTGATATTCTTCCCATGCAGAACATCCAATTTTTAACAATTACTTTCATGTGGGTTTTTTTTTTTAATGATCTCAACTGTAGACATGGAAAATTTTCAAAGTTTAGATATCAGGAAAACTCAACGTGTAAATTTTTTTTTTCATTTAGTCTTTGACTTCCATTCCATTTTTCAAAGCTAAATTGACTCCATTACATTCTGTTCATTTTTACTGGTTCATTTACACCTTCAAAAATTTACAGTCTGAGGTCACTTCTCTGGTAAATTTTCTCCATTTTCCCTCCCAACATTTGATAGTCTTATTAATTTTTTGATCCTCCTAATGTCTTTTCTCAGAATTAATTTCCAACCAAAAAGTTGTTTCTTCTGATCAACCCAAACAAATTCATCCAAATATACCCTCGAACTACGTAGTGAACAGACTGGGATCTCTTTTTTCTCTTGTACTTCTTGTAAGCCAAAATAATTCCAATTTTTTTCTTGCCAAAATCAGGCCTCCAACTTATGCACAGTTTGGAGAATTCAATTGTTCTTAGATCTGTGTTGGCGATGATATTTCTTCCGTTCAGTGAATAACTGCTTCAAATTATACTCTCTAAGTACATTACTTGTGCAGGAGTGGAATAACAATTTATTCACTAATATAAAGACTCTGAAAACATCCTTTTATTAATTTCTGCCCCTTTTTTTCCTAACTTCTCATACTGCTGTGACCCAATAAATCCTTAATTCATTTATCTATCATCCACATTTGTGTTTCCTCAACTGGCTTAAAGTGTATCTGCCTTGGGTTTTCATTGACTTCATACTTAATTTCTCTTGTTATTCCAATTTCCTACTTTCTCAGTGAGCTTTTGATCAGGGACTATACTATAGTGGACTGGATTTCACCATCAGAAATGTCATCATTGAAACTAAGACCAGCTACGCATGCACATATTTGGTGATGAAATCTTTTTTAATTTAATTTTAGCATGAAAAGTATAATAATTGAAGATGAGTATCAGATTATTTCTAGTGTTCCTCCTATTAAGTGAAATTTCAAAAATACTTTCTAAGTTTCTATAGTTTGGGTTTTGAGATGAGATGGCATCACTACTAACCATCTCATCTATTATGTATTTGTTATACATTTAATCTTAAGGTAGAACTGTAGGATTCTCTAGCTCTGGATTGTCTGTAGATTGTCTGGATCTCCTCAGTGTGTTTTCTGATGTATGGTTTACTCCCTAAAGCAGGAGCAAAAGTAGATGTAGCCCTCCAAATTTAAGGCTCGGGTCCACTGATGTGCCCAATCTGATTAACTGACCCAGAGCTTAGAAAAGTGCCTGACACAATGTAACAGCTTAAGAAATATCATATTGGTTTTTTTAAAAAAAACTGGAGCTTTCTTAAGTGCTTAACAAATATATCATTTAAAAAAAATGAAGCTTCTCCAATCCTACTCACAGTCATGTCTCTCTGCTAGCCTTACCACGAGGCAACTTAACCTTAGCCCTTACCACTAGTCACTTACTTTTCAGGTCTTTTATTTCAGGGGAAATGATACCCATGCATTTCTTCGGGAAATTACTTAAAACTATTTCTTCTCTTTAGTAACATTATCAGGCATATTTAATAAACTGCTAAAATACCTAGATTTTCCAATGCATTTCTATATATGTATAGTTGATTCAGCCTGTATTTTTATCTCCTTAGGTAGCCAGGACTGAGTCTGAAATTATATTTATGCATTTCTCTCATTGGAAGGACTGGATTATTCATGCTTAATAAGTGTTACAACAGATCGATATCCACAAAGTGGACCTAATGTTAGGCTTTAAAATTTTCATGTACTTGAGTGGAGTTTTAATGGTGCTAATGATTTCTGACTCGCTAATTAGTTATTGAGGGTGGGATTTACAACTAGCTTTTCTTTACCGCAATTCAGCATAGGATGAATTAAAAAAAAAATACTCCTTCAAAGTGCTAGAGGTTACCCAAACAAATTAGTGTTTGGGCAGTACATACCCCAGTTAGATTGTATCTACCTAAGCATTTAGTACAGTGCTTGGTTCTTAGTAAGCGCTTAACGAGTACCATTAAAAAAAAAAAAGTTACCATTGGTGAGGGGCTGCTTAAAAATTAGACTTTGATTTGAACAGCTCACTCCTGAATTGGCCCCAAGCTAAAGCACAGAGGAGGAACAGATGGAGGCCCAGGGGAAGCCACTGAAAAAAACAGCCTATCAGTTACTGCCTATTTAAGGAAGATGGACTAGCTAATTCCAACCCATTTGCTTGTCAAATGTTAGGTGAAGGGAGAGAATTTTATCTCTGGAGGAATGATACACAGGTTCTCATTTTCCTCTTTTCCCCAGTACTTTGCAGGAGTGGAAATTTTTTTTGGTCCAACTGCAACTCAGAGAGGGATGCCTTGCAAAATTATCTGCATTTTCTTAAGTATCTTCTTGCTTCATAAAGCATCCAAGACAGGTTCTGCAGACCAGTATAATATCGATTACTGAGGCAAATCCACATTTCCTTATATTCCAGATAATTGGGTTTTCTTTATCGATATGGCAGGCTCTTTGAAATATACTCAAGCCAGGGATATGAGCAGGGTAGAAAGTAGTATGGCCTAGTGAAGAGAGCATGGGTCTGGACACCAGAGGACCAAGATTTTAATCCTGGCTCCTCCACTTGTCTGCTGCGTGACCTTGGACAATCACTTTACTTCTCTGTGCCTCAGTTACCTCATATGTGAAATGGGGATTAAGTCTGTGAGCCCTATCAGGGATAGGGACTGTATCCAACCTGATTATCTCATGGTGTTTCTTATAGTGCCTGGCATATACTAAGGGCTTAATAAGTATTACTGGGGGGTGGGGAGGAACCTCTTTCAGGGGTCATCAAAGTCTCTGAGATATCCATGATGATCTTACTCTTACAGACCAGTAACCTAATGATGCTGTCATATCCTGGTTTGGCAAAGCAGAATAGTTAAGTCTGTGGAGACTGAGTAGAGAGTATTTCCTGAATTCAGGAGTTCCTTGGATTGCTCACTCTAAGAAATCTGAAGGATTCCAATGATGTTTGTAGGCATTTGGTTGTAAGAGTTTACACTCTTCAACTAGACTTTGGGAAAACACCATTAAGAGACGGTAACTTAAAAGATGTAATGTCACCTTCAACTCATCCTGCTTCTCCAAAGGATACTAAAACACCAGCTTCCTTCGTGTTTGTGACTCATGCCACATATTAAGTTACCTTTGCTCACCAAAGCCATTGCTCACCAAAGCTCTCGTGTTATTTTTCTCCTGTCTCCCAAGTGTGGTCTTTGTATCAGGTTGTTTTTTTTAAAGGTAATTGCATTTTCAAATGTATTTTATGTTGTAAACTAATTTAAATCAATCATATTGAATGCTTACTGTGTTCAGAGGACTTTACTAAGCACTTGGAAGAGTACAATATAACAGATATATTTCCGGCCTACAGTGAGCTAACATTCTCCAGTCTAGAGCTTGCAGTCTACAGTCTAATATTGAATTACATATTTTATAATGGCTGCTCTTTGGTTCAATTTTTATTTCCCTCCAAAGAGGTAGAGAGAGTTCTTTTTCAGATTTGTATGTCCAGTGTGACTAAGTTGGAAAAAACTTTCCAGGAATTTGCATTCCAGAATAATGTGAAAAAGGCCAATAAAATACTACATGGATTCCAACTTTACCCCTCTTTTTTTGGGCAGTCTTTAAATTTTTTCAATATATAATTGTATTACCTAAGTTTTTGTTTGAAAGATGGTGTTTGCAAACATGGAATGTTTTATGTTGTACAACTGTTAATTACTATCTGTTAATGTTTGGGGTTTTTTTTCCCCAAGAAGAACTGTTGTGATGAAAAATTGATCTCCCTTTTAAAAACTTTTTGGTCACAACTTCTTTATGGAGGCAGGTGTGTGAAACTGTACAGTTTAATATGCAGTTATGTTGTCTGCCTATTTTTAATGGTATTTATTAAGTGCTTACTGTGTGCACTATACTAAACTCTGAGTTAGGTACAATATAATCAGGTGGGACACAGTCCCTGTCGAACATAGCACTGACATTCTAAATTAGGAGGATGTAACCCCAATTTTACATAAGAGGTAATCGAGGCATAAAGAATTCAAGTGACTTGCCCAAAGTAACACAACAGACAAGTCGGAGAACTAGGATTAGTACCCATTTCCTATGACTCCCATGACCATGCTCTTTCCACTAGGCCCTGCTGCTTACTTCTTTTCTTTTCCTTCCTCTTATCTCCTTACCACCATTGCCCTTCAAAGCATGTGATGCAGTTTGTTCTAGGAGTTTCTAAGAACCACAGGAAGTCAGCACTGACCTAACCACAGCAGTGTGAGTTACTCCAGACAGGAACGATCCTTTCAGTGAAGACAGATTAAAGGTAGTATTTCAACCAGAATGGTGTGCCTCTGAAAGTGGAAGATTATTCCGTCAAATTGAGATTCTCAAAGTGTGTTTATTTTGAATTATCCTCTCATTAAAATTCAACCTGTTGGGTGCCAAAATCAAATAAAGAGAATCTTTGACAATTAGGGTGTCTGAAAGACATCCAAAAATGATTTGATTAGGGCATTATTGTAAAATTTAGAGGCAGGAAGAAGCTGCCAACACTGTCAAAGATGATATCTCTTCAGAACCAATGGGCATTTAGTTATGAATTAGCTCAGGCAGTGCCAGAAGGAATGTTGTTTGAAAATGATGTATTGGCATTCTGAAGACAGATTTTCTTTTGCCATTCACTTTGCCCTATAAGGCAGGAGGAATAAATAGTGAAAGCATGTAAGACACCAGTTGTATTTGTAAAATTCAGTGAATTGGAATTCTTTGTAGAAACCTGCATTTCACTACAGGTGCCCCTCTGAATGTATATGCTGTATGTTCCTTGAAAAATATGAGTACATAGTGAACAATCATATTGCAGAATAAGTTTCCCCAAAACTTTAATTTGTTGGCGTCTTGCTTCAAAACTAACCCTGACATGATGACCATGGCCTGGCAAGTAATTAAAAAGTATAGTACATTGAGGATCACTCTGCCCTGCCCTTGACTACTCATCCCTTCATCGCTCCCATATTTCTAGGAACTCTCTTGATCTCCTTTGCCCCATATATGTCCCCTCTTACCCATCTCACAGCCACCCTCCACCCTACCCATCAATCTGTCCAAGATCTCACACAGTTCTTGCTTAGGCTGTATGCTGCCATCACTGCTTCCAGCAGAAGAGGGGCAGGAAGATGTTACTTTGGTTCCAGGAAACTTGAGGGCCAGATAACTGGCTCTTGGACACCTCTTCTTGGACCAAACATCAGCAAATGGATTTGGCTTGACCCAGCTGTGTTCCCTATTGCCATTTTTTTAATCATCTAAATTCTGCTCCTTCCTATAAGCATCCATCTCCAATTGTTAGCTGCCTGTCCATTTTCATCATTACAGTTTTCCCTAGGGCATTTCCAGCTGTGAGAAGAAACAGCATTTCTTCACCAAGCCTTGTGTGCTTACAGCTAATTAATGGAAAGTCGGTGTGGGAGAGAAAGGGAGGCAATGAGGAGCCACTGAACAGGTCTCTCTTGCTTCGACCAAAGACAGCTCATACTCAAGGCAGATGATAAGAGATCCCCATTACATCCATTACCAACTCTTCTGCCCTGAGTCTGCCGAAGCAGAAACCCAGCCTACAAATCACTGATTTGAAAGTGGCATGGCAGAGTGAGAAGAGAAAGGGATGAAGAGGCTCTAACTTTATGTGAGGATCATGGACTCTGAGCTACATCATTCATTTGCAAAAGACATATCTCTAGATTGAATTGTAGTCGTTCTGGGAATTGAGGCACATATAAATTAAGTGATGTGCCCAAAGTTACACAACAAACAAGTGGCAGAGCTGGGATTAGAACACAAGTCCTTGGACTCCCAGGCTCATGCTCCTTCCACTAGGCAAGGACTCAATGGATCGTGAACAAAAGTTAACGTGAATAATAATTTTGAGTCTGAAATTGCATTTGGATAGAGACAGATTGTCTCTAAAATGGTGAACTATGGGGAAGAAACACATACACTTCGTGCGTTGTGATCCTCACATACCTCTTGCATTATGACCTTATATGTTCTGGGGTTAAAAGTCTACTTCATAGAACTGGCTTGCTTTGAGAGAAAGACAGAAGGTAGGAAGTGAAGGTGATATAGATGAGTAGAATAGGATAAGGGGATTTGTAAGGGACACTGAATAATCCCCCCTAACCCAACAATACAATCAAAATGGAGTGCTCTCTGTGTGGTGATGGAGTTATATGAAGTCCTTAAAGATAGAGGATTATGTGGTCTGATTACCACAGAATCAGGGTTTGGAGGAACTTCAAGTATTGAGCAAAGGTTTTAAGTCAAAGAAGTTTTGGGATGGTGTAAATAAGTTGTGTCCAGGCACAGGAATAATCTTTCAGTGATATTTATTGAGCCCATACATTGTGATGCAAACTGACCTTACCACTTGGGAGAGTTCTATACAGTTGGTAATAATAATAATGATGATGGCATTTGTTAAGCACTTACTATGTGCAAAGAAACACTGTTCTAAGTGCTGGAGAGAATACAAGGTGATCAGGTTGTCTCACATGCAACTCACAGTCTTAATCCCCATTTTACAGATGAGGTAACTCAGGCCCAGAGAAGTTGTGACTTGCCCAAATTCACACAGCTGACAAACAGCTGAGCGAGGATTTGAACCCATGACCTCTGACTCCCAAGCCCCTGGTCTTTCCACTGAGCCACCCTACTTCTCTAAACACCATTCGTCCCGTCAAGGACCTCAACAAATCACTAAACAAACATTCTGCCACAAAATGATATTGCAAAGTACCACTAGGGCCAAGAAGCTATTACTAAGCAAGTGTTTCTCATTAATTGGCTCTAAAATAGACCAATTTTTGTTCTTTCTCATCATGCTATACCACTGGAGCCCTCTGGCAATTGTGTAAGCGAGAAAGTAATCAAAACTGAGTACTTTTTTTTTTCCTGAAATGATTTCTGTGTCATTGCCAGATTTAGGTTCTTCCTTCTTCAGTTTCTTTCTCATTGTATCACAATGAGTGGCAATTATGGATCTAAGAGAAACTGGGGTTGAATATCTGTGGTTTCTTTACAAACGGTTCTAAGATTAGCCCCCAGAATTGCAGTCTGGGAACAATCTGTGACCCATCTGAAAAGCAATTGCCAACAAAGTCTGAGTAATGAAATATTTGACAAAGAGAGGATAGGCAGGATCTTATTCCGTTGGAATATATATCATCATCCTTTGTGTCCAAAGACGACGCTGCTGACAGCATGGCCACCCGTGTGGAGGAGTGACTGAAATGCCTGGTTGATGACCTGTAGTCCTTTTTACACCAAGTACCCATATAGTCTTGCTTCTGGTATTTGGGATAATGGCTGTGGGATAGTTGATTAAACAGGCAAGCCAAGTAAATCCAACAAGGCATGAACCTTGGGTAAACATATCCTAGCTACTACACTGAAAGTGATATGTCTAGTAAAAAGCTTGAAAGTAAGGAAAATAAGAGGCAGAGATCCTCTGCTCTTGATTATATGACAGTGACTCTTCTATGCTCCTCTTAAAATTCTGGTTACGAGTAATCACGATCCAAGGGTCTAGTTTATTGCTCGATTCCATATTAGTGAATGGATGATTTGTATCTTTCCAAAACCCAAAAGAATATGCATTCCCCAAGAAATCCATGGGCACGTTTTTGCTAAAATTTCTTCCCCTTTCCTTAAGATCAGTGCTGAGTCTAAATTAAACAGATACAAATGTGTGGCTGGCTTTTTTTCCCCCTCTGCAACTGGGGTTTGAAGGGTAACCTGGGTTTTATCATAAACTTTTGCTTAGCGCCACAAACCTATGTATGGTGGGGGGACTCTTTTTCCTGACCTGTTTAAATATCAAAATAGTCTTTCTGAGAGGCAAACAGAAGGGAGAGAGTTTGTATTTCTTCAATTAGCTTAAACATCAAAGTAACATCCCTAGAGGAGGGAAAAAAAAGAAAGGAAGAGCTTTAAAAATAAAAGCATCTGATAATTAGATTTAATGGGGTCACCTAATTGCTAGTATAATAATTAATCTAATCTAAGAGTTGATGTTCTCAAACATCAGGTGCAAATGAGGAAAAGGAGAAATATGTAGGGCAGCAGATTAAAATTTTTTTTAAGAAATTAGTAGGACATGAAAGTTTAAGATTGGGTTTATTGACAGAAAAGCCTAGCTTTGCAAAGTTAAATGAATATATGTTAATGTGCTTGTAGCTGAAAAGTCAACTGGGTGTGGATGAATTGAAACATAATGTAAGCATGTGGGTAAATGTGATAATTGTGATATTGGCTGTGATATATATATGTATATATTTTACAAAGCCCTGGAGCAAATTGAAGTTAATCAAGTGCTGACAAATCAGTACTCAATAGGAGGGAGAATGGGTCTTAATCCCTATTTTACAGATGAGGAAACTGAGGCATAGAGAAATTCAGTGACTTGTTCAAGGTCACACATCATGTAAGTGGCAAAGATAGAAGTAGAGCTCAGGTCCGCTGACTCCTAGGCTCATGATTGAGTGATTAGTCCATACTGATTCTGGCTGGGGAGTTAAATATCAAGGAGTTTGAGCATATATATTCCGGACTTTTAGAACTAACCAGGCCAGTCGTCATCTTTCCATATCTGCCAACCAGCCCCAAGAGTAAATGAGAATAGTAAAGAAAGGTTTTTTAACTACAGATTGTTTAATGTGTGAGCCTGATGATTTCTGAAATCTTTTGAAACTCAGCTTTTCTCAATATTGCCTTTTGCTTTTGGACTTTACCAGTGTAAGCCTCTAGGGAGCCGAGTGTGAAGCATTCTCTAATTCTGGCTCCAGAGACATAGAAACTCATACTAAAAAGAGAAAATTTCAAGTGACAACCATTTAAAGGACCCAGTGGCATTTTGCCAAAGTCTTCTCTGCTCTAAATAATCATTTTCATTATTTATAGTAAATTACTCTTTAGCTTTATCAAGTGCCATTTTTCAAGATGTGTAGATTAGTGGCATGCGATTTTGGTTCATTATTGCAAATGCATTTAGAACAGAAAAACAATGGCCTGGCTATCATCTTAAAGCAGCTTTTATACTATGATTCTCAGGAAAAATATATGCACTTTCCAGATCCCCATAATGATAGTGAAAGAACTACCCAAGCTATGGAAAGTCAAAGCATAGGATTGTAAATTTTTCTAAGAGACTGTTCCTTCAAAGCAGGAATTGTCTTCCTCTCCATTCATATGTCTACTGAGCTAGTCCAGGCACTTGTCATATCCCAGATTAATTACTGTCCCGGCAACCTTGCTGATTTCCATAGCTACATTCTCTCTGAGATCACTGTACTATGTGTCTAAAACTATAGTTTTAGACATCATCCCTTCCAACAAGGAGCTTACAACTAGTGAAGGTAGCCAGTCAACTCTCTGCCTCCTAATCTTCCCTACCCCCACTCCTATCTAAAATCTACCCAAAAACCCCAGATCCCGTTTTTCATTCCTCTCAAGCTAACCTAGTTATTGTGCCTTGTTCTCAGATCTCTCCTACTACCAACCTCTTGGTCATATATTCATTCCCCTCCTGCCTGGAAATGCATCACATGTCATATTGGACAGTCCAGAATTTACCCCATCTTTCACAGCCCTTCTTAGATTGCCCTTGCTCCCAGAGGCCTATATCTAAGGATATAGATATCCTAGATATATAGATATCTAGATATCCTAAGACTATATCTAGTCTGCCAATATTTTATCCTTCCAACTTGAGCACTAAGAATATATCTAGTCTGCCAATATTTTATCCTTCCAACTTTAGCACATCTGCATTCCTAGCCACTGGGGTACTCACAACCGCTCTGATAGCACTGATTTGAGCACTAAACTGTATGCTTTTGCAACCTCTGTTTGAAAATGATTTTAGTCCATGTCATCAGATCATTAGGTCCTTGAAGTGAGGGGGCATGTCCATTAACTCTATTGTGTTCCTCCAGTGCTTTGCACAGGACTTTGCACCAGAAGGTATTCAATAAATGCTCTTGACAGATTTTTTTAAAACCATTTAAAATTTTTCACTGACCAAGGTTCCATTATTGAAAGATTGAAAATTGAGTAGATGGCAACTAAATTTGGTAATGTCCTTAGTACTACTAACGGCTGAAAGCATTCTACAAAAGATGATATACGAGAGGGATGGGATTCGAAGTATTCACCCGTAATGATGATAATGTTACACACAGAAATAAAAATCAACTTCTGGATGGTAATTTATTTTCTTTGCGATTAAGGACCTGCTCCAAGTTCAGATCCTCTTTGAAATTAGGAAGCACATTTGATCATCTTCAATAACATTTGAACTAGGCACCAATTTCAGGAAGATTAGATAAATGAACCTCTGTTGTCAACTACATTTTAATCTTCAGAGTGAAACTTTACAGGTAAATTACCTCTTCAAAATAAAATAGGACATGTCTTTGAATTGTCCACATTATAATACTTTTAGAGGAAAAGGGGGAAGATAGAAGTTGTTCCAAACAAATTATTCAAAAGATACATTTTCAGACCTTTAGAGAGATAGTGGGGAAGAGGATCAGTAGTTAAACAATTTAGACGTGTTCCTAGATGCAATAACATGAATTCATTCAATGCCTATTACATTTCCAGAAAGTTCTATCTTGGCATAACCCCCAATGAAGGAGAATTTGTACAGAATCCTTTTCTTGGCCTTGATGTGGCTGCAAATTTTCCTCATAGGAGACTTTTCCCTCATGTATATCATTTTCTCTCCAACTCGTTTATATTATGAGGGGGATTAAACACAGGGAATATGATCAGTGACTTTATCTACAACTGGTAATACATTATAGTGGTATGTGGGCTGAGGGCGGTACTGAAATCTTGGCTGTAAAATGAGAACTAATGCAGAGATTTTGATCTATTTTTACAAGTTGAAGAAACACATGGATTCTTGGAATTTAAAAGCCCAAGAATTTTGACTTTTAGGCCATGTGCCCTCTTTTTGGGTGTACAAATATGTATTCATTATTGACTGGCATCTCTCATGGTATACACAGAAAAAGGATCAAGAACACAGCTATTCCATTCATATGAGATCTAAACTGTTCATTAGGGAAATGGAGGTTAAGGAAGAATGTCATGGGATTTCCAAGTCTAAGCAGAACAAAAATCTCTAATACTCTGTCCAAAAATTGGAAATAGTTTGTTTAGGGTACCTTCAAGGAAGGATCTTTACTATTAGAGAAGAAATTTGGGCCAGATGCAACATGAAAGTTGAGGTCAATCCTACCTCTATCAGGGATGGTCATACTTTGCTGACTTCTGGAGCAATAATAGTAATAATAATTACAGTATTTGTTGAGCACTTACCAAACAGCATGTACTGTACTAAGCACTGGAATCGATACAAGCAAATAGGGTTGGACACAGTCCCTGTCCCACAATCTCAATCCCCATTTTACTGAGGCCCATAGCAGTGAAATGACTTGACTAAGGTCACACAGCAGACAAGTGGAAGAGCCAGAATTAGAACCCCTGACCTCAGAGATTGATCTGAGTTCATCTTCATAAGCTATAAAGACTGAATTGATTTCCTAGAAGAATAAAGATCATTTAAACTACTTCAAGGTGGTATCTACTCCAGTGCTCAGAACAGTACCTGGCACATAGAAAGCTCTTAACAAATACCATATGTTTATTATTATTATTATCATTATTAAAAGGACAATAAATATGAGGAAACTTTACAGTGAAGTGATTTGCCCAAAGTCCACAGCTGGCAAGTGGAGGAGCCAGGATTAGGAACCAGGTCATGGCTCTTTCCACTGGGTCATACTACTTTGCATTTTCATCTAGAGACATTTAAGCACAACCAATTAACAATCTATGAAGGGATATATTCAGATAGCATATGAAAATATTTTCTTAAAAGCAAAGTTTTTGTCGGTAGTTCTTTTAATTTTACAGCCCATTTGTTGTAAGGGGAATTTGAGAGCTGTTTGGTGCACAAACTCTTTTTTGAGTATTTTACCTGAACTTAAAAAAACTAATAATTTCATTTCACATGAGTACAATAATTTAAATTGGCCAAGTGTTAAAAACTAGTTCAAGATTTAAACTTAATGGAGGTTGACACACTTCCAAATTTTGTCCTTCCCTTATCCTACCCATTCCAAATGCAACTCTAAGCAGCTGCAGATGAATTGTTCCTTAGGGAAACAACCCACACATTCTATACAATATCTCAGTAAAGGGAATGTTTTTTCTGAACTTTCAGAGTCATGACTTTCTCTACTTGTCATCCCACCTTCAAATTATCCAGATAAAATTTTGAAACCCTTATCTCATCTGTTGAACCTCTGCTGCTTTTGACAGGCATAATAAATTTTCTACATCCCGCTTTGTACCTGTCTCTTGCCTTGAAGGCTAAGAGGAAATGGAATTATTACAGGTATAGACATGAAATCTCTGATTATTTTCATGTAATTAAATTGGAGTCATAATAAACAGTTTAAGGAGAATACTGAATGAGCTCAATTTTTTTTGGGGGGGGGGAGTTAAATTGACACATTTTTAAAGAACACAAATTTCATAAGCATCTTAAATTATGTTTATAAAAATTCCCTTTGGTGACAGAGAAACAATTGACATGAGCATTTTTTCCCCCCTCAAGTTAAGTGCTTAACTTGATGTTATCTTTCTTCATTATTATTTTTAAGCTATTAAGTGCTAATTGTGTGCCAGGTATAATTCAGGGAATAAGCTAATCGGGTTGGACACAGTCCATGTCCCACATGGGGCTCACAGTCCTAATCTCCATTTCGCAGATGAGGTAGCTAAGGCACAGAGAGTTTAAAGGACTTGCCCCAGGTCACACAGTGGAAAAGGGACAAGGCTGGGATTAGATCTCAGACCCTTTTGACTCTCTATTCATTCATTCAATCGTATTTGAGCATTTACTGTGTGCAAAGCACTATACTAGCGTGGCTCAGTGGAAAGAGCACGGGCTTTAGAGTCAGAGGTCATGCGTTCGAATCCCGGCTCTGCCCCTTGTCAGCTGTGTGGCTGTGGGCAAGTCACTTCACTTCTCTGTGCCTAGTTACCTCATCTGTAAAATGGGGACTGACTGTGAGCCCCACGTGGGACAACCTGTTTCCCCTGTGTCTACCCCAGCGCTTAGAATAGTGCCCTGCACATAATAAGCGCTTAACAAATACCAACTATTATTACTAAGCGCTTGGAATTTACAATTCGGCAACAGATGGAGACAATCCTTGCCCAACAAAGGGCTCTCAGTCTAAAAGGGGGAGACGTAATAAAATCATAGACTCACACCGATCTCCTTTATTTACTGTCCCAATCTGTTGCCGAATTGTACTTTCCAAGTGCTTATTACACAGTAAGCGCTCAATAAATATGACTGAATGCATTGACATCAGTGAGAACACAAACCTCTGTTAGGGAATATTTAAAAGAAAAATTTGGGAGGCCAGGATCATTTAGTGACGCTGTGATTTATGCCATTTAATTACTAGGTATGATGGTCATTCATCCAAACAACAATTTTAGCTGCTCTTTTTCCTGTTATGGTTTTATATATTCTCAAAATTTTCACCCTTGTGACTTACGGATTTTTATCAGAGAAACGACTCTGATCTCGCAATCGTATGAGAGGGTTTCGTGACCTCGGTGTAGAAATGAACAGATTCAAGAGAGCGAGCCGAAAGAGCAGGAAAGGGCGGAAAGTGGCTGCCGCTCGTTCACCCCACGGGGTACGAGGGACGAACAGCCACGAGCCGTCTCCAACCCGATATCTTTTATTCGCAAGCATTTCCACGTTCCACTCCACCGCAACTCTTCCAGTGCGCACCCCAAATCCCACCCAATCCTCTTGCATTGGCCGGACTCCACCCTCCATTCAGAACCAGTTTTTAGGAGTGGTCCTTATAAAGTAATGCAATTGACACATCCTTACGCAAACTTAACTGATTGATCAACCACAGGGAGGAGATTAAGTGGAGACAGGATGTCTAGCACAGTATTGGAAGAAGATAAAATGGAGACAGGATGGTCAGTTGCCTAGTACAATATGGGAAGGAGACAGAACAGAGACAGGCTGGTAAATCGGCCAGTACATGACTCCTATCACCAGGTTCCATGGCTCAGGTAAGGAACTAGCTTTCATATGAACCTTGCGGGCAGACGGATTAGACTTGAAGGAATTGGCCAAGTCAATATCCTTCTGAGAAATGGTTTTGGAGAGCCTACTTCTGGTCAAATAGAGCAGATTTCTACAAAATGATGGCCAAATCACCTTATCCTGTGTCCGTGTGAAATGGGTATGATGCCACTTGCTTCTTGGGGTCTGGCTTGCCAGAGCTTTATCGGTTATCCCATGTTATTTGGTTACATCAGTATTTACCTTAAAATGGACATTCTAAATAAGGAAAAATCTGATTGTCTTGAACTTTTTCTCTCAAGATTTTCTTTCAAGCCCTTGGAATGTAGTTTGAGTTCGGAATAGTGTACTTTTTCAGGGATTGTTATACCATTAGTTTGATTTCTTCTCTTAATCATTCAGTTGCATTTATTGAGCGCTTATTGTGTGCAAAGCACTGTACTAAGTGCTGAGTTTTTACATTAAAATCAATAATCTTAGTAACAGGCAACTGGGAAGGGTTCAGAGAAACTAGCATTGTGTTCGTATGTAAGTAGATGCTTGCTTGAAGCTTCCTGACAGTTCTTCTGGTTTTAGTTTTGTGTTTCTAAGATTTTTCTTTCCAATAGGTTTAGTTGGAATTATGTAGTAGAAGAAGTAGTGATAATGTTATTTATCTGATGTCTCCTGCCTCATGATTGCAGTGCACTTTGGGAAAGAACAGAAGCAGCACAAAATCTATTCTTTATCCACAGGGGGTTTACACTGTATTGGATAAAATAGATTTTAACCCTGAAATCACTGGCCATTTTCATACTAGAAGTTCTTCAAACATCATGTTCATCTAAAATGAAATTTTTGATAGCCATTAAGTTTCATAAAGAAAATCTTTCCAACTGCACTTTATTCTTTCAAAATTTAACTTAGACATAAGATATCTAACAGGATTGATTATTTCGCGATATAAATAAGTTAAACCACATTAGGGAACCTCATGAAATCATTAGACAGATTTGTTTTTAATTTAGATTTCATTAGGAACTGATGTTACATATCCTCTATAGAATTAGACATTCATTATCTAACTTTCCAGCTACCTAGAACATTTCAAAATAGAAAATAAAAATTGTAGTTTAATTGGGGTGACAAAATACCAAAAACAATTTCTTAAAAAAAGGGTCAATTTTTACTGCTATCATTTGTAATCACTAAAATAAAAACCAACACGACCTCTACAATGAGTGAAAGTTTTGGTAATCCTGACAATATCAGCGTGTAGGAGAGTAATCTACTACGGCCCGGTGGAAAGACCACAGGATGGGGATCCAGGAGACCTAGGAAAGCCACTTAATTTCACTTTACTTCAGTTTTCTCATCTATAAAAGGGAAGGATTAAATAACTGTTCTCCTTGTGATCTCCATGGGTCTGTGGAGTAGGTCAGATTGTATTTTAACTACCCCAAAATGTAGAACAGTGCTTGGCACATAATCACATAAATACAAATATTATTACTATTATTATTATAATTAATAGCCATGGGGAATCCCACGGCACTGTCACCCTGCGGAAAATCTGGGGGTAAATCATCAAAAAGCAACTTAATCTTGCAAAAACAAGAAGCAAAGTCTTATCCTCCCTCCAACTGCCTCCTTAAATCTTTACTGTCTGTCTCCCCCTCTAGACTCTAAAATCATTGTGGGCAGGGATTATGTCTGTTACAAAGTCGTATTGTCCTCTCCCAAGCCTTTAGTACAGTGTTCCGCACACAGTAATCCCTCAATAAATATTAGCGACTGACGGACTCTCCTTTTCTTACACCAAGCTCTTCCGCTGTTGCCCACGTTTGTAAATTGCCATTGTTTGGTTGAAGAGATTTATACAGCCTGTTTGGGGACGGTGGGAGGCCTAGTAAGAATGTGTCAGAAATACTCACTGTTAGATTAAACAATATCCTAGACATGAAGTTTGAATTTCCGGAGCTATTGGTCTGCTTGCCTACGGCCTCTGCAATGTGCAAAAAGTGAGAGTGGCAGTAGCAGCAATTAGTATTTAGTATTAATTAGAGAAGCAGCGTGGCTCAGTGGAAAGAGCCCGGGCTTGGGAGTCAGAGGTCATGGGTTCACCTTTATAATATCGCCATGATCCGCCCTTTCCTCTCCACCCAAACGGCTATTTTACTGTTACAGGCTCTCGTAATATCCCGGCTAGATTACTGTGTCAGCCTTTTCTCTGATCTCCCTTCCTCCTGTCTCTCCCCGCTCCAGTCTCTTTTTCACTCTGCTGCCTGGCTCATCTTCCTGCAGAAACGTTCTGGGCATGTCACTCCCATTCTTAAAAACCTCCAGTGGTTGCCTATCGACCTCCGCACAAAACAAAAGCTCCTCACTCTAGGCTTCAAGGCTCTCCATCACCTTGCCCCCTCCTACCTCTCCTCCGTTCTCTCTTTCCACTGCCCACCCCGCACGCTCCGCTCCTCTGCCGCCCACCTCCTCACCGTCCCTCGGTCTCACCTATCCCGCCGTCGACCCCTGGCCCACGTCCTACCGCGGTCCTGGAATGCCCTCCCTCCTCTCCTCCGCCAAACTAATTCTCTTCCCCTCTTCAAAACCCTACTTAAAGCTCACCTCTTCCAAGAGGCCTTCCCAGACTGAGCTCCCCTTTTCCCTCTGCTCCCTCTAACCGCCCCCCCTTCACATCTCTGCAGCTAAACCCTCCTTTCCCCCCTTTCCCTCTCCTCCTCCCCCTCTCCCGTCCCACCCCCTCAGCACTGTACTTGTCCGCTCAACTGTATATATCTTCATTATCCTATTTATTTTGTTAATGATATGGACATCACCTTGATTCTCTTTATTTGCTATTGTTTTAATGAGATGTTCATCCCATTGATTCTATTTATTGCTATTGTTCTTGTCTGTCCGTCTCCCCCGATTAGACTGTAAACCCATCAATGGGCAGGAACTGTATCTGTTGCCGATTTGTACATTCCAAGTGCCTAGTACAGTGCTCTGCTTATAGTAAACGCTCAATAAATACTATTGAATGAATGAAATCCCAGCTCTGCCACTTGTCAGCTGTGTGACTGTGTGCAAGTCACTTAACTTCTCTGTGCCTCAGTTCCCGCATCTGTAAAATGAGGGATTAAGACTGTGAGCCTCATGTGGGACAACCTGATTACCCTGTATCTCCCCCAGAGCTTAGAACAGTGCTCTGCACATAGTAAGTGCTCAAGTATCAACATTATTATTATTATTATTACTAAGTGCTTTCTGTGTGCAGAGCACTGTACTAAGTGCTGGGAAAGAATAGAAATGTAGGAATTATACATGGTCTTTATCCATGGATGGCTTACTCTTTAAAAATAACCTTGCAGAAATGGGGCAACCAGGGGTTCCAAAAGCTATAGCCAAATAATAGGTTCAGGCCAAGAGGCTTAAAGGAGGTCACCATTAAAAGTAAGAGGGAAGAGAATGAATTTAGAGTTGGGAGTTTCTCTTAAACTAATTGTTTAAAACCATCGGCTTAAAATTTAGCTTCACATTGTGGAACAGGCATATCACAAATTCAAGAGAAATAAGGAAATGAAAGGAGGCCTTGAAAATAACACTCCCCCACCCTCCCTCAAACCTGCCAAACCACATCCCTCTCCACCTTCGATGTTCTCCTAAAAAAAAAAGTCAGATACCTTGGCCACTAACTGCTAGTCTGTGGCTGTATGGCACAGTATCAGCACTGTGTTGTAGGCACTGTGGCCATAAATGAGTTTGACATAACATTTTTGTGGGCATTTTGAAATGTGTTGTGTCCCCAGCCACCTCCTTCATGGTCACTGCCCTAAAAGGAACACAACTGGGAGGAGAAAAGAGTGTGAGTGGTGCTGAGCTACAATTATTTCCTTTGTGCAGGTTCTTGGCCCCAAAGTCTCTGTGACTGAAATGAGGTTCACATCTCATTTTTGATGATAGACTCCACCAAAAAGCCACCTCGTCCAAGAGACTTTCCTTGATTAATTCCCCCCGTCTAGATTGTAAACTCAGTGTGGGCAAGGAATATGTCTGTTGTGTTGTATTCACCCAAGCACATAATACAGTGCTCTGCATCTAGTAAGTGCTCAATAAATATGATCGATTAATCCCCAACTGCCTTGTCATGCCACCCTATCGACCTCTTAGACACAGTGTGTCTACCTGTTTATTATTTACTTAATTCCGTACTCTGTTTCTTTCCCACTTCTATTTATTGGCTTATCTATTAAATGCCTGACAATTTATGTCTTTCTATTTCCTCTAATAGATTGCAAACTCCTTGAAGGCAATAATAATAATGTTGGTGTTTATTAAGCGCTACTATGTGCCAAGCACTGTTCTAAGTGCTGGGGCAGATACAAGGTAAGCAGGTTGTCCCACATGGGGCTACCAGTCTTCATCCCCATTTTACAGATGAGGTAACTGAGGCCCAGAGAAGTTAAGTGACTTGCCTAAGGTCACACAGCTGACAAGTAGCAGAGACGGGATTAAAACCCATGACCTCTGACTTCCAAGCCCGTGCTCTTTCCATTAAGCCATGCTGCTCCTCAAGGACCATGTACCATATTTTTACTATTTTTGTATCTTCCCAAGCACCTTGCAGAATGCTATGCATACAGTGAGCTCTCAATAAACTGTTGTGGATGACTATGATAACAAAAAATATTAAGGAGTAACCCTCCCAAAATGTGTTGTTGCATATTTATTGGAATAGCATACCATTTTCACAAAGAACACCAATAAAAGATGGTTTCTCAGTTTTGCTTTGGACTTGATCCACCCTTAGTTTCTCCGACAGACCCCAAGATGTATTCAGTGCAGGCACAGCTTGAACCAAGTTCAATATTCTTTATTGTCTTTTCCTTTTCAAAGCACTCCTAGGTAGCAGGCAAGTTTGCTGGAGAGCAGAAGAATTCTGTAAGCAATCTCCAGCTGACCTAATGGGGAAGCAGTGTGGCGCAGTGGAAAGAGCCTGGGCTTCGGAGTCAGAGGTCATGGGTTCGACTCCCGGCACTGCCACTTGTCAGCTGTGTGACTGTGGGCGAGTCACTTAATTTCTCTGTGCCTCAGTTCCCTCATCTGTAAAATGGGGATTAACTTTGAACCTCACATGGGACAACCTGATTACCCTGTATCTACCCCAGCGCTTAGAACAGTGCTCTGCACATAGTAAGCGCTTAACAAATACCAACATTATTATTACATGACATTTATTGTTCCCTGATGGTTGGAAACACCTGGTTGTTTCCGCAAACATCTGGTTCATCAATTGAGGATAAAACCAGCAGTTAATTTTCAGGGGAAAAAAAATCTGCCAAAGGTGAACATTGCCTTTGTGATTTAAGCATAGTGAACACACTTGGTGGTCTTTTAGCAAGAGTCCTGTATAATATTTTTTGGAGTGGTCCTAAATTTGCAGGTTGATGAAAGAATACAGTCATGGTACCACTCTATGCCTCAGCTAAGTTCTTCCGGTGTTGGGGAGAACTTATACACATGGTGAAGTTCAGAACCTTATACCTTTAACATTTAGAGGTGAAGTTCAGAGGAATCACACAAGTCGTAAGGGGTAAGGGCAGTAGGATTAGGACTAATTACTCTATCTCATTTCCATCAAATGAAAGCAGAAAAATACAGACTTCAGCCACAGTGTGGCAAAGTCCTACTTGACCCCTGTAGATGATGAAAATGAGTGAGTGAGAAGTTCATTTGTTCATTCACTTGTATTTATTGAATGCTTATTGTGTGCAGAGCACCGTTCTAAGTGCTTGGAAGAGTACAATATAATAATTTTTCAATATGCCCACTTTACCTGGCCTAGGAAAATTCCAAGCAATCTCGAGGCAATCGTGACCTCAGAAAATTTGGTAATGTAGATTGTTCTCTCCAAACTGCCTTTCTTTACTGAATAATCATCCCTTTGTAGGCAAAGAACCCTCAAATCTATTTGGATTATTTCATCAGTATCCATCAGCATTTCTCTCTTGTTCTGTGTTCAAATCTAGATGTGTGCAATTAGGATTGCCAATTAGAGAAGAGAGGAAACAACAAATATGAAGGATGAGATGAGAAATGATCAGATGATGACAGAGGAAACTAGAGGCAGAATGAAGAAAGGAGATGATGTATAATGAGCACTTATTACGTAAAGATCACTGTACTTAGCTCTTAGTTTTGTATTTGTTTTGAGTGTGGCACACAAGGAGACTTCACTAGGGAATCTTAATAAATTCTCAGGAACTGGACTGCATTGTTATATCTTCAAATATATAGAGAATATGTGGGGGTGAGATTGAAAAAGCTGATTTATCATTGGCAATACAATGGGCACAGTGAGGACCAAAAAAAAGTGGTCATTCTGCATTGCTGTTTTGCACTTAGCAGGATAATAACAACAATAATAATAATGGTGTTTGTTAAGCACTTACTATGTGCCGAGCACTATTCTAAGCGCTGAGGGGATACAAGGTAATCAGATTGTCCCACATGGGGCTCACAGTCTTAATCCCCATTTTACAGATGAGGTAACTGAGGTATAGAGAAGTTAATTGACTTGCCCAAAGTCCCACAGCTAAGAAGTGGCAGAGCTGGATTTAGAACCCAGGCTCTCACTCCCAAGTTCGTGCTCTTTCCACTCTTCAAGATTTTCTATTGGCATCCTGCTTCTCCCCAGATCTCTATTCAAGAAGACAGCCCCTCTCCTGGTTGGTCTTAGCAGGAAAGACTGTGCTCACTGCTCTAGTCTATCAAGCGATTGGTCCTATATTGTGGTATTGCTTGGGCTTGTTCACTATATCCGTGAATTATTTGTCGTTCTCTCCTTGCTCATGAGTTTCCCCTTTCATTTAATCTTATATCAGCTGAGAATACTTCATTCATTCATCAATCATTCGTATTTATTGAGTGCTTACTGTATGCAGAGCACTGTACTACATGCTTGGAAAGTACAATTCAGCAACAGAGAGAGACAATCCCTGTCCACAAGAGGCTCACAATCTATCCTTCCCAGGAAAACTGTTTAGGCAAGCAGCTTGGCCTAGTGGATAAAGCATGGGCCTGGTAGCCAGAGGACCTGGGTTCTAATCCCAGATGCACCACTTAACTACCGTGTGACCTTGGGCAAGTCACATAACTTCTCTGTGCCTCAGTTTCCTCAGCTGCAAAATGAGGATTTAATACCTGTTCTCCCTCCTACTTGACTGAGAACCCCATTTAGAACAGGGAATGTATCTGACTTGAATAACATGTGAAGGTTGCAATATCCCTTAGTCCTTGTAACTTCCTGGAAGTGCAGATATTTTCAAGAAATGAAAGCTACTTAGAAAATACCAAATTTATGGAACCACCCATTTGCTAGCCATCAACTTCCCAATGCAATTCAAATTGTTAACTTTAGAGCATGAAGTTCCACGTACTTTAGAACCTGATCACTTGAGTGTTCACTTCACCTTTGCCTTTTACATCAACAAGAGACAGACAAGGAGCTCTGACAAGGAGTTCTCTAACTTTAGAGGAAGAACAAAAAGTTCCATGTTTTAGAAATTCCCTTTCCCCAGTGGATCAAAAAACTGTTGACTGCAGCCCCAACTTCCTGGACCATGATCTCCTTTGGAAATGGAAACACAATGCGGCTTCTGTTTCCATGGTTTTGAAATGAATTCAAACAATTGAGTTTCAGTTTTCACAGTTAAAATAGGCTGATGCTTTTCAAGACATAGTGTACTAATGGAGCAGATCAAAGAAATAAATATTTAGTCACAATTTTGAACTAAACTGGTGGTACTGTAGTCCCTTTCAGTGTTAGGGTCCCAGCATGTGTTGTTTGCACTAAAGTTTGCATTGTCCGTAAGTGATGGCAGAAATATGAGATACAGCATATTTTTCTTACTGGCCCACTCACCCTTTGATTGGAAAGTTCTCTACATTATTTGGACATTTTCCATTATATTTCTATAGCATCCATATGTCGGGTTTTTTATGCCTATTAATGTTTTCTTTACCCTGGGCTGCCTTCCAGACTTACTACTTTGAAATATGGAACTCTTTATTTAGTTATATAGCCAATATCTAAAACCTCAACTAAGAAAAGATTTCCACCACAATTTTTAGAAGGTGCTGTTTAGATCAATCAATGTACTCACTCAACGAGGGCAGAAAAGAGTCTTATATCATCTCAGGCAATCCACCACAAGAAGCCTACCCAAAAGAGAACATACAAGAAGATAGAAAACAAACTTCCAGAAGGAAAACTTTAGCCAAACTCAGCAGCCACAGATGTGGCATAAATGTACTTATTGACTAACTTCCTGACAAGTTTGCATTTCAGTTTTTATTTATAGGGTGCAGATTACATTTCCCTGCACATAGAAAACACTGCTGATTTAATGCATATGACAGATATGGCACTACATTGGTAACCACTGAAATAATTGGAAATTATTGGAATAATGGGAAAAAAAAACAAGACATGTAATTTTTGAAGATGAACTAACAAACAAGATGAACTAACAAACACCTATAATACACACTCACCCAAGAAATGTGGTTGTCTAAAAGAAACATGTATAATGGCTTCTTAGAAAACATCTAAATTATCTATTTTGAATAGGTGGAAATGATACTACTTTTCTCCCAGATGAGCATCTAATCGTCCAAAGTAATCGAGTCTTGATTCATAATTTCTAAGTAATACTTAGCAACTCTATGAATAATTGGCACCTAATTACCTCAATCATCAAACTTTATTTATTGAACATCTCCTATGTGCAAAAAGCATTGTACTAAGAACTGAAAAATGCCAAAGCTTCCATTAGTAGATGTGATCCCTGCCCTCAAGAAGTTAGTAATCACACTGGGGAGACAAATGCTAAAAAGATGCTTGGGAGTCAGGAGACAAGAGTTCTAATATTGCTTCTTGACTTGCCTGCTATTTGACCTTGGTCAAAACATTTGTAAAATGGGGATTAAGTATCTGTTCTTCCCTGGACACTAGAGTCCCATGGAGAATCAGCACCAATCTGATTGTATTATATCTGCCCCAGTGCTTAGCACAGTGCTTTGCAAATATTAATCCCTTAACAAATACCATTGTTATCATTGTTATTGCTATTATTAAATTACAGATAGGACGAAGTAATAGAGTTTGAAGATTTTGTTAATCATAACAAACCAGATGCATCATCATGATGATACAATTCTGGACAAAGTGGGAGAGAAATAATAATGGTATTTGTATAACATTTACTATGTGCCAAGCACTGTTCTAAGTGCTGAAGTAGATACAAGCTAATCAGGATGTCCCACATGGGGCTCACAGTCTTAATCTCCATTTTACAGATGAGGGAACTGAGGCATGAAGAAGTTGTGACTTGCCCAAAATCACACAGCTGCTAAGTGATGGAGCTGGGATTAGAACCCATGACCTCTGACTCCCAAATTTGTGCTCTTTCCAGTAAGCCATGCTGCTTTCCCATAATGGTAAAGAGTAATGGTAGTTTTGAGGAAAGGTGGAAGTTGCTCTTTCGGTATTTCTTACATTGTCACAGATGATGGAACATAATCTCAGATGTCTTGTGTAGTAGATTCCTGAGTCTTAACTCCATGTGCTCAGAAGAGGAGTTATATTTTATAATTAGATGATTGTCTAATTATACACCTTATTTGATCAGTTGGCAACTCCTATTTTATTTTGTGTTACACGGGCAGAGTGCTATTTCCCCAAGAAATGACAGGTGACGGGAGATAGAAAATGATCAAAAGACTGGAATCAATCAAGACTTTAATTTTTATCCTCACAGCTTGCAAATCACTTAAAAAATCATAAAACTAAGTTGCCTGCTATTACTGGATGTTGAACTCAATAATACACATTTGCTAATGGGTTAAAATGTCTTACGGATCACAAGTATTTTTTACTGGCCTCAAGTTTTTTAACAGTCCTTCCCATATTTAAATAATGACATAGTCAATCATATTTAATAATAATAATAATGTTGGTATTTGTTAAGCGCTTACTATGTGCCAAGCACTGTTCTAAGCGCTGGGGTAGACATAGGGGAATCAGGTTGTCCCACGTGGGGCTCACAGTCTTAATCCCCATTTTACAGATGGGGGAACTGAGGCACAGAGAAGTTAAGTGACTTGCCCACAGTCACACAGCTGACAAGTGGCAGAGCTGGGATTCGAACTCATGAGCCCTGACTCCAAAGCCCGTGCTCTTTCCACTGAACCACAGTACAGCGAAGAGTGCTGAACTAAGCACCTGGGAAAGTATAATGAAAATAAAAGACCTGTTCCCTGCCCTTGTGTTTCTTACAGTCTGATGGGGATGACAGGTGGATATAAACTGTTTACAAATAATGAGACCATTATTTAAAAAAAAATGGATTGAACTGGTAATCGAGAAAATATGGAAAAACAAATACATGAATAAATAAATAGGGTTTGTAAGGCAGTAAATGTGTAAATGCTAGGGAGGTCATTGAGATGATAAAACTTGGTGTGGTGGAAATACAAACAAGATTATGCTTCTTAACGTATCTTCTCTTCCCCCTTGCCCCGCCTTATCTTTCCTTCTCTTTCTCTCTTCCTCTATAGAAAGTATGACTATATGTAGTATATACTAGGTACATCACATATATACGTGTATACATATTATAGTTGTCCTTTCTATTTGAAGTAAACCCCATAGAAGGTGAAGTTCACCTATGAATGTGTGTGTAGTTGAAATGGGCAATGTGGGATCCACATTCCAGGTCACACTGGGCACACAAAAAGGATGTGACTTCCCACATACACTGTTGTAGAGATGATGGATATGAGATAATGCATAGAGATAGTGAAGGTGAAGTGAATATGCATAGCCTAAGGAAATACTGCAACAAGCTTCATGCTAGTATTATCTTATCAAAATAGCCTCTTTGTTCAGGGTGCCTTTACATTGTTGCTTTGGAGGTTAAATCATCCCTTAGCATCATAAATTGTTTGGCAAGTGGTTATTTGATGTACTATTTGAGCTTCCTAGCCTTCTTCAAGAGCAAGATATTCTTGGAATCAAATCTAATGCTATTGCTTTATTTTTCACTTTGAGTATCCTTATCTCAAAGGCTGTAAGTGCTAAACTCTTTGGGAGTAAAACCATCTACAGAGGCTAATTATTGCTATATTCTAGATACCCCTCAACTTCCATTATCTCAAAGTACTTAGATCCTCTGAGTGTAGATGTGGTGAGCCCACAATACACTGCCTTTTTGGTGACTGTTTGTGATGTGAGTCTGTTGTTGGGTAGGGATTGTCTCTGTTGCCAAATTGTATTTTCCAAGTGCTTGGTACTGTGCTCTGCACATGGTAAGCACTCAAATACAACTGAATGAAATACCGTGAACAGCAACAAAAGGGAAGAGACTCTCAGGGCACTGATGGGCTCTATTTGTGGCAAGTAATTGCTGGCCTATTGGGGGTGAAGCATAGAGGGATGCAGGGTTTTCTCCATCTGTTCTACCCAGTAACGGGCCTGGGCGAATCAATAATGTTGTTTTTTGCTAAGCGCTTACTATGTGCCAAGCACTGTTCTAAGCACTGAGGTAGGTACAGGATAGTCATGTTGTCCCACTTGGGGCTCACAGTCTTCATCCCCATTTTATAGATGAGGTAACTGAGGCACAGAGAAGTTAAGTGACTTGCCCAGGATCACACAGCTGATAAGTGATGGAGCCGGGATTAGAATGACTGCCAAGTGGTTCCCCAACTGCCACGCCTAAGCCAGAGAAAAGGCAATCGCTTTGAATCGCAAAGGGGCACCAAGAAGAATCACAGTTTCTTGCAGGAGGTATAGAGGGAAGCCCAAAAAGAAGCATGGGTAGAGCAGGCTCCTTTGACCACAGACTGTTATTGAACCCTTGGTGGAGTGGAAAGAGTGAGTGAGTGTATGTGTCACTCCCTTGCACCTTAGTAAAAACTAAGTGAAAAAGCTTTTCACAGTAACCTTGGTGATCAGAGGTGTGGTTTGATGATCAGTGATGTGATTTGACTTCTATGTGTCAGTGAAGCTCCCATCGAGTCCAGGAAGGTCCTGGTTGGTACAAGCCAGGGGCTCATGACAGAAGTAATAGTTGTTTTCATCTTAATTCGGCCTGCTTTTCCGGGATGCTAGAGAAAACGTGTTTCCTCTAGCATCCCGGAAAAACAGGCCGATTAAGATGAAAGCAAGTACTATTACTACACTCAGAGATCTAAGTTCTAATAGAAACATACTTTTATCATTTCCCAGAGGTGTAATTGTAGAAATGATGCTTTGGACCCCACCCATAAAATGCAATAGTGATCCAATTAGGCTACCCAGAAACATAGATCATAGTACAAATCCTCAGGTAGCTAGAGAAGATTCTGCCATCTCAAAGTGAAGAAGGTTATATTTCATGTTAGCTAGTATCTTTCCCAGGCCAAAAAAAAAAAGCCACTCTTGTAAATCTCACATGCCACAAAGTAACTAGCTTATTTACTCAGTCCTATCATACGCATCATGAACAGGTCATGAAAAGGAAGAGAGCATGAGCTTTTTTCAGCCTAGTCTGGGCCCTCTGCGAGCTACATCAAAAGTCTTCTAAACCAGAAACAACTATAAATCAGAAATAAAGCATCCATGCACTTACAAATCTCAAAAACAACATTAATACAAGTAAAAGGGGTGTACAAACTGTTCTCAAATTTCTAATTACTTCTCTTGATGCCATTTTTGTTAGCTTTTTGACTGGAGATTTACACCTTTTTTTCTGACCCCGTAAATCAATTAGACTTATCCATTAAATTAGTTTAATTGTAGCCACCTCCCCAAGGTCATGCCACATTACAAATTTAGTCAACTCCCAGACTGAAATTAGTCAGTCCATATTGAGAAAAACGTAAACTTCAAAAATTCATTCCAGATTTGTCTTATTTGGCAATCACCTATGAGTCTTAATGCTCTTCATTCTTGTTACTCAGGCTTCTTGTCATCTTATATTCAGTTTTTGATGTCTGAATTCTTGTTTAGCATTCTTATTTGCTACAATGGAAAAAATAATTTGGGGATAAGCGTGCGTGTATTTGCTACAAAGTACACAAAAATAATTAAATCATTTTGTCAAGTATTGGGCTGGTGAACATTTTCCCAGGCTTTAAAGATGTGGAGGTATTTTTTTTATTATAGTCTCCATTCCTATAGAGTTGCAACGAGTTCTGTGATGCTTAAATTCATTATTACAGGAGGTGGGGTTCCACTACTTGTTAAAGACATATTTTGGAAAAGCATAAGAATATCCCATTTTTCTCCTACAATCAAATGAAAACTATTAAGCTATCAAAATGAGCTACTGAGTGTAACTCTTACAGTAACTCCATCAGCTCTTTGCTCCTTCGAGCCTTCAGAATTCTGATTTAGGTGGAATAGTTGAATATTTAATGCATTGAAGAGAATTACCTAAATCAGAAGTAAATAAATGATATGCATTGAGCACTTACCCTTATAAACTGTAAGCTCATTGTGGGCAGGGAATGTGTCTGCCAACTTTGTGCTATTGTACTCTCCCAAGCTCTGCATGCAGTAAATGTTCAATAAATAGGACTGATTGATCGACTTTAGTAATAATAATGTTATTTAAGTGCTTAGTATGTATGGTGCATTGTGCTAAGCTCTGTGTAAGATCCACCTCCCAAACTGCTTATCTCTGGATTCTCCCCTTCACCAAGAATGAGAACGTGTCAGCTTTCTGCAGCAGAACCTAGTGGAAAGAACATGAGTTTGAGAATCGGGAAACCTGTGTTCTAATTCCAGCTCTGCCATTTCCCTGCTGTGTGACCTTGGACAAGTCACTTAACCTCTCAGTGCCTCAGTTTCCTTATCTGTAAAATGGCTATTCAATCCCTGTTTTCCCTCCTGCTTAGATTGCGACCTTCTTGTGGGAAAGAGACTGTCTCACCTGATTATCTTATATCTTTCCCCACACTTAATACAGTGTTTGGTATGTAGGTAGTGCCTAGGAAATATCACAATTATTACTGCAGTTATTGCAACTGCCACTCCTCTAATTTACCTTTTAAAGGATTCCAGGAGGCAGAGTATGGAAAGAAAACAGAGTTGCTGGTCACTAGAGGCAGGATTCCTGTGAGCCCCACGAGGGACTGTTGGACTGTTTCCAATTCCCAACCGTGTATTCTCTCCCAGCGTTTAGTACAGTGTTGTGCACACAGTAAACGCTTAATAAATGCTATTACTATACAAGCTAAATAAGTTGGACACAGTCCTTGTCTCAAATGGGCCTCAGAGTCTTAATCCTCAATTTACAGATGAGGTAACTGAGGCACAGATAAATGAAGCGACTTGTCCAAGGCCACACAGAAGACAAGCGGCAGAGCCAGGGTTAAAACCCAGTTCCTTCTGATGCCCAGGCACCTGTAAATGCTGCTTCCTGTGTAGAGCCCTGTACTAAGTGCTGGAGAAAGACTGTGAACCCGTTGTGGGCAAGAATTGTCTCTATTTGTTGCTGAACTGTACTTTCCAAATGCTTAATACAGTGCTCTGCACACAGAAAGCGTTCACTAAATATGGTTCAATGAGCACAATATTACAGAGTAGATAGACACAATCTCTAACCACAGTGAAGTCAGCAACCTTTTTTTTTTTTATTTTTGAAAAGAGACAAACAAAATGAAACCATGAAGAAGTGGTGGTCAAAGAGTTAAACAATTTCTGGACCTAATATGTCTGTCTTTTTTTGGTATTGTACTCTCCCAAGCATTTAGTACAGTGTTATGCATATAGTAATCCTTCGATAAATACAATGAATGTCTCCGAGTTGTAATGGTGTCAGGACTATTGATGAAGCACTTACTGTGTGCAGAGCACTATACTAAATGCTAGGAGAGAATACACAGGTGGAAATTAACCACTGTCCCCAACCCTTGGAATGCTCGGGGTATAAAAGAGTTCTCTCAATTTAGAGTTTAGGATTTGAACTTGGCCTTTATAGAAAATGTCCCAGTGCCTAAGAAATCATCTGTAGTTCCCTTGCAGTAGACAGAAAGTGATATTTTCAAACAAGGGACGCGTTGGGGATTCTGAATAGAGAGGAAGACAAGTATCATACACTGGTGGAACATTATCTCATGCTGACTTCTAGAGGGCGCTTTCCCACCATATTCAACTTTCAAGCAGGCTGAAAACAATCAGTGAAAGGATGGTTTCCTTTTATAGCATTTCAATCTTCTGACCAAGAAACAAAAATCTATTAATCCCCTAAGAAAATTGAACCCTTTAAAAAAAAATACTTCTAATAAGGTATATTTAACATTCTAACAGATTTTATCTAACATAAATATTAATATTTCACTCTAACAGACTTGATTCCAGGAAGTTTCAAGCTCAATTATTAATTCACTTTAATTTTAAATTAAACTATAAGTGTAGACCTGTAATGAAAAGAAATGTTATTTGTAAGTTTATTAGGAGGCATAGACTTAGTTGAGATTTCACAGCCCCAGTGATAACTCACTTTCAGAAGTTCAATTGAAAGACATTAGATTCCAAGATTTTACTATTGGAGACAAGATTTTATGGTATAATGAAGCATGAGACACTGGGTATAACAACCGTAGTGATTTATGCTCTATCTTTTGTTTTCCAGAGAACCAAATATGTCTGTAGTTAACATCAGTGAAGATAAATAAAAATAATAATGAATAAAAATAGTTGTCATTATTGCTGTTGATATGGCATGTTCTAAGTACTATGTTCTAAGCACTGGGGTTGATACAAAGCTATCAGATCAGACAGAATCTCATATGGTGAATTAGATGAGCTTGAAATTAATATGTAACATATGCTCATGGAAATAGATGAATCTGATATACCAAAAAGCCTTTGATAGTCTTAAGCTTTTATAGGCTAAATCAATTTATCCTAGGTCCTTAGGCACCCTATTCCACAGTTCAACATAAATAACTGATAAAGTTCTCATTCCCAGAATAATAAAATGTATATTGATGAAACCACAGAGTTTGGGTGATTTTTTCATCCTTTATAGAATAGTGGATTTTTTTCCACTTGCAAATGTCCATTTTATTCTTAGATTAATGATAACTGGAAAACATTAGGCAGAGCAGAGGTTTTTAACTGTTAAGAATTCTGTTTTTGTTTGAAGTCATGTGTTGCTGGAGAATCTATAAAATTAGTCAGGAAATGAAGGTACTTTCCTTAGAAAAGTAATAGAAAAGTCAGTGAAATTTTAATTTCTTCTCTTTTTCACAACCTAATAAACCCCTATTGGTAAGAATCTGTTGATCTCGCTCTGACATGACCTCAGAACAGGGTAAAGTCTTTAAAAAGTTTCTGAAGCCTCTACAGGGATGACTGAAGAAAACCAAACTTTTCCGTGTAATGATTTTCAGTTCCTTAGGAAATGTTGGGGTGGTTGTAGAAAGTATATTCCATCGAAGTAACCAGCAGATGGCAATCTTACTCCTCAAATACCTCCATGAAGCTTTGGCTGCTTGTTTTAAAAAAAGAAAAACCCCCAGCATGGTTCAAACATGTTCTTTTGAAAAGGGTATAATAAAGAGAATTGCCTTTGCCTATTTATCTGAACTGAGGGGTATTCTTCACATGCAGGTGCTCCTAAGCCTTTCAAGATGTAATAAAGCTCCACAAATCCACTCTGCATTTTGTAAAATGTAATATATCCACTGGTCTTTAATGTTTATTTTGTTCTTTGTGAGACGGAAAGAGCAGCTTGCTTACAAACCTGAGGCCTGTATGGTTAAGCAATAAGGGGATTTCTCCATTGTCTAGTGTAAAACTGGACAGGATGCAATTTCCTTTTTCCTGTTCTCAAAATTAGCTGACGAGAGCAAGTTCCCCAGGTGAGCAAACGTTCTCCAGATTTTTCTAAAGGAGTAGGCTAAAAAGGGCACTGTCCTTTCAAGCTTTTTTTCTTGCTCTTATTTACTCATACAGATTGTATCCTTCAGCTCTATCTTCAGGATTCATCCTTGCTAGTGGAACAAGTCCATTAACGTTTCTAAGATAAGTGGCAAGTAGGTTCTTGCCACTTTGCATTGATTTGGAACTATCCATCTGATAATTTTTGGATGCATTCACTCTAGGGCCAAGCCCAGAGTGAAAAGTACGATTTTTTATGTTCCTGAAATCAGGCTTAACAGGTAGCAAGTGCAGCTCACTGAGAATCGAATGACAGTATCTTTACTCCCTTCTCTGCTGCTGACTTGCTGTGTGGCTTAGTCTACCTGTGCCTCAGTTTGCCTTATATAGAGCAGACTGGGCTGGATTGTGTGAAAGAGAGAGAGACTAGTCACATAGGATTAAAATGGAATGAGAACATAGGAAGCCTGGAAGGATCCAAAGTCAAAAAACCAAGAAAAAACTCCCCAAAACCCAAACAAACAAAACTGGATGCTATGTAGGCTATGTTCCTGGCCTTAGGAATCTGGTCTCCAGTCCAAGATCATGTCTATCTCTTTTGTTATGTATTTCACTTTCTCAAGCAATTACTGCAGCATTCTGCGTGTAATAAACACTACCTATGTTGTTCTGTACTTGTACTGCATGCAGTAATATCATTATTAGTTGCAACAATCCCAACTCAACTCTTTTATTAAAGCTTATGAAGTCACTCCAGTTCACTGTATAGAAGCCCACCTACACTCATTATTCCAATTAATCCATCAGTCATATTTATTGAGCGTTTACTTTGTGTACCCTCAAGTGTTGATGAATGAAAAGCTTTTGATAATGTTCTTTTGCCATTTATAGACCTATGTCGCTATCGTTTGTATCATACCTACTGAAATTTGCATAGCTATTATTTTCTCCTATTAGCTGTTGTTATGCTTGCTCCAATAGACTTCAAAGCAGGGACTCTATGTTGTAGCCCTTATGTAAGTAACTCCTTTAAGTTGGTGCTTAGTAAATATTGATCGTGATTGACTTTTTGATTGTAACTGACTTAATTCAAATTTAATTTTAAAAAATTATTCATTCCAAAACAGTTTATGAAACCACAACATTGTTTCCTTAGTTTTCCAGTCTTCCTTTCGGGCCTTGTCATTGTTTCTTCTTTTCATCATATCCGTCTCCAGGCATGTCTTTTAAAGCTTCCTCCTTCTGGATTTTCCAAAAAGATTGAACCCTAATACAATCTTCAGCTGTAAATACTCCACTGTAATTTGGAGGCTTACACTGTATTAAGTACAAAATAGTAGCATTGGTAGTTATGATCCCTGCCCACAAGGAGCATAACATATACATCCCACAGCACAGGGGGTGTCTGTCATTGAGCGGCCTCAGGGGTCTAGGGATGCAGGCCCCCTGCTAAGGGAGAGTCTGTCAGCCTAGGGACACTATCTTCTCACCTAGGGAGAGTGTATCCTTTAAAAACATTAAATGGACATTCAAATGAATTACATGTTAAGGGAAAATGATTATTAGGGTATTTACATAACTGTTGTGGTGCTAGGATGATTTCTCTAAGAGCTTAAGGGACAGCACACAGCCAAATGCATAATCTATTCAGTGAGAAGGCCAGATAAGGGAAATAAAGGCTTATTCAGGGAAGGCCAGTTTTTCCTTGGGAATCAGAGGACTGGCTTCTAACCCCAGCTCTAACACCTGCCTGCTGTGTGACCTTGGGCAAGTTACTTAACTTCGTAGTTTCCTCATCTGTAAAATGGGTATTAAATCCTTCTCCGTCTGATTTAGTCTGTGAGCCCTTTATGGAAGAGGAACTGTGTCCAGACTGCTTATCTGTTGTCTACCTCAATTCTCAGTACAGAGTTTGGTATATAGTAAGCACTTAATATCCTTGATAAAAGGTTTTTGATCCATGCGTCCCGCCATTTTTGATCGTACTCTTAACTTTCTACTGCAAGAGAAGCCTGAATTATCCAGATACTTGCGAGTTTGAAGACCTACCTACTAGTAACTCAGAGCAAATCTGGGTGTTGAGTGAAGAGTATCCTTCATATTAAATATGAGTAAAAAGGTATTAACTTGAAAGAAATTATCTACTCAACTGCCACTCAGGGTTAATGTACCTCTTTCACTCAGCTCTTAGTTGAGTGTGAAAAGGAGAATTTTAGATTATCCAAATTACTAGACTTTATTTTTCAAGTCAAGTTTAAAGGATTAAAGTTCTTATTAAAAATATACTTCTCATGACAGAAATGCTTCAGGAATTTATGCATTATTACACTCTTTGTTCATTAATAAATTGGGCATCAAGCTCAAATTAAATAAAGCATGCTCTTTCTGAACTTAAACAGGAAAGAAATGATATTGTAATAGGAATGGTATTAAAATGATATTCTCAAATGCAATTACAAAATAGGTGTTCCCAGTTATCCTGTATATTCCATTTCAATAACCTCTGTCACAGATTTTTATTATTTTTGATCAATTTGTATACAGAAATGAATACTTTTTAAACTGGGTTTGCTTTTCCCAGTTTTTGGAAGCTAGCTAACAATCTCAGTTTTTCATCTGGGAGGAAATGGGTGTTGGGTGTAAGTTTGCTAGCAGTGCTTCAAACCTTAACTCACATCTGTGTTGCTCACTTGTTCATTTTAGTTCTGTAAGTATGAGCATTTATAGTTTAGTGATTGATGATTTTTGCTTACCTCTTAATGAAAACAGGTGAGTCTACCAGATGAGCTACCTCTTATATAGACTCTACATGTGTCGAACACATTGACACAGAGTCTGCAATTCCACCCTTCCAAAATTTAGATCTAGCACCTTTGATGGAAACCCCATAGATTCACAGTACATTATTCTTTAGGAAGGGATTATACATTTAAGATAAATAGATGTAGGCTGTCGATTTGAATGTGACCAGTTAAAGATAAAGTTTAGAGGCACACAATGCAATGCACTGGGAATTAAAATTGGTCTCGATTTAGGTAACAAAATTCAAATGAAATTTCAGGGTTTTCAGGGGAGGTTGCTCAGAGACTGGAAGTTGAATTGCCTAATCAGTCAGTCATATTTATTGAGTGCTTACGATGTGCAGACCACTAAGCACGACACAATATTAGCAGAAACATTCCCTGCCCACAATAAGCTTACAGTCTAGAGAGAGAGAGAGAGACATTGATATAAATAAATTATGGTTATGTACTTAAGTGCTGTGGGGCTGGGGAGCAGGGTAAATAAAGGGAGCAAGTCAGGGAGATGCAGAAGGGAGTGGGTAGAAAAGGAAATGAGGGTTTAGGTAAGGTCTCTTGGAGGAGAGGTGCCTTCAGTAAAACTTTGAAGGTGGCGAGTGTAATTGTCAGGTATGAAGAGGGAGGGTATTCCAGGCCTGTGGCAGAACGAGGGCGAGAGATCGGTGGAGATATAGATGAGATAGAGATACAGTGAGTAGGGTGGCGTTAGAGGAGTGAAGTGTATGGGGTGGATTATAGTAGGCGAGGGAAAGGTGATTAATTTACTTAAAGCCAATGGTAAGGAATTTCTGTTTGACGCAGCAGTGGATGGGCAACCACTGGAGGTTCTGGAGGAGTGGAGAAACATGGACAGAATGATTTTGTAGAAAATTGATCTGGCCAACAGAGTGAACTAGAATGGGGTGAGACAGGCAGAGAGGTCAGCAAATTGGCTGACACAGTAATTAAGGAGGATTAGAATAAATGCTTGGATTAAGGAGGTAGTTTGGATGGAGAGGAAAGGGCAGATTTTAGTGATGATATGAAGGTTCAACTGACAGGATTTAGTAATAGATTGAATATGTGGGTTTAATGATAGAGCTGAGTCAAAGATGATGCTAAGATTACAGGTTAGTGAGACAGTATGGATTCTGGTGATGTCTACAGGGATGGGAAAGGCAGAAGAGGGTTTGGGTGGAAAGATAAGGAATTCTGTTTTGGGCATGTTAAGTTTACGTTGATAGCAGGACATCCAAATAGGGATGTCTTGAAGGCAGGAGGAAATGTGAAGACTGCAGAGATGACTAGAGATCTGGGTTAGAGATGTAGATTTGGGAATCATCTGCCTAGAGATGGTAGTTGAAGTCAAGTGAGCGAATGAGTTCTTCAAGGGAGTTGTGTAGATGGAGATAGAAAGGGACAAAGAACTGATCCTTGAGAGACACCCACAGTTAAGGGGGTGGGAGGCAGAGGAAGATCCTGTGAAAGAAACTGAGAATGAGCAGCCAGAGAGATAGGAGGAGAACCAGAAGAGGACAGTGTCAGTGAATCAGAGGTTGGATAGTGTTTCCAGGAGAAGGGGTGGTTGACAGTGTTGAAGGCAGATGATGGCTCAAGGAGGAGTTGGATGGAGTAGAGGCTGTTGGATTTGGCAAGAAGGAGAACTGTCCTTTGAGAAGATAGTTTCTGTGGAATGAAGTGAGGGGTCAAGGAGAGAATTGGAGGAAAGGAACTTGAAATGGTGGCTGTAGACAGCTCACTCAAGGAATTTGGAGAGGAATGGTAGAAGGGGAATGAGACAATAACTGGAGGGAGCCAAGGGGTCAAGGGACTTCTTTTTTTAGGATAAAGGAGATATGAACATGTTTGAAAGTAGTGGGGAAGAAGTCACTGGAGAGCAAACAGTTGAAAATTGTGGTCAACGAGGACAGAAAGGAAGGGGACAAGTGTTTTGAAAAGGTACAAAGGGATGAGGTCAGATGCACAGGTGGAGGGGGTGAATTTTGAGAGATTTTTGCCTAAGAAAATCAGCATGGATAGAGCCATGGATCATTTAACCTAGGACTTGAAAGAATCTTGGTTCTAATCCCAGATCTGCCACTTGTCTGATATGCGACATTTGGCAAGTCGTTTAACTACTCTGGGACTTATCTGTAAAATGGGGATTGACAGAAAACCTCATGTGGGACAGGGACTGTGTTCAACCCACTTATCTTGCATCTACCCCAGCTCTTGGTGCTGTGCCTGGCACATAGTAAGTGCATAACAAATGCAAAAAAAAAAGCCAATGTCCGTGTTTAAACCCATTTCCCTCTCAGTAGTTTGTGAATTGCAGTAGAGTACCAACTCAGCTATTATGGCAGTGAATTGTAGAAGGAAGCATGACTTCAATTTCAGCTTGTCTTCCAGTCTAACTACAGTTTAGAAGTTCAGATAGAAAATGAAGGAGGAAAATCCAACCATCCAATGAATATGGTCACTGGTAAAATGGTTATTCCCACTTCCAAGTAGCCAAGGGCTCTAATTCCAACAGTGGCTTGTGATTTCTGATGGAGAAAACTGAATTCCCTCCTATTACACTTATCTGATCATTCAGTGTTATGTTTTTGTAGTCTCCATTGCCTTCCTAACCTCATAAGAGAGCATCTTATTGGCTACTCCCAAGATATCTCATTCTTGGATATTTCTCAGCAGGAAGAACAATTGATGTTGTTAATGGTTGTGAAACTACTCAATCCATCTTAAATATAATTCAATTAGTTGCACTTTCTTCCCATTACCTTAGACTCCCTGACATAAGACAAAGCAAAGGAGTTTTTCTTTTCATTGGTCTTACATTTTATAATCACTTGATTTTTGAGCTCTTTAAATCATTTAAAGGAAAGGTGCTATGGAGCTTGTGTTATTTTAAGCATTAGACATTGTGAAGTAACTCCCTACCTAGAGAGCAGAGATTACTCATCTGAAAAATAACTTCCTAATGGTTATTCCAGAATCTCAAAACATGCCAGATGCATCTTAAACACGTGTAGTGCTGTGTCTAGCAGTTGAGACATTACTTCATGGTACTGGTTTGAACATACAAAACTCTGTGATAGCCCATGTCTATGAGGGAGATATAAGTTGAGAATAATACAAGTTAAAGACTGTTCTTCAAAGCCTTTCTTTGCCACTACATTTAATCATTTCTTTTGATAAAATGTGGCAGACTTTTTCAGAGAAAATTGCTGACTCTTGGAAACTCCTAAAAATGGAAACATTGCCATAATGGGTCAGAGCAGTGACACATAAAGTCCAATAATCTGTATGACAATGCAACCTGGATGCTTGGAAAAACCATATTGTGGTTTCCTTGTTAGCTTATTGTCTGTCTCAGGTATTGTAACTCAGTGAACAAATTCAACAGTTCACCTGGCACGCAGTAGTCTTCCCATCATTATTTTCATGAGACTGTACAATCCTTGAAGTCAGGGTCAACGTTCTGAATTTTTGTTGTAGTCTCTCAAATACAATGTTCTCTACACCATTTGTGCTCACTGTGCTGAAAGCCCCCGATTAGTTGAGTCTGGCAGGTGTGGATTTTTGTTCACGTGATTACCTTTTCAGGCGTTTGCAGTGTTCAACCTTTTTGGGAGCTCCAAGTGAGAAAGGAACTGTCTGATCTGATTATACTGTATCTTTCTGGAAAATTAGCAAAGTATATGGGCATAAAGAGCTTAAGTACCACAGTTTATCATCATCATCATTATTTTTGATAAAACTATGATTGCTGTTGACTAGGGATTCTGGGGTTTTGTTTTGTCCCTCTTCAACTCCCTTTCTATTATGAGATGCTCAAGGGCTGAAGCAGAAGAGATGGCAGTTGTATCAGAATGGAAAAGTCCTAAGTGGTTCCAAAGACTCAGTGGTACAATAGATCTCTACTGTACCTGTATACCATGTGCATTCTCTTGCTCAGCAAATACTAATTTGGAGAAGTTTAGATTGTTTGAGCACATCCTCTTTAGGAATGGTATTTCAAGTGAAAAATCTCTGAAGTATACTTGCCTTGGGTATAAATGTCCATTATTAAAAAAACCAAAAAAACCCTTGCCTACTTCAAAAGCAGTGTGGCCTAGTGGAAATAGCACAGGTCTAAGAGTCAGAGGACCTGAGTTCTAATTGCAGCTCTGCTAGTTGCTTGCTCTGGGACCTTAAGCAAGTTACTTCTCTGTGCCTCACTTTCCTCAACTGTAAAATGGGGATTAAATCCTAATCCCTCTGTGAACCTCATGGGGGACAGGGAACGTGTCCAACCTAATAAAACTTGTATCTGCCCCTGTGCTTGATGCATAGTAAGCTCTTAACAAATACCATGAAAAAAAACCATCTTCCCCAAACTTACACTTGAACACAAAGTTCAAAATAAATGTTTTCTTGTCACATCTTGTCAAGAGTGGTTCTGTCAATACTGTTACGGCAGTTGGTAAATGAAAGGAGACATGAGCTGGCAGCTTGTAGTGCAGATAGATATTTTGCTGAGATTCAGAGGAAGGTGACCAGACTTACACCACTCAGTGACTCCCGCTAAAAATAACAGCTTTACCCAGAGCATTTTGCACTCAAAACTCTGTATGCTTCATGCTGCATGTAGATAGAGAACTCTTTGGAAAACTTGAATTAAAAAATCAAATGTCAAGAACTGAGTTTGTGGAGGAAAATTTCCAACGGGTTCATTTTTATAATGCGAAACGTCGTTTTCATAACTGTTCGTATCCTGCGAGCTGCTTGTGTGAACAGTTTGACAGTACAGCTAACTGTTTCCATTGCATACCCATTTTCAGGATTGAAACCTTCCAGAAGAATTATAGCACAGTGAATCATTCTTAAATGGTTGAAATATTCAAGTAATTATGCAAATGAATTCAGGCAGGTTGAAATGGATCTAAAAGCACACCTTAAAGCCTAGAAAGAGATTTGTTTTTCTGTTAGGCGACTAGTATTCTATAATTAAAGTTATCTTGGCTTTAAACCATTTCCTTTTGCTGAAATAATGAAGTACAGAAAGGCTGCAAATCAAGGTTCCTAAACAAAGCCAGATTTCCAGCGTGGCTTACAGGAAAGAGTATGGGCTTGGGAGTCAGAGGACGTGGGTTCTGATCCCAGCTCTGCCACTTGTCTGCTGTGTGACTTCTCTGTGCCTCAGTTCCCTCATCTGTAAAATGGGGATTAATGCTGTGAGTCCCATGTGGGACAACCTGATTTCTTTGTATCTACCCCAGAGCTTAGAACAGTGCACATAGTAAGCACTGAACAAGTACCATTATTATTATTATTATTATTAATCATTATTTCCAGTAGTGGGTTTAGGAGTACTTGGATTGATACTGTCTCCCCTGCTGCTCTGCTGGTTAGGTCTGTTGAAATTGAGGACCGATCCAAAGGGGGCAAATTGTGTTGTTGCATTAGAAGGATTAAAGGGCTAAATTCCGTATTTAAATCTCTATATTTTCCCCCATGCACCAATTAGCACTTTACTATGTCTACTTGCCCTTAAGAAAACTTACCTAGAAGGTAGAGGGAGGATTAATAAGGCTCTCCTTTAGTTTCCTCCCACACTGGGAGCTCCAAAGCTGGGGAGTCTCTGTTGGGCCTAAAATATGGAATACTTTACTGATTGTTGGGTGATGCTTTGGTTAAGAATGGCATGGGGAAGGAGCAGACAGTACAACTATCTGGGATTTTATCCAGGTGGGAATGTCCACTTGTCTGGAGCTACCAATTCTCAGGGCAACTAAAATGGGGAGAAATAGGCAGTCTAAGGAAGTAAAGGTTCTGCAGGAATGGTTTAAGGAATGCAGCAACTTTATTGACAAGTAGTTCGGCTCTTTAAACTCTAAACCACCTTTTCATCACCTGCTCCTTTCCCCATTGGGGCCCTGACAGAAATAATCAGCTCAATTGCCTAATGCCAGCCCCAACTATGGTGAAGTGAAGGAAAGCAGCCAAACCTCAGTGAGGCAGGCCAAGAAAGCACCTAAACCAACTTCTGGAGTCCAGTGCAATACAATTTCACATTTATTAAGCTGAGTTTGATTGCCCAGGGTGTATGAAGATTCTCTCTCTATTGCTGAATTGCACTTTCCAAGTGCTTAGTACAGTGCTCTGCACACAATAAGCACTCAATAAATATGATTGAATGAATGAATGAATGAAGACCATGGAAGACCAGAGAAGTATAGTTTCCTGATACTAAGCTTTCAGAAATGTGTATTTCAACCAGATGCACCATTGTGCATCTGGGAGAATGCTTATTGCTTCCTAATGCATTCTTAGAGATACACAAGTACTCCCAATCGTACATGGTATAAGAATAAAAGAATTCAAACCCTACTATACCTGTGTTAGAGCAGTGGCACATCCAGTCTCTAGTAATGTCCATACTTGATAGCTTCCCTCCTTGACAACCATCTTGCTATTTAGGGATATACCATAACTTTGTCCCTTACATTCCTAGTTTTCCGTCTATCCCATTATGGACCCCCTATCCATTTTCATCCTGACACAAACAGGTTCTCAGCATCCTCCCAAATCCCAAGTCAGTACACTGTATTGTGATCAAAATGCTTAGGGACCTGCTCAGGGAAGTTGCTCAGGGACCTGCTCAGTATATATCTTCTGGTGACAAGCTCAGGAGTTTTGATCAATCAATCATAACTACTAGGTGTTTATTTTGAGCAGAGCATCGTACTAGCTACTTGGGAAAGCATAATACAGTAGAGTTGGTAGAAATGATTTCTGCCCTCAAGGAACTTACAATCTAGTGGTTTAGTAGAATGTCACCCAGATCCATTAGAACACTCACCAGGATAATTTCAGGACAGTCTCTGATTCAGACTAAGTGATACTCCCACCTTCTCGGTCCCAGGATAATTCTAGGATAGCTTCTTTCTTGTACAGTTCCTGTAAGAATCTGAGAAGTTTTTCCACCAATACACTTTTCCAGTATACAGCCA
Organism: Ornithorhynchus anatinus; assembly: GCF_004115215.2. Lineage (NCBI taxonomy): Eukaryota > Metazoa > Chordata > Mammalia > Monotremata > Ornithorhynchidae > Ornithorhynchus > Ornithorhynchus anatinus. The sequence continues at coordinate 29,977,453 of NC_041740.1, forward strand.
ATGCAAAGAGGTATGAGAGAGGTCAATCAACCATATTTATTGAATGCTTACTGGCGCAGAGCAGTGTACTAAGCTCTTGGGAGAGTACAGTACAACAGAATTGCTAGTAATGTTCCCTGAACACATTGAGCTAATAGTCTAGTTGGTCAGGCAGACATTAATATTAATAAATAGGGAAGAGCATAAAAATGACTGCTTGTCCTCTGAATCTCCTGTCAGATCTCCACTGATGGTGGTAACTCTAAAGCTACATAGATGCGTGCCATTTGTGAGTTACCGAGTGTGTACAGACCTCTCATTTATTTATGCATCAGTTGAATCATTTTGTAGGAAATGGCAGCAATACCTAGACCGTGTTGGAAAGAAACGTTGAAACAGTTGTAATTTAAGGTTGTTCCATTTCTGAGGCTCCAATCATGCATGGCAAGACACTGAGGAGGATAGTACCTTCTGATCTAAGAGAGAGTGTTTATGACATTCACTCCAGCTAATGATTGCAAGGTCTGTGGCTGATGCTGACAGACTCTTTAGTTCCACAATCAGCTTCCTTAACCACAAAACTGGGAAGAGACATTATATTACCCCATCCCATACGGAGTGTCTGGCATCATAAAAACAGGATGTTTTAAGGAACCTGGAATGGCAATCAAGCACAGGATGGGGGGATAAAAAGAAAACAATAGATAAGTGGGGCTATTGAATGTGGAACTACTAAAGTCTCCTAGTTTTTCTGTGTTCTCCTTTGTTCTGGGGGAATTGCTTTTGTTACATGTTTCATGTTTCCAGCTTCAGACAGTGAGGAAGCATCAACTCTTCGGTGATTAATTGACTTTTGCATTGGGCAATTACCCCATTAGCCTAGGCTAATCACTAAGACATACAGGCACTCTGGTTTTCTCAAAATAAGCAGCTGAACATACGGTCTCACTGCTACCCCATTTGGCCTATCCCTTTCTAGCCCTGCTCCTGGCACCATTTTGTGAGTCTGTGTTGCTCATTCACAAATCAGCAGGATGGTTGAGGTTGATTTACAGTCAGGTTATTAGAAAATTCCACTTTTAAATCTCCGCGGCTCCAAAACTCCCTTGAGTTTCAATTTAAAGTTCTAACTTCCTGACATGCAACTGACATAAAATATCCAAAGGAACACTAAAACCCTCTATATTTTCAGAAAGTCATTTTTAATAGGGAACGATTAGTGCTGTGGGTTAATATTTTATTTTAGAAACAAACACCAAAGAGATAAATGTTGAGAAAAGGCAAGTTAGTTGTTGACAGTCGGCTCATGCATAACGACTGATACCCAAAGTATCTACAACCTCCTGTAGACCGGCATTATCTGTCGTTTTGACATGGAACAGGGCATATAACAGTAAATAAGTTAATTCTTTTGCAGCCCGAGTGTTATTTGCCAGGGAAGATTGCAGTGTTGAATTCAACAATGGGAAAATATTTGTCATGGTACCAACTCCTGGTCAACCTAGTTGGTTTTCACTGGCAGTGAACTGAGAAGGTTGTTGAAGCCTTTATAAATACCGTCTTGCATTTCAGCAAGCCACACATGGGTTTTATTTATGGTACTCTTCAATAACCCTGAACTTTAGGATTGGTTGTTAGCCATACACAAAACAGTAGAGAGACCACCCACACGATTTGATCAAGATTCTCAACATCATTATATGTATTTTATTGTTGGTATTAGTTCCGCTATGTTTATAGATGTTAGCTGTGCATTTCATTGGATTAAGTGGTGTGAAGGCACACTAAGGAAGTGGCCAGCCTAGTTACAGTTTTTATTTTTTCTGTAAGATGTTTATGATTTTTTTTATTAAAAAACTCCTTTGAAGTGCTGAAGGGGAGCCATGGACTGGCTCCAGAGCTGGAATGGGAAAAAATGCTCTTTCTCCACATCCCTTCCTTCACCGTGTTCTTCCTTCAAATCATGCTTTGGCTGAGTTTTCATAAAGGATCACCGCTTGGGAGTCGAGGGGCTGCTGACATTATAGATCCCATGCTGGTCTCAAGGTGATGCCATTTGGAGTTTAGCTAATTCAGGGCAATCCTTCATCACTATGTTCCAAACAAAGTGAATTTATGTCCTGCTGATAATAGGTTGTGTCTATCCCCACCCCAAATTTTAAGTAAAGCCCTATTTAAGCACGTAGCTCAGCATGATCTTTTTACAGTGCCCTTGGTCTTTAAATTGCCCTGGTTGTAGGCATATCTTGTTCACCAGAATGGGTAGGACATTTCAGGGACTCTAGAGTCACTGATAAAGTGCAAAGAGACCGGTGTGTTTACTAAAAAATACAGTTACATGCATACACACATCCAGCCATGCACACACATAGAGATGCATAGATGCCCTTGCTTATTGGGGATTGTATAGGTTACAGAAGAGGCTAGAAGTGGAAGAAAAGGAGGTGGTGGGAAGAGAGAAAACCACCACTTTGCCCACTGTACTCATACAATATAATAGGAAGTTGAAAACACCGCCCCCATCCCGCCCTTTTTCAGGTGTCACACAGAGTAAGTGTGATAATCCATGCCTACCTGAGGCTCTGAATCTATTAGACTTTACATCATGGCTAAATCGCACTAACGTCAGCTTCATGACCACAAAGTTTTGCCAAGTTTAAAAAGAGGAAATTTTTCACTAAAAAGTGAAAAAAGATAGACCTGACCTTTTTCAGACTCAACCATTGATAGCCAATCATGAGCTGTTTGCCTGTGAACATGTCCGGGATTGACTCTCGTTTACCCAATCATAAGGCTATTCTATTAAACTCTACCATTAATAAGAGAGAAATGAAGCGAGTCTTTTGATGAAACTTACTGGGGGGGATAGGTAATTTAAATCTTTAAGAAGCTAACATCCTTTTCCCTTTTAACCCAGGCTAATTCCCTTCAGAATTGTTTGCACTTCTGAATTCTTGGCTCACATGTGCGACCTGACTTTGATCAGCACCACTGTATGGGGCTGTATCAAAGAACTAGAGAATCAGACAGCAAGATTGGGCTGGCTATCTGAAATATATAATATTTTCTCTTATCTAAATTGAATCAGGTCAGAGTCTTAACAATGACCAGAGTGCTGAATTCTATAATTTTTGATCTCTAACAAGTGAGAAATTTGATCAAAGGCATGTAAAAGTTCTTGGATCTTAAGTATTCTTTCTGGTACTTTAACAGAAGCAAAATGAAGTAGTTCTTTGGGGAAAAAAAAAGTCTTTAGCAAAGCATTTTTTTCCTACCCCAAAGCTTTTTCTGCTTAATCCTTAGGCATGTGGTTGAATGTATTTCACCAAAAAGATACTCAAAATTAGGTATTCCCTAATCCATTTCAATACCAGATTTTAAGAGCATCTTCATTAGCAAATATAACCTATATATATGGCTAATCTCTGGCTGTAGAAAATTAATCTTTTAAAGGGAAAGTTTTCTGAGATTTCCTATAGGGATAAGAGATGGACCACTAAGAGACAGCTACATCAAATACATTAAACAGACTCTAAATAAAGAGGCACTGCATGAACTCAATCTGAGAAATGTGGAATTTTGTAACATTTTTAAGCCATTGAAAAATGCTACAAGAATGAAAGAAAGATACATGGAAAACTAATGAAATGTGAATTCTTTGTGAAGTCTAAGAACCCAAAACCCTACAAACCTGGGGTGTATTTAAAAAGTAAACTCATAAAGCTAATAAAACTATTTGTATTTAGCCCAAAATCTTGTCTGTAAATTTTAAGCTTGTCAGGAATGACTTGTAGGCAGAGTTTTAAAAACCCTAAGTATAGGGCTTCATGAAAGAAATTCCGACACAATCTTGGCTACATCTGAGTTCCGATTCTTTAGCAAGGATAATGAAATAATGAAGAGAGGATGGAACATAAAACTGCTCGGAGTCACACAAAATCTGGTTACTTAAAGACATTTATGAAGCCACTTGCTACAGTGCTGAGTAAATATATAATTTATAAGGTTTTTTAGTATTAGAAAAATACAATATGCTCAGTTGTCAAACAGTGAGAAACTTGACAGTTTAATATGAGGTTGGTAAGGAACTGATAGATTCAAGATGCAGCTAAACTGCCAATATTTTCTTTAGCCTCAGTTTTTTCAGCTTTGTAGAAGTTTAGAAGCCCCTGCCTGTCAATATTTGGCTTCTACATAGTTTCCATCTGTAGCTACATTTACTCGATGAAATTTGCCCCTTTACAGCAGTGTGCCACTTAGGCAATCGGAGTACAAGGGTGGATGTATGGAATCCAAGTCCTCCAAAAGCTGAGAGGGCCACTTGAAAACACTTTCATTCCAGGTCCATCTTTCTAATTTTAATTCCCCCCGTTATCTGGGGCTCTGACTGAAAGTTAACTCTCTCTTCCAGGAAGGTCAGAGATGGCATGACTACCAGGTCAAAGCTATTGGCTTTTGAAGAAGCACTCAAGTGAATGAAGTATATATTCCATCACTGGCATGAGACAGCCACGGGTCTATATGCCCGATTTCTCTGTGGCGAGGAAGATTTTCTGTTGCACCCGACTTCTCTCTTTACTCAGATCAGGAGAATTTTGGTTGGAAATCCGCTTCAGCTCCCAGGTGCTCAGTACTTCTGGCTTCCAAACCCTTTCAATCACCCAGTCAATCAGTGGCATTTATTGAGCACTTACTATGTGCATAGAACTGTACTAAGAGCTTGAAAATACAATACAGCAAGATTAGCAAACACCTTCCCTGCCCATAATGAGCTTACACCCTTTCCAAATTATATCTCTTTGGTAGTAGAAGTCCAACCAGAGGCCATTCGCATAGTCCCAAGCCTTAGCTCATTAAAGCAACCCAAATTTACATGTTGTTAACAATACAAACAGAAGCTGCCTCATTTTCATTCCAATGAAAGGGAGATTTGTTCCTCGTTCCCTTTCTGGCATAATTGGTTTGACTGGCTGGAAACCACTTGTTATAGGCATTATAGATAGGGTCCTTTTCCTGTGAGATTGCATCTTAAAAATAGCTTTGGATTCTTCCAGATTGACACCTGCTACCAGTTTCCTCTCTAGAAAACTCAAACCATGTTTTCTTTTTCTTTTTTTTTTAGTCAGAAGTGTCTACTTAGTTGCCCTGAAACTACAACTCCGAGATGACTTAAAAGAGGTGCTTAAAGGTTACTAGAATATTGCATTTCAAGTTAACTAAGAAGAATGGGGGAAAGGAATGAGGAAGAAGGAGAATCATCTAATGGAATGGGAAAAGAGGGTCATAGGAAGGGTCATTTTCCTATCCCACCCTGCCCCTGCCTTTGTCAGAGGATTTTGTGTGATTGACATTGCTGCCTGGGATGCTGTTCTAATGTAATTATAACTAATAAAGATTTACAACAATTTGCAATTTAGTTCACTTAACATGTAGATTGTATGGGTTATTGCCCAACTGAGAATAGATGGAACCATTGGTGGCAGAGGGAGGAGGTAGTTTCTAGTTAGACACAAATGGCTTTCTCTTTGGATGAGCACATAAAAGACAAGTCAGATGTCCTTTTTCTGGAATAAATCTTAAAGAGGCAGAAATACGTTTGCCTTCATTTTCAGGGTCATGAAGAGAGAATATGTAATGGTAGTTGCTGTTTCATTTTGTAAGACCGAGTTGTTTATGTAAAAAGGGCAACGAGAAGTTTACAGCCTCACATGTGCTTTTTTGTTGGCCATCCCATTGTCAACAGTTTACTTAAAGCCTTGATTTGCTCCTTTCCTTCAGCTGTTGGCAACCTTCATTCTGAAGATTTCCATAAAGGGTGTGTGTGTGTGGCAGGGGGGAGAGCAGGGGTTGGGTAGGGGAGAGACAGAGCTAAGACATAAAATATTCTGAACTATTTTCTGTCTGTCAGGCAGATCGGCAGATGTCAATCTACCTAGGGGCATCTTAGGGCCAGGAGTCCTATTTTGTGCTGTATCTGCAAATCATTATCTCAGCAAACTTTAGTTGGGGTGGGGAATTTATTTTGCCCCCCACAGGTTCAAGTTAAAATCTGATATTTTCAGTGAAAACATCTGTTCAAAAGTAAACTTGCCCCATGCCGACTTAGCCTCTCTAGCCTTCTGTCTTCTCACCAGGGTTTTAGGCCCATACAGCAACTCACTTTGGACTTCCACCCTGCCTAATCTCTCCCAATCTAGTCATCCAGGAGGAAGACTTTCCCAACCCATTGTCCCCACTTTTCCTCTACTCTCATTTCCCTCTTCGCTCTGTCTAGACTCCAAAAGAGGCCTTGAGAATCCCTACCAAGGTACTAGTGACAGGACTATGGAAAGGGAGGTTGGATAGTTTCGAAATGCTATTAGTGAGCCAGGCAAGCACACTGATATTAGGATTGGGAGATGAGCGCCGTAGGAAGACTAAGGTTATGGGGATTGAAAAACATTACTAGTATGTCCACAGCACTCTGGGTTAACTAGCTATGGCATGACGCACAGTATTAAGTTGTCCCTTTGCAGAATTTAAAGCAAACCAAATATCTTCCCTGAAAATAGCCTCTAGCCTATACATATTTGTTCCAAGTAGTGTGGCCTAGTGGAAAGAACATGAGACTTGGAGTCAGAGGACCTTGATTCTAATCTTGTTCCAATTTTTGCCTGCTTTGTGATCTTGAGCAGGTTAACACCTCTGGGCCTCAATTGCCTCATCTGTACCTGTTCTCACACTTAAAGTTGTGAGCCCCGTGTTGGACAGAGTCTGTGTCTGACCTAATCAGTTTTACCCTAGAATTTCAGAATAGCGCTTGATGCAGAATGACCACTTAATAAATACCACAGTTTTTATTAAGTAGACTCAACCAAAATCTCTGTCTCCTCTTTCTTTCCTTCTTTCTCTCCCTTTCTATTGCTCTTGTAATTGGCAAAACTTCAGTATGAGTTTATTAAATCAAATGGTCTGATAAAGAATTTTTTGTGGCCAAATAAATTAGCAAACACTGTGGTTGTTCAAAAGTATATTTGAGCCCTTCTATAGAATGATAAAATGATAAATCAACAAGTGTCCAAATTATTACTTTTTCATTGCATTCTCCCAAGCATTGGTACAGGGCTCTGCCAACAGTTAGTGCTCAAAAAATATCATGATTGATAGGGGTAAAGGAGGACACTTGTATGCTAACTAATTTATCTTTTATCTAGATCCCCCTAGTAAATTGTTTCTCATGTCTCACATGCTATCAGTAGCCTGGTTGCATTTACCCAGAGGAAAACAGAGATTTTATTCCAGTTCACTGACTGATTTTTGTATTGGGTAAAAGCATACTTCACTCAAATATTTCCATAGCCAGACCTTCAGGGCCATCTATTCCATAAGAACAATCTGTTCTGCTGTAAATCTGCATTGAACCGATCTAACATTCTATGGCAATCCAACACTGTGTGTATGAAGATACAAACACAGGCTTGCTATTTTTGGACACATCAGTAGTTCTGCCTGACATCCAGTAGCATTCTGGGCTTCTCCAGTCTCCAGCCTTGCCTTTCACTCCACTGATGTCTCTGATGAGCAGGAACCCAGGGACTTGCAGCAAGATGAGAGGTCGGGGAACACCAGGCACTTAAGAACCCCAGTCAAACAGTTTTAATCAGTCTCTCAGCAAGCCAGGACATAAGCACTTTCTCACCGTGTGTGTTATTATGACAAAAAATTATAAATTGCACATTGCCCTATCATAGCATCCCAAGAGTTTAGGATAATGCTCTGCACACAGTAGGTACTCAAAAATTATCTCAAATTGAGTGACTGATGGAGCTGGAAATGAAATCTGTTTATGCAACTAAGGAATATGTGATTTCTTTTTGTGGGGGAACTAACACTAATTTTGTCAGTTTTTGTTCTGCTTAAAGAAGGTTTAAATTCATTAATAATAAATTTTAAACCTCATGATGATTGATTACTTTTCACCCAGTTCGATGGTAAACTACTTAAGGCTGGGAATGAATCACACCGTTTTATACTTCCTTAGTGCAGAATACGGTAGGAGGCCAATAATGTTATTTCTTCCGCTACTACAACTACTACCTCTGTTACTACTTTTAAATTAGTTTTCTGTGTTACCCAAAAATAGAGGGTGTCATTTGAAATTGCAGGCCCTTTGAGGCAAGTCAACAATTATTAGCATTATTGTTGATGATGACAGAATTTTTACATCACTAGTTTTAAATCATAGTCTGTACTATGGATATGGAAAGTTTTAATTGTAATGTTTCACCTGATAACTTTTCCATTCTGAAAACTTACAAAAGTCAATGTCACTGCAGAGAAATCTAACTTTTTAGTTTTCAGATGAATAAATTGGGTCTTAAAAAGGAGGCTGAATTCTTTAGCAATTTTATCTGGCCCTCAATTCCTTTTCAGCCCATATGATTTCACACTGACTCCTGGAGGGAACAGTAAAGACATTCAAATTCAAATATTTTGAAGAAATGTGTATTTAACAACTGAATACATGCTAAAAGAAATAATTTACAGCAGCAGTTTCATTACATATCTCTCCAGTTTTCTAGTTCCCATCTGAAATGCAGTGATAAATACAGATACGGAACATATTTACTATCTGGCAAAGAACATGCTTAGTGACAGACACACTCCTTCTGCCCTCGTGTAGCAAATCAACCACCTTAGCCCCTGTGAGCTAATATCTTGCATTTTAGAATGACTTTCAATACACTGAAATGGAGTACCTCTAGAGAGCAGTACTTTATATTGTACTTTATCTATTCACAAGTATTTACATCTCTTTTGCCTAATGGATAGGTAGCAAAAATTGAACTATTAAACACATACCACTGATAATCGCTAAATAATACATTAAAAAAGGATCATTAACTGTGCATTCACATGCATTTTTATTTTTACAATGTGACTTCAACTGGGCTGTGAAGAGTTTGACTCTGCCCTGCAAAAATACACATTTCCTAACTTGATACTGTTGCTATATTCCTCTTTAACCTCCGTTTCTGTGGGCTATTGAACAAAATCTCATCTTCAGTGGTGCGTACAACTGTGATAGGAAGACAAGTAAACCTGAATTCTGAGAATTTTTCTTCTTTTTATTTTGTCAATGGGATCCTTTCATCATTCTTTGACAGTTTTGACTGTAAGATGTGTGACTTATTTACATGCTGTATGGATTCCTCTCTCTAAAACTTACTAATAGGAACATGCCATTATCTGAACATGGAAATATAACTTTCCCCCATTTGTGACATTGAAATAAAATAATACAGACCAAGGGATAAACTGAAATAGGTAATCCCTAGATTTTACACAATCAAAATGCTCTAAAATCATTTTATTTTGAAGAATAATTGAGATCAAATGCAGTTCCGGTGTGAATCAGTTCATTTGCACTGTGGATTCATTTGCACTGTGGATATCCAAAGTTAAGAGTGAAATCCCACCCATGTTTTTGGGAAAGTGTCATTAATTCAACGCTGGAGAGATCTGTTTCTGGAAGAATCCTTCCTCTACAGTTTATACGTTGTTTATCATTTTCTGTAAAGGAATATTATTTTATAGTGGGTTATTAATTCTGACTTTATTCAGGGGAGAAGCTGCTGAGAGAACACACAATAGCATCATCACTCCACTGGATGATCATTTGATGACACTCCTTCACAGCTGCTTATTCAAAGGATGCCTTAAGGATGAAACTCAGGCTCCAATCTATTAAATATTTCCATTTTTAGGAAATTTTGAAATCCACCACATTTGGAAGTGACTTGGCCACTAGAATGATTTGACTACCACACTTAGAAAATCTATGGATACTTTTTTTTAGTTTGTATTACTACTCCTTTTCTTTTGAATGGTAAAGAACCTGGAGAAATTCTCCTGAAAAGCTAAGATTGAAAAGAACAAATGTGATAGATGAGGATGCTGAATGTGATAATTATCAATGATAATCATAAAAACGCTAGTAGCCAGTTCCTTAATACAGTCCATCCTTTCACAAAGCTTTTCTAGAAAACCACTGATTTCACTCTGTAGAAATGTGAGCAGTGTCTTTTTCTTTGCTCTGGTAGCAAGTAACTCATAGTGAGCAATTAAATGTGTCCAGAATATTAACCAAGGACAGACAAGTTATGGGAAGCTAGGGTTATCTCGTAATAGCTTTAAACAATTAGGGACCATCATTTTATAATCTGGTGTGAGAACTGAAGATCTTAATTCAGGTGGCCCTACCTTTCGCAGCCATGCTGACGACATAGGTTCCTAACCTCTGGAACCAGAAGGGTGTTTTCAGGTACATAAATGTTCTTTATGAGTGATCTTAATAGAAATAATCAATTGACTCACGTTATCTTACCAGTTTCAGGGAATATGATCTTTCAGCGAATTCCTGGAATGAAAAATACATTTACTACATCTTTTTTTCCTTCCCTTTCCCTGGTTGGTTGCTTCGTATTCAAACCGGAAATTAAACATAACATTTATTATACTTGACTCATAGAAAAAGGGAAGAGAAATGTTTCCATTGTTTGCTCTGTAGGGAAACCTAATGCATACTTTCAGTTCGTTTGAGCTGCATTTTCAAATATGAACTGTTTAAAATATATGTACCATATATGAAATATATGAGTTGTCCCTATGAGCTGAAAGGATATCCACATGAGAGTAAAGCAGTACACACTTGGAATTTTTAAAACAATGATTAGAAAGTACAATATCTGTAAGACAAAAGCCTATTCTAGTTTAGAAGAGAGCTAACTTTTACTGCATATTTGTCATGGTACATTTAAATTATAGTTTTAATAAAATACATCTTTAGATCAAAGCTGAAAGAAGACATCAGTAGTAGATCAGTGTGCTCCACCTTCTTTCTGGATGATGGATAGTTTATGCTTTTCATATTTCCACAGACCATTTCATTCAGTATCATTTTACTCTGCCAGTACATATATAAACAAGAGTGTTGGTAGACAAAAAAAAATCCTTGTGTCCAACCACATTTTTGAATATTCATCAGCTTAGAAAATCCATGCAGTGTTCTGTTTTGAATTTTTTTTTAGATTTAGTTCAGTAAAAGTGGCATTGCTGATGAAGGTTTTCCTCCTTTTAAATGACAGCATGGGAAGTGATATTTTTTGACTTCAGGCAAAGAAAAAAGCAAAACCTGTACAATAAAATCTTTGCAGGAAACATGAAAAAGTCAACTAAAATAAGCACATTGTTTTCATCCTGGAATGCCCATTATGTGTTGGTAATGGGCAGGGAGTCAGTCAGGAAAGTTAGTAATGGACTTTATATATACTTGGTGAGAATCTTTTGAGCTTCCCACCCTTGTAAACATCCACATAATGCCATGAAAAAGTTCATGTATATTGCATTTTTTTCCAGTTATCTGTCTAGACAAGTTTCTACTTGGATGAGGTTTCAAGAGGTAAAGCAGTTCAGACACTCCTTGGTGCTCTTTCAAATTCGTGGGTCCTCCTGTTTCTACCTTTCTTATTCTCTTGTAGATGCTTCCATTTGTTACCATTCATCTGGCCATTGCCAGGTCTCTGTCGGCGTTGTTTCCGGTCCCTTTTCCAAACCTGTTCACAGAACTCATCCATCGTATTGAGGTTGGGATGGTTGATAAGCTGCATGAAGTCTCTATACCAGACCTTTTGATTGGGTGTCATGCTGTTGGAAATATCCTTGGTCTTGGCATTCTCACCACCATCGTCATCTTTATGAAGGAGCTCTTCCAAGTGTTCTGTGTCAATGACTTCCAGGGTCACTTTCAGGAGAGTTTGCATAAAGCCGTGCTCCACAGCATGACAAAGGTAAATGCCAGAGTCTTTCTTCTGAAGGCTACGAAGCAGAAGACCTTGTTCAGTTCTGATTATGTGGTCGTCTATCCTGATCTGGATGCCAGAAAAAGAAACATTCTGAAGTTAGAGCTCAGGTTACCTGTTAAGTCAGATTTTGAGGACTAAGACAACTGCTACTCTTTCCTCCTCTTTTCACAGCACTGAGGTAGGCACTTAGGAACCTTCATGAGAAGCAAAGGTCCAGTTCCTGCCTCCTTGCCCTTGTGAAATATATAATTACAGGCAGTAGTAGGTGACAGAATTTTGTACATATTGAATATTTACAAAACTGATGTATCAACAGTCACTGTGTGGATACAGTAAGGTTGGGTTTTACTCCACTGAAAAAGAAATAAGGAACGTAATCATACTTTCAATGAAAAGGAAATAAAGAAAACAATAGTAATCTCAAATATCAACAGATTTTGCTTTAGGAAACAAATTGTTGTAGTGCTCCTACTTCAGTATATAGACAAGAAAATTAGGAGAAGATTTGGGAACAAATAAAAAAAAATGAAAATCTTTATTTGTAAAACTAAAAAAGTGAAAGAGGAGAAAGAAAGAATTAGCATTTGAAATAGGGCTGAGAGAAAAGTCAAAATTACACTGGCACAAATTTAAGGGACAAGACAATTTTACCAAGAGTAGCAGAAAAATGAGTAGCAGGAAAAAAACAGTATAGTAGTGCTACATAAGGAACCTCAATTATTATCAAATAATTTGAGATATCACTGATCTCTTTTCCACAAGTACTTTTAAAAAAAAAATGTTCCCACCTCACTAATGCACTTACTATCCATTTTGGCAAGTTTATGTGGGCCAGATATAGTATTCATTTTTACGAAAATTCATAGACCTTCTGAAGTAGAATTATATATGAGAGAGAAGTGAGGTAACCTATAAAGTGGGTCAACTTTCTGGAATGTTTTCATCACCCTAACTTCATAAACAAATAAAACAGCCTAGATTCTATTTTGGAATTTCTGTACCAAAGTTTTTAAAGGATCAGTGAATTCACTGATCTTTTTTATGAAAGTTCTCTACTTGGAAAGACATCAGTATAGGTCATTGTTCGTGGCTTGGAAACAACTCTTCAACAAGGAACTTACTGTTTATCATTGTTCTGAATTGATGGCTTAGTGTTGCCTAATATTTAACAGATGCTTTCTGAACTCTCTTGTTTTTGGAATTAGGGACCCAACAGAACTACATGAAAACATGCCATGTCTTGCAATGGTAACGTGATGAAAATATTCTGAATTTACAAAATGCAGTGTACCTGGAGGCCTCAATTTAAGCCTTTTTTTACTCCAATATGAAAAAAAGGTACAGATAGTTCACGCTGTGTATAAAGCTTATTGCTTGCTAATTATGGAGACAGAAGTTTTGGGTAGGTTGGGCATGGAGGTGCATGGAGGATTGTATGAGGAAGAGGATTTAAGAGTATATAACTGCGGAGCTAATCAAGAAACTTGGATTTTTTGATGATAATGGTATTTAAGTGCTTACTATATGCCAAGCACTGTTCTAAATGCTGGGTTAGACACAAGGTAATCAGGTTGTGCCACGTGGGGCTCACAGTCTTAATCCCCATTTTAAAGATGAGGTAACTGAGGCACAGAGAAGTTAAGTGGCTTGCCTAAAGTCACACAGCAAATAAGTTGCAGAGTTGGGGTTAGAACCCACATAGTCTGACTCCCAAGCCCGGGCTCTTTCCATTAAGCCACGCTTCTCTGTTTTTTGCCAGATGCCAAAGTGCAATGTGGGGATTTAACTAATTTGGAGGATTCTGTGCAAGTGAATAGTCTGGTTTAGTTACCCTAGTGGATCACCCAAAGGTTTAGGCCAGTAGGAAAAGGACCCTAGAACATTTGATAAAAAAGTGTTTGTGGAGAGATTCCAGCACACGGTAGTTCCCGTACCTCATCTTTTCGTTCCTCGTTTTGCCTCTGGAATTGCCAGTGGATTAGAGCGCGCTGAGACTTTGGACTGCATTCCAAGAAGGTGCTGCTATTCTCTACTCCATAGATGATCTTTTCTTCAAGACTGTGGCTGAAGTGGCTGTCTATCAGGCAATAATAAAATAAAACATGGGGCAAATCAGAAAAGCAATCCTGACTTCCAAATGCATTTTTCTTCTTGTTGGAAGGGTTTTTAGTTTTCATCTTGGAAGCTTTCTCCAAATCAACTACTGTGGACAATGATGAATGTAAAGTATGTCATGCCAAATACTAGTGAAAAATAATCTACCAATTTAAGGAGATGGACATAGTTGTGTTAGGGTTATTCAAAGCTTCTGCCGAATGCAACCCACAGAATTTTTAACACAATCGGTCATGGGTAGAACAAAGCTATATATCTTGATATGCTATGGGACGTCTTCATATGAAGTTATTTGCTTTATTTGTTACATTTTATAGAGATCCCCATTGGAAAAAAACCATTGCTTAGTAGAATGAGCAGTAGCTACTGGAAACTTCATTGTTGTTTTGCCTTTGGCCAGATGTATTGTTAGGTAAATCACTGATATCTCTTTCATGTCCTGATCTGGCTATCTAATCTCTGCCTCAGTGACTAGCACAGCATAGCAGGATTCATTGACACAAAATAGTATTTCTTGAGTGCTCTTGACAGAATGTAGATGCAACCTCTGACCTCTATGAGTTTATAATCTAATAATGTTGGTATTTATTAAGCGCTTACTGTGTGCCGAGCACTGTTCTAAGCGCTGGGGGAGATACAGGGTGATCAGGTCGTCCCACGTGAGGCTCACAGTTAATCCCCATTTTACAGATGAGGTAACTAAGGCACAGAGAAGTGAAGTGACTTGCCCACAGTCACACAGCTGACAAGTGGAAGAGCTGGGAGTCGAACTCATGACCTCTGACTCCAAAGCCCAGGCTCTTTTCCACTGAGCCACGCTGCTTCCCCTATTGACCCTACACATGTCCTTGGAAAAGTAAATGTATCTTCCATTGAATCATATTTATTGAGCGCTTTCTTTGTGCAGAGCACCGTACTAAGCACTTGAGAGAGTCAGTACAACAGTAAACAGAAACATTCTCTGCCCACAGTGAACTTACAGTCTAGAGGATCAATTCTCCAAAGTTCTTGGAGTAAAGAGGAAACATCCAAGATGTTTGAATATTACCAGGCAATAAATCTTAAATTGTATTGGTTTAAACGGGGCTACTTTTTATTATAGTCAAGAATCAAAGAAAGGGTCAAAATACAGTTAAAGGAAAATGTGCCTTCTGATTAAAGACCTATGACCTTAACACCATAAACCCTCCTTTAATTTAGTCATCTCAACGCATATTAAGCCAATCATATGAAACATGATGGTTCTAATTAAAACATATTGAGATGAAAAATGCTACTTTGTCTGATACTGCTAATTATCCATATTTCCACTGTGATAGTCAGATACAATCTAGATCTGATTAATGCCACTTTCAATAGAGACAAAACATTTCTTATAGAGAAAATAAACTGATGATGTAGATAGATGCTAACCTCTTGCTCCTGAAACAATCTAGACTTATACTGCTAAAATGATCTTCCTTTCTTTTGTCATTTTGATCATGTCATCTTCTCTTCAGACATCCCTTGAGCCCAAGATTTGATTCAATTTTGTCATATTGGATTTAAAAAATCCTCATTACCACATCATTATCACTAGCTGTGTTATTGAGTTGATGCCTTATGCAAGGTGCTATACTAGGTACTTGGGAACATAAAATAACTAAAAACACAAATGTGATCACTGTCCTTATGGAGTTTACAGTCTAATGAGGGTAGACAAATTGAAACTAGTTGCCAAACACCTGAGGTAAAATACTGAGAACTTTGGTGTAGTAATACAAAAAATATGCAAATTTAAAAATGAATAACTAAATATTTAGAAAATAACAGATACATAAGAGGCATGGGTGCTAAGATGAATAATGGAATTGCATAATAAGGGAGGGAGTTTAGTCAGGGAAGGCCTTTGTAGGGATGGCAAATTAAGAGGGTGTTGAAAGTGGCAGAAGGGATAGATGCATAAATTTGTGGGGAGAAGGTGTACCAGGCAAAGAAAAACACATTAGCAAAAGGCCAGAGTTGTGTCTTTACACAAGCAAGTTACAGTTATGAAGTTACCTTTTTTCTTTGGTCAACAAAATCTGTCCATCGTTTCCAGGAATTACACTGTTCTGCCCTACATGTCTCTTACTATCTATTTGCAAAGCCATCACCCTGCTTCACTCAAAAACCTCTTTACAGTACTCCTTGGATATATAGTTAGGAATGAAGTTACCTAATTTTGCTAGTATTATGTTCAACAACTGTCCTTTCTCACCAGGGCTATCATTAGAAAACTGTGAGTATGGAGACGAATGCAGGAGAGGGAAGGAAACTCATATTCCTTTAGTGTGCTGGTTCATGTAGCTCCCTTGTAAATATTTGTCTTATGTTGTCGAGTCATCTACTACCCATAGCGATGCCATGGACATATCTTTCCCAGAATGCCTCCCCTCCCTCTGCAGTGATTCTGGTAGAGTATCCATAGAGTTTTATTGATGAAAATATGGGAGCAGTGTACCATCACCTCCTTCCACTGAGTAAACTTGAGTCTCTGCCCTTGACTCTCTCCATTGCCGCTGCTGCCCAGCATAGGTGAATTTTGACTTGTAGCAGATTGTTTTCTACCCACTAGCCAGTGCTCAAGCTAGGAATGGAATGGATGCACCCCTGCTTGAATATCCCTCCTGTAGCCGAGACTGGTAGAGCACTGGAAACTCTCCAGGTGTCACCCAGAGAGGGAGTTGTACATACAGTGAGCAGTATTAGTAGATTTACATATTGCAGAATAGTAAGTGTGGTCTTCCAGTGAGTTTCTCCAACCATAGAACAGCAGACATTTTTACAATCATAAGACTAATTTCAATCAACTGATTAAACCACCTGTGTAACTGGCCCTATTTTCCCCCAGAACTGTACCAACAAAGATGAAAGGAGCGAAAGAAACATAAAATAACTTCTTAAAATAGACTGTCAGTCAATTGTACTGAGTGCTTACTGTGTGCAGAGCATTGTACTAAGTTTATGGTGGAGTATACAATAACAATAAACAGACATATTCCCTTCCCATAACAAGCTTATGGTCTAGAGGACCAGAGAATATAAGTAAATGAATTACAGATATGTATATGAGTGCTGTGGGGCTGGGAGGGATGGATGAATAAAGGGAGCAAGTCAGGGCGATGAAGACGGGAGTGGAAGAATAGGAAAGAAGGGCTTAGGGAAGGGCTTTGGGAGGGGATGTAACATTAATGAGGCTTTGAAAGGGTAAGAGTCATTGTCTGATGGATATGAGGAAGGACAGTGTTCCAGGCCAGAGGTAGGATTTGGGTGAGGGGTTGCTGGCAGGGTAGGTGAGATCGAGGTACAATGAGTACATATAAAGGGATGGTGTCAGTATAGGTGTGATATGTCACTTCATTATGTCAACAGGCATCAAGGCTCTAGTTTATAGTCTACTTAGTGCCTGGCATGTTATCACTTAGTAATTACAGAAATCATTTTCTTAGTCTTTTCAAAAATTTTTATCTTGGTGTTCATCTGAGTTTAAATTAAACCTAATGTGAATTGAGAAAGCATTGCATTAACAATTCCTAGTATGGCTTATTCTGCTACAGCACTCTATTTCCAGTGAGGGGACGATGGCTTGTGCTTTGCATCTAATTGACTCCACTGGGAGAGGAGAGACATTATAAGGAGGTGCATTCTCTCGTAGCCAACTGGAAAACATGAGCAGACTCTCTTCCTCTCCACTTCTGCCCTAGTCTGATTGGCACAAAATGTCATCTTATCATATGCAGTTAGTGAGGGTAAAGGGTAAGGAGTCTCAGGCTCACCTGAGTCATTGGAATAATATCTGCGAAAGAGCATGACAGGAAGGAAAATGGGAAATGTTCACCAGTGAGGGGAGAAACTGATGCTTTGTCCACCAGAAGAAATTCAGGCCCACTGTGGTTGCCAGCTGGCATTAGCAGTTAGCAGTATTAGCAGTTAGCAGTCATGTCTGTCTCCTCCTCCAGACTGTAAGCTCACTGTGGCTAGAGTCTACCAACTCTGTGTATTGAACTCTCATTCATTTAATTGTATTTACTGAGCACCTACCTAAGTGCTTAGAATAGTGCTCTGCATATAATAAGTACTCAGTAAAACCAAGGATTCAATGATTGACTGGACCAAATCCCTGGATGAAGGTGGAGAGTGGGGCAGTAAATATTGATCACCCTCAGTCATTTTTGTCACTTTTCAAGTTGGAGAGTTCAACAATGGAGTTGGTAGACATGGTACCGGCCCACAGAAAGCTGGCAATCTAATGGGGGTGATGGGAAGTAATAAAGTAAAAGGATGTGGATACTTGTGCTGTGGGTGCAAGTGCTTGGAAGGTACAGACTTATGTGCAGAGGTGACTGTGAAAGCCAAAAGCCAAAATATCGAACAAAGTATGCTTAATTGATAGAAGCGAATACTGACAAGCCAGGGAACAAAAATCCCATAAATCTTTGAAATATGTGGCACAGAACCAAAGAATTGCTGGGGTAGGCAAGGTCTTGAGAGGTCATCTAAGCCTATTACTCTGCCTCTGGGCAGGTCTGATGTTACACCATCTTAGATGGACGGGGCATCGACCCAGTGTTAAAGACCTCCAGGTAAGGCGAAACCACTACCACCAACAGTAACTTAGTTTTGAAGGGATTTCATTCTTTGAAGAAAACAGTATTGGTTGCAGAGTTTTACGGTGAAAATTATACCATGAGACAACATGGGGTGTAGTTTTGGAACAGATATAATGATGCCCTAGGGGTTCAACAGTCAAAATAGTTTGAGCAAAAGGCTTGAGAGAAATAAAACATGAGGTTTCTCTGAAAAAGCACAGAGTGTGCTTGGGTAACACAGTGGTGCAGTTTGTTGCAGCTGTTAATGACAAGAAATAATGTTCCTGAGGAAACAGTCTTCAATTAATCGTTTCCTCTACTAGTGGGGTAATTTATGGAAATGAAATGAGGATAATAAACTAGAAATAATAGGAGGAAAAGAAGGAAAGTTAAATCGCTTCCTTTTGTAACAACAAAGATTCTTAATATCCATCTTTTTTTTCTGGAAATACCACATTGCTAAAGAACTTTTAAAGCATTTGATTCTCCTCCAATACCACAGAAACAGGAGGCATCTGATTTCAACTTTCCATTCATTAGCTCTCCAAGTTAACCCTATTCATATCATTATGGTTTGGAAGAAGGGTAGTACAACAGACTTGGAGAGATGTTCCATTGGTGCAGCTGAGGAGGGTGAGGAGGGTTGCCTAGTCAACACTCCGTTCAACTCATGGAAATTCCCATCTGTCTTTCCATGATGTGAAGCCCTTTCTAATGTGCCCTCTTGATCCTCTCAACTGAAATTCTAAGAGAATTTATTTTCATAGGTGGAAATTGTAAAATTAAAGTCTCTTCTTGAGCTGGAATGTTTTGTCAAGTGTGATCTGTATTTTTCTTTCACAATAACAACTTACTGGGTTGATAGGCAATATGCCCAAAGAAAGACAGAAATCCCATTTTAGGGATTTCTGTTTACATAGTAACTCGATGATTTTTCGTAATGACATTTGGTCCAGAAAGACGTAAGTGTGCCTAACTAACTCTCATTCAGGAATGAAACTTCAAATGGCCTGTAGGCAGTGAAGAAATAAATGCTTGATTGCTTGGCTATTTGCTGCTGGAACTTTATTTTTAAGCTGTAGAATTTGTGATGATGTAGCATCAATCAATTGTACTTAGTAAGCGCTTACTGGGTGCAGAACACTGTACCTGCGCTATGGAGAGTACAATAAAACAGAGTTGGTAGATATTTCCTGCCCACATGCTTACAGTCTAGGGCAGACACAGACATTAATATAAATACATTATGGACATTTAGATGACTCGACATTATAAGAGAAGAATAATAATAACAATGTGGGGGCTAGAGGGGTGAATAAAGGGAGCATATCAAGATGCCTAAGGCATTTACTTAACCATTATCCCCATGCCACAAAAGAATGTCTTCTTTAAAAAAAAATCAAGTCATCAAAAATCAGGAAACACCAATGCCAATACTGTGTTTCTGTTTGTACAGGCAGTAACAGGAGACGGAAAACAACTATTTGCTGAAAACGTAACTTTATCATAGTTAAGGATAAGACCTTGAACTTTCAGAATGCACTGTTTTCACTAATCCTTTTAGGCTCATTTTTGTTTTTTGAAAATTGGGTCCTCTGACACATAGATACTAGGGTTTAAATGGGATGTTAGTTGGAAGGGAACAGATTTCAAAGAACCAACAGGTGAGAAAGCTCCCATTTCAGATCTCTGCAGCCCTGACTATAAACTCATAGCTCTTGTTAGACCCCTGAGGTGAGTCAATCCATCAATCAATCAATGGTATTTACTGAGTGCTTACTGTTTGCATAGCATTATACTAAGTGCTGGGGAGAGCAGATGTAGACATGGTAGACATGTTCCCTGTTCACAGGGGGACCACTCCCAAGGAGTTGAGATGTATGCTCTGCCGTATTGGCATTAAACCTAAGGAGTTTCCACCTCCATTGTGATGGACATGGATTTGGAAGGGCCTTAAGAGCACTAGTGAACCAAGGGATCAATTCCGGCATTATCCTCAAGGACTCTATTTCTTTCTGCTCTCAACTTGTCAAGTAGTTGACAATTCAGTTTTTAGTTTAGGTGAAATGAGGAAGTGATAACGGACTGTAAGCCCGTCAAAGGGCAGGGACTGTCTCTATCTGTTACTAATTTGTACATTCCAAGCGCTTAGTACAGTGCTCTGCATATAGTAAGCGCTCAATAAATGCTATTGAAAGGTGTCTTCAGCAGAGGTCTGAAACTATTCCACAATGAGAAAGAAAGCATAGAAATATAGAGTAGGGTGGAGTGAACCAGAATAACTAAGTAAAATGATGCCCAGAGTATTCTGGGCACTGGCTTTGGAGGTGAAGCACCCAGCACTACCTTGAAGACTTTTGGTTGTAATTAAAACTTCAAGAATCCAGCACATTTTATACCCAGATCTTGAACGATTTACACAGTCATTCTAGTATTACTTTATTATTCTGCAGAAAAGCAGCGTAGCCTAGTCAGAGATCACAGATTTGGGAGTCAGAATATCTGGGTTCCAGTTCCTGCTTTGCCACTTCCCTGCTGGGTGACCTTGGGCAAGTCATTTAACTTATCTCTGCCTTATGTGTAAAATGGAGATTAAATACCTGTTCTACCTCAAATAATTTTTCTGACTTGAGTATCTTATACTTACTTCAGTGTTTAATATATTGCTTGGCATACAGTAAGCCCTTAATAAATAACCACATTAGGCTCCATTTACTTCATTTGAGGATTATGCCCTAGCTATGAAGTTGTCCTGCTATGCCATCTCAAGTAGGTTACTTAATGTTTTGGGACCTTATAGTCCTTATTTGTAAAATGGGGATAATAATGGCTGCCTTTCCCTATTTCCCAAGGGTGTTCGGAGAATAAAATGAGGTAATTGGCATGAAATGCCTTAGTCAGGCAAAGTAAAGGGTATTCTTATTATTATTGATTCAAGTGACTATAGCTTGAGATACTATTAAAAGTATCTGCAGTGAGGGCTAATGCTTAAGATGGCAAAAACTTAGGCCTTTGGTGGAGAGTAAAGAGCACCCCATTGGGCCACTTAAACAGCAAATTCATATGCTACCTTTATCTTTTTCCGCAGTGTTTCTTCTGTGCAAAGTGTTCAGAAAGATACATTTTCTAAAACCAAGCAAGAAAAATATTCCAGTATGCCCAGAAATAGACATTTGTTTCATTAAAAGGGTAAGATCTATATTCAGAAAAGAACAGGGTTAAGAATCACAGCCCAGCCCAGCACAGTTTAACTATTCACGTTGTGAAAATGTCACTTCTCACTTCGAAATAACTCTGTGCACACAAAGAGGCTTCTCATATCTGTAAGAAGTTTCCATAGAAGGCTGCTGAGTAGGATGAAGCCAAGTTATACATAGTACGACATACAGTTCCAGCTGTAATGATAAACACATTTAGTAGCACTCTATATTTCAGATCTAATGAGGCTTTATAGTGTGGTGATCGGCAAGCCGTTAGAATTTAAGATGGGAAAAATATTTACCTAATATTAAGTAGTTTGAATCTATAGTCAGCTTGATTATATTCCCTTTACTAACCTTGCCAGAGCAGAAATATCAGGCACTCTATTATCTTGCTTCTCCCTTTACACTCCTCTTCTTCTTTCCCCATAACTAATACCCTTGACCAAGTAGAGCATTTGTACCCTCATGTTTTTTGGGGTTCAGGGTGAGCTCCTGAGACCATGAAAGTCTTGCTTCCTGTAAGTCTTTTGCTTCCTGTAAGTAAACCAGTCAAATTGCAGTTCATACATAGTGAGAATAGATCAATCAATAAATCAGTGGTACTCACTGAGTGCTTACTGTGTGCAGCACACAGTACTAAGCACTTGGGAGAGTAGACATGATCCCTGTTCACAAAAGCTTACAGCCTAGAAGATTATTGGTCTGTGGGGAGAATTTACACTTAATCTATTTGAGATGCTTCTGGACATTCTGCTTGGTGCAGAAATGGAGTGTAGGAGCTGACTAGCTAACAGGGCTGGGCCACTGGATATTCTGGAGTAGAAAAACTAGCCATATCCGGAGTGAAAAAAGAAGGAAGAGTAGTGGGGCAAAAGAAGGGAGCAATAAAAGAAGCAGGGATTTTTGTGGAAGCAGGAACCAAGACAGACATATGAGGAGAGAGGAGGAGCAGGAATAATGGAAGGGCACCCAGGTACTCCTGGATACTCCATGAAATAAGGTAAGGCAAGAACAGAGGATATAAAGCCAGTAGGTTGACATTATCTTGAGTGTGTCATACTGGGGTGAACAACAAACCGGAATAATACAGAATTAGTCCCTAGATTGCTAGATGGATATCGAGGAAGTCTGTTGATTCTCAAGGTAAATACTAGTTCCTTACTGGCATGATCCTCACTATCCATATCTCATATCTGAGGGTGGACTGAAGAAATGCCATAAAGGCACATTAATGTCATAGTAGCAGATAGTTGGGGGGCAGTTGGGGGAAAAGAGGAAAAAGACCACAAGAAGAAAAAAAGAATGAGGGAACGATTGTATAAAATACATTGGGAAGATGAGGGCACCCTAGAGGGAAAAAAGAAAACGGTATATAGCACTGTGGGTAACAGTGAAACAATGGAGGAAGGAGTAATGATGTCTATGCAATGGAGAGAGCTGATTGTGAGATACTGCATTGATGTATTAGTCACACCTGCACGCACTGATTAACAATCTCTGTCAGTAGTGTCATCCTTGAAAGGGAACATTATATTATGCAAATGCATTTGCCTTGCACTACAAAAATAGGGATGCGTGCACCCTCTTCATGTAATATATACAAATATGTGTGTGTCACTGTCCAGATGCCACTGCTTGTGGTATTGGTATTCATGTGCACAGTTGTGGTTGAAAATACCAATGTTTGATCTTCAGGCCTTTTAAACTGAGGACACAGATGGTAACCAGCTGTTGTCCATTTCAACTGAGGGAAGAACTGAATGATAGGCTTAAACTATGGCCCATTTAAGCTCTGGACAGTGGACGCTGTTAAGCTTTGTAATGGCCTACCGAGGGAGGTAGTGGGATGGTCCTGATTTAGGTCCTAACTTACTAGAGGAATCCAATTACTGCACCTAAGCTATCTCCTTAATGTTGTTAACTTCTGGTTCCCAATGAGGAAACTGCTGTATTTTAAAAATTGGGTTTCAGCAGGTTTTTGCAGCTTTCTTCCATCTCACCTATTTATTTACTTCACTTTAACAAACACCTAACAACTGTTTAGATATTCCTATTTCATCCATTTTCTACACAGTAGAGTAGCTATTATTTTCTTATTATCAATTAATAATTAATGCCTAAAATAATAATGATACTCTTCTCTGCAGTGGTACATTTTCTTGCATGGAGGTAGTGAATTCTAGACAATAGAAGGGATCCCAAGAGATCTGGTAACATCTAGGATGGGAAACTAAGTCTTTTTCCATATGGAGAAAGTTAAATTTATCATTTGCTAAAATACTGGCTTCTCCCAAGTAAGTCCACACCTGTGGAAAAAGCATAGCTTGAACAAATAATAAATGTGCTTCACTTTATTACTATAAAAATGAGCTACAATTCATTGTGCATGGTTTAAACATAATGGGACCACCAAGAGTTTATTGTGTCTCAGGAGAAGAGATGATCTTAGAGAAGAAAATGAAATCTTTAGAATTCAGATGCTAAACAGTGAAAGTTCATAAAATGAACAATGTCATTCCTGCTTTTTACTCTTTACCTAATCCTGGAAGCTACATTCCCATTTAAGGAGAAAATACTCTACTTGTGTATTCTATAGCTAGATATGAATTTCTGAAAAATAATTCTGCATCAAATTAAGATAATCCAAAATGTTCACTACAGAAGCCTACTAATTTGCTCTTTCCGGAGGTCATAGTGTCAAGATGAAGAAAGCATGGGAGCTGCTTGTGAAAGAGGAGTAGCTGATTGGCAGGCAAAGAGTTAGGGAAACAGAGTGACAGAGAGAGAGAAGAAAACTGAGCCAAAGGACAATTGAATAAAATGGGGCAATCAGGAATAGTATATTGAGTGGGGAAATGAAATAGTTACGAAGGCAGAAGAAGAGAAATGGTGAAACATAAGGAATCAGTACTAATCACAATGTAAAGCAATAAGTCAAAGGAAGAGTTATTTTTGATGTACACTTTCATACACACTAACACATTTTAATCCATCCTAAAGCAAGTAAAATGATGTCACCAAACCCCCAGTAGAGGGAACCATACACTAACTGTTCTCTTCAGGAAGGGGAAAACACTTCAGAGTCACCTGTGTAAATAAAGATGGGTTGACAGTTCAGACATCACATTAGCTACTATTGAGACAGGCCCTGACACTTACAGGGAATATATATTAAAATGAGCTTGGTCCAAAATGTGAAATACAATGAAATGTCATTGTATTGAGTCTGGATAAAAATGTCCAACCCAATTATCTTCCACGGACACAAGGGCTCTCTTAGCCCAACACAGAGTGTTGGCTTCAGCAGCAGATTGCTGGCTTTCATGTGTCATTAACTTACATATAAGGCATCTGAAATGCAGTCAGTTCTGCCAGACTGTGTGTTCTTATTAGGCATCTTGGATAGAAGGCTGTGGCCAAATTAAGTAACTTTTTTTTTTCTGACAGTATACATCTGACTGAATAGGACACAATGTGGCGCATGGTGTGAGTGTTCCATCGATGCAGGACAATTCAATTGGACACAGCCCCTTGGTGTGATATAGAGAGCCAAAGAGTTAATTAGCATTAGTATTTCTGTTTTCTTCATCACTAGCTATGGTAGGGCCAAGTTTTAAATCACCTGAGAGTCTATAATCCAGTCCTCTTTTCAGGGACTTGAATTTGTTCTTCATAATCTAGAATTTTTACCTTGTAAACCTCTTCTCCCCTCCCCACCCCTGGCCCCCCACCCATATATATGCACATTTCAATTTTTGTATACTACTCTCACCTGAATAAAAATAACCCATTTCAATACAGTTAGTACCATAAGAGGAAAAATGGGTATGGAGGTTTGGGGGTATTCAGTTGGGTGTGTAAAAAGCCACATTTGATTGAAAGCCTGGAAATGTATTCATGACTTACCATGGTGTTGAAGATCTGAGCAGTGAGTAAGAGGATCTCCATTTCGGATATCTTGCCTTCTTGTACGTCTGAAAACGTTACATTAGGAATGGGTTATTGAATTTCTATTTAATCATTTTTTATGTTTGTGTAGAATAATGAAAAAGATGTGTTTATGAACCAGGGAAGCAAATCTATACCAAGAGTTCACTAGCTTAGGGGAAGTAGTATTCCTTGAACCAGCATATAACTTTTTTAAAAAATATAGTTTTCTGCCTTTGTAGGCACAGGATTCAGAATGATCAATATGTGTTACATTTGCAATAGTTCTCAGTGGATATATTGAAGCCTCAAAATATTGATTGCCTATGATTTGTAACTTAATCATTAACTGTCAATCAAATGAGTCAGCATTCAAAATCTGAAATCTCAGGGCCTTTTTAAGAAAGCTAAATCAAGATATCAAGTAAAATGATTTACAATCCAGGAATCTGACAGGTTTAGAATGGATGATTAGCTGAATACATCCCTAAAGTCTATCTAATTCTGAGTACAGAACCTAACTTTCTCTTATCCTTAATGGGTAACTCATTTTTAGATTAAAATTATCTTAACTACAGTTGTTTTCCTTTCACTGGGATCCAGATCCATCCAGTTTTTAAAAAGTGATTCTTAAAAAAACATTTGAGAAACAAACATTTCTCTTTTTAAATAATCTGATTTTCCATATATTTACTTTTCCTGTTCATTTCTTGTCAGTACCTTTTGTATCTAAGTAACTATGACACTAAACCAATTTAGCCAAGGAGGTGTTTCATTCAAAATAGAAAAAAAAAAATGAATGGATATTTTTCAAGGGCAAGAACCCAGATTTGGTGGGGAGGTGGGGGAAGGGGAAGGAGGAATTATCGAATTCATTAGATGGCAGAGCCACAACGCCTCAGAACCAGCAAGACCAAAATTTACAAAACAGTTACAAAGATGCTTATTCCAGTTTGCATTAAGCCTGATAATTATCATTATAACTTGGCATTTTCAGCCTGTGCAGTTTTTAACGATTCAGTTTAATGCACCCGTCAGGAATGGAAAAGCAAAGGAGCATCGGACAATTACATGTTCTGCTGTTTTGTTCTGAAATTGCAGTAATTAAAAATGTATATACCGCTGTGCTCTTCACACATCTCTCATAGCTTTGGGGGAAAAGGCGGCTTAAAATAAGACTTATAAGTAAATGTAGAACAAAAACAAACAAATGTTTTCAGCCTCTCCATGCAGACCTCTGCAGCCATGATCCTAATTTAGAAAGCAGCAAATTTCACAGGCAGAAGTACAGAGCAAAATGACTGAACTCATAGGCATTGATACTTGATAGACAAATAACTCCCAAAGAAGTTGCAGGTCTTGTAAATTGTTAATTTTCTTCCATCCTGAGTGACATGAAACCTCCTGGTCTCTTAAGTGTCCTACTATCTTGCCATGAGTTTGCTTGTAGTGCTGCAACTTCTCAAATAAGTTAATATCAGAGCACATTCTAGGATGCTTAATTAAAGCTCTCTGAAATATGGTTATCAGGCCAGCTACGAGGTCTTTAAACAACGGGTTTCTCTGCCAGGAGAGAATTGGGGGCAGGGGGAAGCTGATATTTTAAAAACCTCATGGAAACCACGTCACACTCTAATGGATATTTCTTGTGGTCCCAGTCTACTTCATAATTGTTTCAGCTTTTCACCCTTGTTTCCTAAGTCAATGTGATGCAATTCTTAGGGATGTCTTTATAATTTCCATGAATTCCAAACTAGACTATGCCATGTTAAGCCGTCTTTACCTGGAGTGCCTGGGACACAGGGTTCTACACCTGATAGATAATGTGGGCAAGTTTGACTGCAGTAGCTACCTGCTAGGGAATAACATAGCACACCATCTTCCACTGTCCCTCTTCATGTTCTAACATCATCATGAGAGCAGGTTAAGGAGGATTATGTTCATTGGGAGCAGTTGCTGGGTTTCTAACAAAAACGATGTTAATCCATTTGTGCTTCTATAGACCTAGGGGCAGGAAGGGTTTGTTTATGTTCACATTTAATGATGTATCCACTATTGCAGCCTTATAGATTTGTTGAACAGTTGTTCAACTGTTTTTACTGTCTCAAGCACTGAGAACAGAGCTATGAGCCTAGAAAGTGCCATTGGTTGGTTGAATGTGGCTGTGAATAGGTCACTAGAGTCACCTGCTGAAGTAGGGAGTAGAGTCCCAATCTGTCTCTAATTTCTGAGAAAATATAAAGGAAAAAAAAACTAACTAAATAGACTCATTATCTGAAATACTACTAAGAAATGGGAAAGAATATGTTGCATATGAGAAGCAGCATGGCTTATTGGAAAGAGCCCGGGCTTGGTAGTCAGAGGTCATGGGTTCTAATCCCGCTCCGCCACTTGCCTGCTGTGTGACCTTGGGCAAGTCACTTAACTTCTCTGGGCCTCAGTTACCTCATCTGTAAAAATGGGAATTAAAAAATGTGAACCCCACGTGGGACAATCTGCTTACCCTGTAAGCGCTTAAAAAATACCATAATTATTAATTATTATTATTAGGGAGCTCCCTACTATAACTTGGACCAACCTTGAGTCTGAGGCACATATTTCTGCATCTTCTCTCCATATTTCTTTTTTATCGTATCTGTTAAGTGCTTATTGTATGTCAAACACTGTTCTAAACCCTGGGATTAATTAGGTCGAACCCGGGATCTGTCCCGCAAGCGGCTGAGAGTCTAAATTGGAGGGAGAACAGGTATTTAATCCCCATTTCATAGTTGAGGAAACTTGGGCACAGAGAAGTTAAATGACTTGCCCAAAGCCAGATAGCCAGCAACTGCCAGAACTTGGTTCCTCTGACGCCAGACTGGTTCTCTCTCCACTAGATCACACTGTTTCTTGTTCGTATGTTGTCCCTTTTATGCCCTTCTAAAGCACCATTCTTTCAGAGCATTGTGGCTACCACTGGAAGGCAAACAGTCTGCTAAATGAAGGAGAAAGGGATAATGCTACTTTGTTCATCTAATGGAAGTTCTGTTGAGGGTGAGAACTTTGTTAATGGTATTTTTGAGTGCTTACTATGTGCCAGCACTCAACTAATTATCTTAACTAACAAGATAATTAGGTTGGACACAGTCCCTTTGTCCAAGTTTATCATGCTCCCTAATAACCAAAACTAGCTCGGGGTAAAGACAGTCATAAATATGGTATTTGTTAAGTGCTTACTATCTCCCAAGCATAGTACTAAGTGTTGGGATAGGTACAAGATAATCATATCCCATATGGTGCTCACATTCTAAGTACAAAGGTAAAAAGGTGAACAGCAACTGAATCCCCATTTTGCAGATGAGGAATCTGAGGCACAGAGAAGTGAAATGAGTTGCCCGAGGTCACAGAGGAGGCAAGTAAGGGAGCTGGGATTACAATAATAATAATAATGATGGTATTTGTTAAGTGCTTACTAGGGGTGCCAAGGGCTGTTCTAAGCACTGGGGTCGATACAAGGTAATCAGGTTATCCCATGCGGGGCTCACAGTGTTAATCCCCATTTTACAGATGAGGTAACTGAGGTGCAGAGAAGTTGTGACTTGCCCAAAGTCACACAGCTGACAAGTGGCGGAGCCGGGATTAGAACCCACTACCTCTGACTCCCAAGTCCATGCTCTTTCCACTGAGCCATGCTGCGATTATAACCCATATCATCTGACTCCCATATCCGTGCTCTTTCCACAAGGCCATATTGCTTCTCAACAATCTCCCTTTCTCTCTTTCATTTGCTATGGGTCTAGGCTGTGCACAATTTTCCAGGTTATGCACCCTAAGCCAATTTCAGAAATTCTCTCATCACCTGCAGAGAGACTGGGCTGGGTGTTGCCACCACAGTCAAAGTGGAGATTCAAAGGCAACAATAACCACAAGATGATGATTGATTCCTGGGTGTGATGGGGCAAGAAAAAGGAGCTTAACTGCAGACTCTGAGAGGGATAGTGGATTGAGTGTCGGGAGATTTATATTCTGTTTCCAGATCTAGCTGTGACTTAGGGTGTGCCGTTTTAGTGCATTCAAGCATTTTTTTAAGCTACAAGTCACTCAGATATAAATTTCTTTAGCAAATTTTATTGAGGGTGATTGCCTGCCTGTGTTTTATCTTTATGATAGAAAAGGCATCCAACACATCCTCATGGTTTTGTACTTGAAAAAATGTTAAGGACCTTGTTCAGTTGGGGTAATGGACTGTGTACCTTTTTCAGAACTTCTCTCTAATTTTGATCACAATTTTCTAGTCAGAAGTATTTTACAGCTCAAAAGAAATGATACCCAGGAAAGTGAGAGTTGCTAATGTGGGTTTTGTAACTGCATTCACAAGTTCCAGTGACCAATATATTTATAGACTTCTATTTGTAGAATTAGTGAGGATATCAAACAAATGTCACACATTTCAAAATTGAGCCAACGTGGAAACTTATGAAATACAACCCTCAAAACATCTGAGAAGGCAGAATAAGTGGTAATCCTGTAAGCACTCTCAAATGGAAGTTAGGGTCCTTAAAACTGTAATCACTGGGGTGAATATTAAAACTGAAGCACTTAAAATCCTCTTTTCAAAACAACAATGGGAATCTAAGAATGGAAAAAAATAGTATGCATATTACAATGGTAAATTCTGTTGAATCTTCAATTTGTGACAGGGTCATGAGTAGACCTCTTCAGTCACCTCTTCTGAACTTTCTAGAATTAGTCACATATAATGATCCAGTTTCACAGGTCAATGGGGAGAGAGGATAATAGGTTTTCTTAAGAATATCTACAAGGACTTGGATGATGAAGAGCCCCACTTTGTAATATCAAGGAAGAACACTAGCAGTGACCTTGCAAAAGTCTGGTTGCGGTTTTCATTCAGCACCTCTGTTGGGCACGTGAGATACTGGAATAGAGACACAGCTATGGATACATGTGCTCTATAAGACCTGATGTCAAGGTCCCTTTCACTCCTTCAAATACCTCTTTCATCTTGCTAAGAGAGGGACTTGGGGAGGAGTGGGATGGTATACAGCACAGGTAGTTGATGCCATGGAACAATTCCCTTCCTGAAACAGGAGTGGGTCTTCTTCAAATGGGGACTAAAATAGGAAAGATGTGCAAGAAAACCCTCTGCAGATTACAAGGGCATCAGGAACGGTTCTCAGAAGTAGTCCCTGGGAAAACAGAGCTCAATCGGGGCAGTTCTAAATGACAAGATGGCAACTACCCATTTATAAAGGAAATCACTCCCACTTAAAGAGTCACAGCACCTGAGATCTATATTTTGAATAAAGAAAAAAGGACCTTCCTACATCCAAATACAATTTAAAAAGCATGAAGTCTGTGAAATAACTGTTAATTGTATTCACCTAAAACTAATGTATTGCAATTTAAATGGTTGATGATTTCATTGATGATTGAGACATCTCCATATCCAACTTTACCTTTTTAAGATTAGCCAGCATTAAGAATCTGTGGGTAAAGAGAATGTAGTGTGTATCAGGTACCATCTAATTTCTGAATGACAGGAGGGCAACAGGAATTGAGTGCATGTGCCAGGAGGCATAATTTGGCCTACTGCTAGTAACTTCATTAGTATTGTGTTTAAATGGACAAGGGCCATAACTTCTATTTTTGATTATCAGGAAAGGCAAATGCAAAGTGGGTCAGTTTCATCTGAAATATGCTACCAATATAAATTAACCAATCAAATTTATTGTAGAGCACTGTACTGAATGAGGACTGTGGGATACAGGGTGAAGTACATGCAGGGAAAATAGGGTTTCACTTTGGGAGATATAGGGAGAGAGACAACCATTTCTGAATCAATTATGTTTATTGAGTGCTTACTGTGTGTGCAGAGCACTATACTAAATGCTTGGGAAAGAACAGGAAAACAGATTTCACCTTCCCACAGGGAGCTTACGGTCTACAGGGGGAGACAGACATCAAAGTAGATAAGGATAAGGGAAATAGTAGTGTACAAGACATTTACATAAGGGTTGTGAGGCTGGGGTGAGTATGAAAGTGCTGAAGGGGTATATGGCCAAGTTCTTGGTCGACACAGAGGGGAGAGAGGATAGGGGAAATAAAGGTTGTAGTCTGTGAAGGCCTCTTGGAGATGTGATGTTGGGAAGGTTTTGAAGAGAGGAGGAGGAGTTGTGGACTGTCAGATATGAAAGGGGAGGGAATTCCAGGCCTGAGGGAGAATGTGGGCAAGAGGTTGGTGGTGAAACGGAAACAAGGGGACTGCATTTTCCCTCACATCATTTGTATCTGATTTTCATGAGTAATCTGAAGTTTCACTCTGTACTTACCCAAGCATACAAAGCTAAATAAAACCATCAAATTCATTCATTGTATGTCTTTGCAGACATTTGTACCTACAAATTCAGTACCTAATAATTCACAGTTATAAGGTTCATTTGGGTTCATATTATAGAACTGTAACAAGATACATGTGTAGCCTATTGTCTCTTCGCAACTGAATTATGATGCTTGAAAGACAAAAATAATAATTGTAACTGTGAATGTATATGGCTTTTGTTTCTATATCACATGGTGTTAAGCAGTATATCATGTACAATTAGATCTTCCTGTAGGTTCATGGAACCACAGCGTATGATTTCTCTTCGATTAACGATTAACATTACCCTATACAAATTCATAAATTTTTATTTCTTTAACTTCATTTAAGATAACTTTCTCATGTTTCAAAATAACCATATTCCAATCTCAGGAATTTTGGGGTTTGGCAAGATTGAGGGGGATGTGGTGAGGAAACAGAATATAAAAAAATCCCTTTCTTGGCGTTAGCCTCTTTTCCATTGAGTGAAGGTTTGAAGAGATGAGAAAGGATGATGAGATTACTATTGCTTGTGTGAAACTGATGGTCATATTTACTGAGCATTTACTGCATGCAAAACACTGCATTAATTGCTTGGGAGAGTACAACATAATAGACACATTTTTTCTGCCCACAATGAGTTAACAGTCTAGAGGGAGCTTACAGTCTAGTTGGGACAGGTTGGGACAAGGGAAACAAGTTTGAAATGTCACAAATAACACTTTCCTTGCAACATTACAGGTTTCCGTAAACGATTTTAAGAAGGACATAGGACTAAAGCAGGCAGGTGATTTAAGAGTGCTCATACCTTTTAGCAGCGGGAAAGTATCGAGAACATGATGCCCCATCCCAAGCACAGTAAGGGTCTCGTGCAAGACAGCACTCTGCACATGCTTTTCCATATATGTCACAACGGTGTAAAGGCATCTGGGCAACTCCGGTGACTGAGCCTATATACAATTGTTGCTGTGGAAAGATGCAATTTTAATCACTTACACATCTTTTGAAAGACGTACTTAATTTGCACATCACCGCATCTGTTTTTATTTCCGGATGCACATGCTTAATAAGAGGATATTCAGTGGTTTTAAAATGGAATTACAGTGAGGGGAAGGAGACAAAGCCAAGAGAAATACCCAGACTGATATATCTTAGAAATCTTACTTCCCTTCTATAGTTTTCTCTTTTTCTATTTCCACTGAGCAAAAACTCCTGAATTAAAAGATTCTTTATCAACTAGTAGCTATGGGTAAAGAGAAGGTGTGTCTTAAATTGGTGTTGGATTTGGGAATAACTTTTCTAATCAGGCAGTGAAGGCACAATCTAAGTTGAGAAGAGTGCTTGATGACCTCTCTACTGCCCCAGTTCTCAAACTAAAGGATTTACAATTCTTAAAAGGTCAAAGAGAGATACAGTAAGGACCAATCAGCAAAAATGTGTGTAGTGCTGACCCCCGGAGGAAGTGAGAGGAAAAGAGACTCCCATCAGCTTTGGAACAGAGGATTCTGGCTGTTCCCCTTTTCCCAGGATTCCCAGAATTTCTGTTCATTTTTTTCAGTAATATTTATTGAACACCTGCTGTGTGCAGAACTCTGTATTAAGTGCTTGGGAGAGTACATTACAACAATAAGCGGACACATTCTGTTACTTCTGCTGTTCTAGCTAGACCAGTGTTTTGGTGTTCTACAGCTTCCCTTGGTGCTTTTGTGCCCCGAGCAGGCTCAGGCAAAGAGAAGACAATCACAGGGATTTAGGACCTAGAAGAGATATAAGGGTCATTCTAGAAGCCATGTAATGTCCCAGAGTGGCATCCTGCTACACTTGTGCCAGAGACTGACTGGCATACCACCAGTGCTAGTGACATGAGCATTACTGCCTGACACTCTCCCAAGTGCCTAGTACAGTGCTCTGCACCCACTAAGTGCTCAATAAGTACAGTTGAATGACACCTGCACAAGCAAGCTACAGTCTTGGGACTGCAACTGAGTGCAGTAAACATTCAAATAATGTATTCTCTGGTACAAATGCTATCCAAAACATCATATAGTATAAATCACAGCCACGTGAAATTCAAAAAAAATGTTCAAATTCATTAGAGATAGTCTGCCATGTCTATCCCAATTTTATATTCTAATGGAACATCATCCAGTCAACTAGAATGATGAAAGTCAAAGTTCATGGGGAGTGGGAGGGATGAAAAGAAAGAACAGGAATAACACAATAATAGTCTGTAGGCGCTGAAATCCAGAGTCTATGGAAAACAACTGACACTGATTAAATAAATCTCAATGTCTAGACTACGATTTATTTTGCCTAAATTATGCAGTCACCAGTTACAGAAACAACAGGCAGGCTTGCAAAGACCATTACATGATATTTCATATACCCAAATGTATTTCTTCAAATGCACTCACAGTGACTTACCAACAATCCTATTAATCCTCTGTTACAGATATGTACTAACTGGGTAACATAAAGCATTTAACAGACATTTCCCAAGTCCACATAACAAGGCAGAAGAAATATGATATACTTTAGCATGGCTGTTTTATATGGCTAGATATATTGTCTGTCTTTAATTATGCTACAATTTATGAAAAGTATTTAGTTTTATCCGGCAGGTAAAATTAAAATAATTAACAGAAAATGTGATACAAGCTGATTTATCTGATTAGATGGCTTCCAGTATACTCTGGACATGCTTTGCTTTGTTGAGATATGTTAAGATATACAGCAGGAACAACCTTCAAAGGGAATGACGGTACTCTTACTGTTTAAAGTATTTTAAAAAGACCACAGAATTACCCAAAAGATATAATGGAAGTATAAAAAAATGTGTTGAAAGAGGGATGGTATTTCCTTGCCAAAGCAAATTACAATAGTCATCCAGGTTATAAACATGAAAAGCAATGAGTCATGTCTAAAATAAATCAGGCTGAAAATAAATAAGAGTTTCAATAAAAAACTAAAATAGACTAGC
Source organism: Ornithorhynchus anatinus (assembly GCF_004115215.2). Classification (NCBI taxonomy): domain Eukaryota; kingdom Metazoa; phylum Chordata; class Mammalia; order Monotremata; family Ornithorhynchidae; genus Ornithorhynchus; species Ornithorhynchus anatinus. The sequence goes on from NC_041740.1 coordinate 30,012,468, forward strand.
CTAGAAGGAACCGCCAACAGATCTGTGCTTACTATGAAGGCGAGGAAAGAAGGGTCAATTTTATGTGGGGAGTGCGGTAAAAGTGGACAGATACTTTTATCCTATCATCAAGATGTCTTTTTTTAAGGAATAGTTTGCAGGAACCAATAATTAACAGAGAAATTGATATAAAGCACAGATATTATACAAAGACTACATAACTGTTTCTAAAAATTATTGTGTAAAGAAGGAAATATCAGCCTGGCTTCTTTTCTGGAAATTCCTAATAATTCCTTACCTACAACTGACAAATGTTAGATTGAGAACAGGTGAAAGCATGCTGATGGAGGGTTAAGATGACTGTATCAGGTCAATAAAATGTCTACTATGGATTTCACTTGTGCATTTTATCTGTAAATATCTTCGAGATGATCAATCTCTCTATTTTGATATGTCTATGAGGAAAGATATATTTACAGTTTCAGCAGATTAAGATCTCAACTAAAAAAAAAGGAGAGAAAAATATCACATAATGCCACAATTACCAAATGAGACTTGACCACTAAGATTACAATCCATAAGATTTGTAGAAAATTAAAAGACTCTGAAGATGGCTCCCTGATAGCATACTTCTAGCGTTTTCAAATCATTTTCTCCATTCAACAGTGTTGATCTTTCCTCTTGTACCATCATCTTCATTATATGGTTTTAATGATAAATAAACTTAGACTGTAACCGCACTGTGGGCCCGGAATGTGTCCACCAGCTCTGGTATTCTGTACTCAAGCATTTAGCACAGTGCTCTCCACATACAAAGTGCTTAATACCATTACTGATTGGTTAAACTGGATAGCCTTTGGTACAATTTAGTGAATTGTCACTTTGAAAATTCAGTTATAAGCAATCACAGTGAGCGTTAGGATTCTCTATCCAAAGTATATCCAAAATAACAAGAAGGGCAACAGCACTGCAGTGGGAGTATGCAACAGCTAGGTGTAGGAGAATGCCTGAGGGGGTTATACCAACCATAGACAAAATTTGACAAAATTCCTGACGAAGAGCCTCCCTTTGGCTTCTGGGGAGCTGTAGAAGCTCAGCAAGGCTCCTGAAAACAACTGGTTAATGTAGATGGTGAAGACTGCAGTGTCCTCCAAAACACCTACCATGGCAAGTACTTGCCAGTCTATGACATGCAGGCACAATATCGACACTATGATGAAGTCTCTTGGGCTGCAAGTGGGTTGTAAGTAAAATATTTCAGTGTTATTCACAATGTGACAATTTATTCACTTATTACAGCCACTGGTCCAGCTGAAACATAGTCATAGGCATAGGCAGAGACAGTACTATGCAAACCAGTAATACTGGCTTTAATTATTTTATGTAGGTTTTCGATCCCAAGGTCCTTCTGCCTAGACCAAGGCTCATTCATAATAATAATAATTGGAGTACGTGTTACGTTCTTATAGTGTGTTAAGGATTGTACTAGACACCGGGGTAAATCTAAGACAATGAGGTAAGATGACATCATCCATCATTTAAAATAGGAGAGTCCATCATAATCTAATGCTAAATAAAAGATAAATCAAAGGGTGATATTGATCTTTGAAGATTAATCAATATTTGAATCCTGAAGAGTTAGCCCAGAATCAGTGAAACGGGCCTAAAATACCAATCTGAGTAGTTTTATTTTACCTGCTTTAGTTATTTGATCAAAAAAGTAAAACCTATTAATAAGTTGTTCTTAATTTATAGTCATGAACTCATGCCCAATTAATTGCATGAACTCATTGACAATGTTTTAGAAAAATACACCAAAATGTGTTTGTCATAACTACATCATTAAGAAGTCATATGTTATCCTTAGGTGTCTGGCCAAAACTTCATTATATATGGAGTCTCTAATACTTAAGTAAGATCTAAGGTTTGGTATTCTTTAGCTTAAACTTTATTTCTATTTTATATACCAAACTGGGATAATTGATATGGTGTTCATTCTAGATTTAGAGGAATTTGAAGTTATAAATTTGATTTCTATAGTGCCCTGAAACTTTCCTCCTGGATTAATATAAAAGGAGCTCTAAAGACAAATTAATACAAATGAGTGCATAGTAATTATATAATGTCCACTGGCAGTTTAAAAAGAATAATATTTAATAATAATACCAATAAGAAAAACATTTTTCACACTCCTTTGCCTTCACATTTTACAAAAATGAGATTTTAGACTTAAAATATATTTTCTCAAACTCCTTTATGAATTCTGGAAACCTCCCTTCAGTCAACTCCACCCTAATATTTCAAATTCTGTTCTACATTTAAACACATAATTGCCTCTACAGAATAACTCCATATTCTCATACCCCAACGCTGTTTTTTCAGGAGGAAATATTGGTTTGTTTTTGTAAGAGGTGATACTATTGCATACTGGGGTAGGAAGAGGAGTACAGCCAAAAGGCCACAAATAGTTTAACACCCCAGGGAATTTTCTATCTCAAACATGTGCACATATGCTGTGGTAGTAAAAACAGAAAGGAAGTGAGGTTACCATATTCATTGAGGGCCTATTATATGCTGCACTTGGGAAAGTACTCTCTTACCTTTCTCTTCCTTGTCCCCTATTTCTCCTTTATTTGTCTGTTTTTTTCCTCCTCTTCCTCTTATTGCTTGACTTAATTCCCTGTTTAATCACTACTCCTCTGCTTTCGAATCGTAAAAATTGTCTAAAAATGGTGGGAAATTGTGTGACTAAATGTGGTATAAAATCTCTTCCCAATAATTTCTCATTGCTTTTGAAATGCTTAAGAAATTCCGGTGGAAAATGTCTGTCTTTAAATCAGAAAGGACACATTCAGATAGTGAGACAAGGTCATTATGAAAGAATGACCAAAATTAGTGTGGCAAAAATGGTCTATATTTTCAGTAGAGTTTACTCTGAACAGGGGATTTAGGTGGTCTATTATGAAAACAATACGTTTTGCTCCTCTCAAATTAACAAACTGAGATACTATTAATGACTGGCTCCCCCTCTAGACTGTAAACTCATTATCGTCAGGGAACATGTCTGCTAATTCTGTTGTACTCTCCCAACCTCTTATTACAGTGCCCTGCAAATAGTAAGCACTCAATAAATACCACCGATTGATTGTAAACAATTTCTGTTTCATTTCCTCTTGCCACAGATCACAAAATACCATTTCCTTGGGGGGGAAATAACACTGACATCTATATAAAGTGGATGGATACCTTAAAAAAAATGAGTACATTACTTCTGAGAAACATGCTGCTCTTATTGAAGTTCAAAGCTTGGTACATATAACAAAGTGAGGGGTCACTTCTGATTACGGTACCTGCTTGGTAGAAATCTTCATGGCTGAAATGGTGGTGGGTTCCTAGAGAAGTAAAAAAAAGGAAAAGTGAATAATAAGATTTATGTGTTCTTAAAAATTAGGATTTCAGATCAGGGACTTCCTCATTAAAATAGTAAAAGCACACTTCCCAAGAGAGTTGACAATCATGTTCCTAGACACTCATCTTTTTTCTTCCTATCTCATTTCCTCTTCCATGTGAGGTGTGTGTGTTTGTGTGTACTGTGCTCTATCCCTCATATTGATTCCTTTCCTTCAGTGTGCCCACACACTATGTCATTAGGCAGAGAATGATTAGTAGGATTAATTTCCACAATCATTATCTTTATTAAGTACTATGCCTATGAAGTGTGTATAGAATTATCATATAATGTCTCACATTTCAGTTATTTTGGGAGAAAGGTACATTCTAAACATCCCACTTGCCTCTTAGAAGGGAACAAATGCACCATGTTGTAATTCTGATGAATGCTGTCAATCCCTGGTATTTGTTGAGCACTTATTGTGTGAAGACCACTGTACTAATTTGGGAGAGTATAATCAGCGTAGTAGCAGTTTGGAGAGAGAGGAAAGACCTGATTTTAGCAATGGTGTAGTGAAAGTAAAACTAACAGGATCTGGTGGAAGATTGAATATGTAGGTTGAATATGAGAAATAAGTTGAGATAATGCCAATGCTAATGAGTCAGGGAGGATGGTGATGCTGTCTGTAGTTATGGGACAGTTGGGGGAGGTCGGGTCTAGGTGAGAAGATGAGGAGATCTGTTCAAATCATCCAAGGGGAGATATTCTGAAAGTAAGAGGAAATGTGAAACTGCAGAGAAGGCAAGTGATTAGGGCTGGAGAGACAGACTTGAGAATCATGTGGACAGAGATGGTAGTTGATATTGTGGGAGTGAATGAGGTCTCCATGGGAGTAGGTGCAGATGGAAAATATCAGGGATCCCAGACTGGAGTCTTGAGGAATTCCCAAAAGGTAGAGGGTAGGAGGCAGAGGAGAAGGCTGGGAAAGAGACTAAAAATGCTGAGATCATTGGATTTTCTTTTAAGAGGCTGACTTATTAATCATTACTAAAATTACCATATTTGAAAAAGTAAAATACTACATAGCCTTATCAGCTGTTTACTCTGACTTCCAATTAAAATCTATATAGGGTTATAAATATTTAGTTTCTAAAACCGTGTCCACTTGCACCTTGCAAGTGATATTTAAGTCCAAATAAAATATGACTCTCATGTATGGGTCGATGTTTATATCCAGCTACATCAAGGTAGTCCTTATTAAACATTCACACTTGCATGACTTTCAACCTGCTGATTTCTTGGAAATTTGACATGGCTCACTACCTACTCTGAACTCTAACAAATGAGTTAATAGACTTCACATTGGAAAACACCAATTATGTTTAAAGTTTGAAATAAAATTGAACTTGGTCATTTGTTTGCTCAGCTGTTCATGGAATAGTGCATAAATTGGTTTAAAAACACACCTGTTATCAAAGCAGTAGTTTTGGAAACATTTCTGTTCAGTAGAAATATAAATCAAGACCATTGTGCTAAGCATACTAAATCTTGGACAGTAAAACACATTCATTTTTTTCAAAGGTAAAACCTTCTTGAGTGATATTAACAGTGTGTGTTACCAATGAGTTAAATTAAAGTCAATTTAGCATCTATATAGCAGTCTTAATTTTCTCTGTAATCATTCACCTCCTGTATTTTAATTACGATATAAAAACACTTAACATGATTTGAAGTAGATTTTTACTTGTAGGAAAAGGTGATTTTGTCAGTTACAAAACTGGAGACAAGTGGACATATTCAAAATCCTTTTTATTTTGGGACAACTTTTGAATGTCATAGCTTTGGCTAGAGGAGATGAATGAAAGTTATGAACACATATGTTATATATCTTCCCATTTATGTAAGTCTGTTTCTACATTGCCAAACTTGAGCTAAATATCTCTACTGTCATCTATGCAAGGTCTACTGTCTACAAAGTATCAAGCTTCTCCAGTCACCATTCTAGTGATAGACTAGACTATGATATTTATTTTCCTGCATTTTGATTGGATACTGCTACGTTTCATGCTCAACTGACATTTTATTTTTAGTAATTGGCTACCTTATAAGTGATCAGAATTTTCCTCTAATTTGTACCCTGAGAGAGTTCTGGGAACAGCCTGCCTTTGAACCAGGCATTGAACTTTCCCTATCTCAGTTTCTGTATTTATAATGAGCTCAGTTCTCCAATATAAGAACGGTAGGAGGCAAAGGGATTGTGAATTCATGAAAATCAGTATATTCAATACTTCCATAGTATGCATTTTCACCACTCCTTTTGTACAGAATGTTGCTAGGGAATTAAGAGAATGTTCTTCCAAAAACATGGAGCTATATGGGTCTGGAATTGAGGACAACCAGATTTAGTCTTAGCTCTGCTAATGGCCTGCTGTGTAAACTTGGGGGGAAAAAACATAATAATAATAATAGTAACAATGTTATTTATTAAGCACTTACTATGTGCCAGGCACTGTTCTAAGTGCTGGACTGACTCTACCTCAGTTCCTTCAACTTCAAAATGGTTTGAGATTCCTGCTTTCCCTACTTCCTATATTATGAATCCTATGAGAGACAGGGACTGTAACTGAACTGATTATTTTGTACTCTACCCAGGTACTTAGCACACTGTTTGACACCTAATAAACACTTGATAAATACTACAATCATTAACTCAATGGGATGTCTGGAGAGATGGTTATGCACAGTGTGTTAGGATGTGTGAACTACAATGTCAGTTTCCATAATGTGAAGGTTCTAATGTATCCTGCCCATTAGAAGAGGACGAGATAAATCACATTCTAATATTTTGAATATTTGTTCTATATATTTAACTTTCTATACTTAACTTTCTTCATGAAAATGATGTCGCCGGAGATAAGGCTAGAGAAATTTAACAATTTGGCCTGGAACGCCCTCCCTCCTCATATCAGACAGATAACTGCTCTCCCCCACTTCGAAGCCGTATTGAAGGTACATCTCCTTCAAGAAGCCTTCCCACTAAGACCTCCTCTCCTCTTCTCCCACTCCTTTCTTTATCGCTCTTACTTGCTCCTTCATTCATCCTCCCTCCCATCCTCACGGTAGGTAAACATGTATACATCTGTAATTTACCTATTTATTTATATTAATGTCTGTCTCCCCCCTAGAATGTGAGCTTGTTGTGGGGAGGAATTTGTCTCATTATATTGTACACTCCCAAGTGCTTAGTACAGTAGAGAAACAGGGTGGCTCAGTGGAAAGAGCCCAGGCTGGGAGTCAGAAGTCATGGGTTCTAATCCCAGCTCTGCTACTTGTCAGCTGTGTGACTGTGGGCAAGTCACTTAACTTTTCTGTGCCTCAGTTACCTCATCTGTAAAATGGGGATTAACTGTGAACCTCACGTGGGACAACCTGATTACCCTGTATCTGACCCAGTGCTTAGAACAGTACTTTGCACATAGTAAGTGCTTAACAAATACCAATATTATCATTATTATTATTATTACAGTGTTTTGCACACAGTAAGTGCTGAGTAAATACAACTGAATGAATGAATGCATGAACAATTTGTAACTAAAACAGTTTCATTAGAAATTGAAGAGCAATTTATTACTATTTCCAAATATGCTACCCTTCCCTGTTTTGGGCATAAAATAAAATGAAATGTATTAGAGTTACCCAATTATCATCCTGGTTAGAGAATGCCTTTCCCTTATCAAAGGACAACACAAGACAGACCAGAAACCACAAACGACTTTCATTTCACTGTTTATAGCTTGCAGTTTTATGTGTTTTGTGTCGTGTGTTTTTTTTAAATTGCAAGGTTAAACCAAACTTGACAGTGAAATATTCCAATCTTTACACCACAAAACGGGTATGAGCTTGGCCATGAGCATAGAATGTTGAAAGTAAATATTTTTCTAAACTCTGCCCAAATGTGTTTTGTCATCTTGAGTGCCAAAGTAATAGTAATAATGATAAGGTAGGGCAGGGGAAGTTGCTGAAAACTGAAATATTTTATTATAAATCCCTAAGGTATTCCTGTGACCTATTAAAGCATTCTTTCCTAACCTTAGAACACATATGTCCCTGTGATTTCTAGGTAGGATCCCACACAGATCCATATTCATTTATTTAACAATAACTGTGGTATAGGTTAAGCACTCACTCTCTGCCAGGCACTGTACTAAGCATAAGGGTAGATACAAAACAAGACTGATGCGGTGTCTGTCACACATGGGTTTTCACAGTTTATATGGGAAGAAGACCAGGCATTTAATCCCTATTTTACAGATGAGTCTAATGAGGTACATGGAATTATTTAAGGTATTTGTAAAGCGCTTATAATGATTCTATTTTATCACTGAAATAGCAAAGTGAGTCAGGATTATATATTTCATTTCATCCTGAGTCTGAACTGGTATTGCAAATTCCAAGGTTTATTTTGACTAGTGTCTGGCTCTCTAATTGACAAGCTAATTAGAAGGGTATGCTGGACTGCTCGTTTGCACCATGTTCATTTTGCAGCTGTCCATAGCAGAGAGAAAAAGAGGCACTACTGAACTTGTTGATACTCAAAAACTTTAGCAGAACTCACCCGAAAAACTGTCATTTCTTCCAGCAAGACTTCCTCTAAATCATGCCAAGTCTCCTTAGGAATGGAAACTACTTTGAGAACAGTCCCCACATCTTTGAGGAAAAAAAATCGAAAGAAGAAAAACGTCTTTTAAATGTCATGAACCTAGGTAGCAGAATTTCAGACCTTTTCCTTGCTAAGGAATTAATATTTTGTAAACCCAAGGATACGGAGTATTTTGGGCCGATACTTCAAATGCTTCCATTGAATACAAAGGTCTGAAATAAACCAGAAGTGTTTTGGTCTTCGAAAGAGCATCACCCTGAGGTTGTTTAAGGTGCAAATTCAACAAAAAAGGAAACATTACACCACTTGGCTGAGATGGATAAACAGGACTAGACATTATTATTATTGGAAGGAGCTTCTTAATTTCCAGTTGCCACAGAAGACTCTTTAAAAACCAGCCCTGCTAAATTACCCAGTCAACATTAGGTGATCAATTTTGGAATGGCAGGTTTTCTGGTTATTTTGAAATATAGACATTCCTGGGAAAGCAAAATTCAGACACATAAACTTGAGGAGTGCTGTCAAACTGATGAAGTTGTCTGAGCTTTTAAGTACCTGCTGACCAACCTAATGTCATGAGAAAGCATTTTGAACTTATATGTCCCTGAAGACGGCTATGTGGCCATTAAGTGTTGAAAGACAATAGCCTGGTTTGAGGAAAATAAACTCCTCACATAGTCTGAATGATCATTTCTTTTTAGCTTGAAGAATCTGAATATTCTATGAACAAGAGAAAACCCACTTGCTACTTATAATCAACCTGAAAGAGTTGGTTGGCAGATCCCTAAAACTTGAAAAGTAGACTGCTATTAATTATTTTGGGTTTAAACCTTTTGCTTCCTGGAGAGATCTTCTACTTCTAAACCTATAGGGCTGTGTCATATTTGTACTTAAAATGTTGTCAATGAAAATGAATAGCCTCATAAAATAGTTTTAAAACCATCCATTCAGTATTCAAAGAGAAAAAAAAGTAGTTGAAGACTGAATGTATTTTGCCATTTGTTTTTAAAGGATTTTCCCTAACTTTCAAGGTTACATTTTGATGAGCCAGTGAAAAAAATATATTTTATAGGAAATGTTCGCATGTGAAGATGACATTTCTAAATAAGACTCTAATTTCTAACCCAATATGTGTCACATTTCTTTAATGAAATGTCTTGAATTTTTATGAAGACAAGTAATATTAGAACTCTAGAATCTGACAGAAGAAGGTTGACAGCATACTCCAGAATATCAATGCTGAAATAAATGGTCCTCTTTTAAGAAGATACCTCAATGTTTATAGGACCCCAGGCTGACAGAATTCCAAAGGTTAAGAGTAGAATACGTTAATCTCTATAGTGACTCTGATCAGGACTCCCATACCAAAATGGGGTTTTATCTAGGTTCTCAATCAGGTTTACAGCATAGTATTTCACACAAATTGAATCAGACTACTCTTTTAGGATCAATGAGCACTGGTGTGCAACTAAGTTAAAAGATAAGATTACCATTATTAATTTACTTTACTGACAGAGGAACCTAGTCTGTGCTGACTGATCCTCCATGTCAGACATTTAGCAGACTCATGATGATGAGGCTTTAACCCTGGCTTGAGACAGACTTTCAAAGTGTGTGATATTGTTTCTCTGTTGGACAACTCCGGGGAAACGCTATTTACAGTGAGAGAAATCAAGGTAGTTTTCAGCTGTTTTTTTTTTTCTTTTTTAATTCCTGGAGAAATTATTAGGGGATAGCTTGGCCATGATTTTAGGTTCAGTTACCCTCGATCAAGAAAACAACTGAATCTTGTCTCTGATTTTCTTTTTTTCTTCATTTTTCTGGAATAACAGGCTAAATGACTGTAGAGGAAATGAATACAGGCTTGGTCCAGAATAGTTTGTCAAGGGTATTTCAGGAGAGTGAAGAATGCCGGCTTGTTATCTTTGTTTTCCTTGTTATCTTATGTTGATGCCTATGCTTTACTGCTGAGACTCTTCCTCCACTTCTCCTTTTGCTGATGGAGGCTGTTTGTCACCCATAAAAATAGACTAATCTAATACTCAGGACCTAACACTGTTACACCTGATAGCACAAGTATTTCACAGCTTAGTTTTAAATCTCCAAAGCACTTGTACATTTACATTTCCCTTTGGTAAATGCTCATTTTCACAATGTTTCCTCATTCAGGGAAGTTTCAAAATAGTCCTTGAATTTACCAATAGTTTCTGTCAGGCACCAACGGAATTGCAATGCAGCGATTTACTGCCTTGGAATCTGACCTGAGATTTCAAGGTACAGAGTTGCAACTGGTACCGTTCAAAATAGGATTGCTATTAATGAGTGCTGGGACCCTGCTTATTGCCCTAGTACGCACAGTACACACTACCATTGCGAAGCAGTGACAGGTCAAGAGGATTCCAAAAGATTAGAACTTTAATTGGAGGGATTTAAATTATAATGCTTAGAAAGGAAAAACGAACTACCCCAATGGAAAAATCATGCTGCTGTTAAAAGCTGAATGAAGCATGACATCTGCTGTTTCCTCACAAGGGTTTTTGTTATTTTTGTCATCACCATGCCTTCTTGGCCCAGAGGAAAAGCTAAAATAGTTTTGATGCTTAAGGATATTTTTGCCCTGGAATTTTAATTCCTTAATTTCAAATTCTAAAGACCAAGGAACCTTCTAGGACAAGTCCCTGAGAAATATTTGAGATTGAAGTACATGTTTATATGGATTTTTTGCTCAGTATTCTCTACTGTAGAATGATTATTCTTTAACATGTACCTGAAGCATGTTGTTATGCCCCAGGTGGGTGTATATTCAAGTCAGATTGACTGACTGCTGAAATGTAGGTGACCTCAAAAGTTGATAGGAGGATAGGAGGAGAAGCTACTCTCCTCTGGCAATTGGTAATGAAAAGGTAATTAGTCAAAACACAAGTCACAAGCATCAAGAAATGGTCTTAATGGACTGGTGCCAACTGTTTACTATTTGAATTTAATATTTTTATTTGAAAAACGGATACATTAAAATCATCACTAGCCAAAAGGGAGAGCCATTTTGGCCTTCTAATCACATTATCTTAATCCTAATAACGTTAACTCATTATGAGTCCAGAATGCAGGTATGCCCAATATTTTTTGGCTAGGCACACCCTTTAGGTACTCTAACAACTAACTGAATTTGCCTCAATTCCCTGACATTCACAAGGAGGAAATACTTCTACATCTCATCATAACAGGGTAACTGTAATGCGTGAGTAAAACCTTACCTGTTCCAATAAACATGACATCATATTGGCCATCTTCTGCATCAACTCGATCTACTACAATTTGCGTGAACTGATATTTCACATCAGTTTTAATCATGATGGGTCGGTTGTTAATTGGAAACACGGGGTTATACATGGCTGGGTGGCTTCGGGCAAATGTTATAACATCATCAGGAAGGTCTTTAGTGGAATCAAAGCCTCCAAATGTTTTACTGGGGCACTGAGAGGATAGAAGAAATATTCTTAATTAAAATTAAACAAAGTGTATAAACAACATTCCAGTCCAAAGATTACGTCATCCCTGAATCTCTATGTAATGCAGCTTTTGTAGAAGTAGAATATGTCAAGGCAGAAATTCTATGGAGTTTTTGTCACTTGTTTTGGAACTTACAAATTGAAAATAATTTGGGAGAGGAGAGTTGTCTGGGGACCATTTTTATAGTGCAAAAGGTTTTTTACCCCTCTTGGTTTGATAGTAAAGGATAAGAAAATAAATCATAATTTAGAATGATACAGGTTCAAATGGAACTTTGATTAGGCAAATTTCTGGAGTTTACTTCAAGAACCAAACTATTTCAAATGATCCATTTGGGACTGTCTTGTTGTGTATGCTACAACCCAACAGCAAGGATTCAAACTAATAAATCCTAAAAAATGAATTAAAGTACGGGGTCATTAAAACTATTATTCTTTGTATTTTCTAGCTTAAAGAAAAAAGTGATTTTCAGTGACCTTAAGCAATTAAGGTGATTGGGATTCAAGCGCGGACTATAAAGTAGACATGATCTAGATGAAAGCAAAACTTGATGCACTCTGACAAGAAGATTTCACTACTTTTCTATTCAGTGCATTTGATCCAGAGGAGCAAACACTCAGAAGTTACAAATGTCTTCATCCTCTTAGTTTTTGTCTTATACCCAAATACTAAATGCCACTCAAAGTAAGAGCTTGGAAGCTGAAATGTAATTAAGCAATATTCCTGAACTGGCAGGAGGTTTAGCAGAATAAATCGATTGTCTTTGCTATCACCTTGATCCACATTATTAATAATTCATCAGAACTGTAATAAAAAATTGATGTTGCCAAAAACAAGGAGCAGCAGTGCACAGTAGGGAAACTATGGGGAGAGAGTTATACTTGAAGGGAGAGTTGACTTAGAAGGTTTAATGTTTCACTTTTTTGTATATTTTAAGTAGATTCCAACAATAGCTTTTTGATGACAAAATCCTACCCACAGAGAGAATCACAGATTAACAGGATTAGCAGATGAGCGGCAATGAAACTCATAGCATGTTCTTCATTAAGACTGATCCCCATATTATGTCTGCATTCTGAAATATTATTTTCAAAATAAATTTTGGAAAGAAACTTTGTCACATGGGAACCAATTGGAAATTGGACTAAAAAAAAAGTCAGTGTCCGGGATAATATTTGATTGCCTCTACTTGTGTCCATATGTTTCCCTAATTGATGTGGCACAGAGGGTGAGTACATTACTATCAAGGTCAATAAAGTACTCTTATGTATGTAAGAAAATGTCCTTTGGGCTTGCTCCTTCTAAAGTAGAATTATGGTACTTAAGTGCTTACTATGTGCCAAGCACTGTTTTAGGGGCTGGGGTAGATACACATTAATCAGTTTGGCCATAGTCGCTGTCCCACTCTTATCCCCGTTTGATCGATGAGGTAAAGGTAAAAGCACAGAGAAGTGAAGCGACTGCCCAAAGTCACAAAGCAGGCAGAGGCAGTGGCAGGATTAGAACCCGGGGCCTTCTGATTCCCAGGTCCATGCTCTATCCACTAAGCCACACTGCTTCTCAGGTCACATAGCAGACATGTGGTGGAACTGGTATTAGAAGAAGCAGTGTAGCCTAGTGGAAAAAACACAAGCGTGGAGTGAGAGGACCAGGGTTCTAATACTGGGTCTGTCAATTGCTTGTTATATGACTTTGGGCAAGTCACTTAATTTCTCTGTGCCTAAGTTTCCTCATCAGTAAAATGGTAATTCAATATCTGTTCTCCCTCCTACTTAGACTATAACCCCACATTGGACAGGGACTGTGTCCAACCTGACTAACTTGTATCTACCTCAGTGTTTAGAATAGTGCTTTACACATGGTAAGCACTTAAATATAATAATACCAAAATAATAATAACAACCCAGGTCCTCTTACTCCTGGGCCTATGCTCTTTCCATTAATTCATGCTCCTCAATTTGAGCTCTGCACCTGCTTATTTATTTGTGTATATACTTCTAAGTTTGATGTTAGTAACTATAATACGTAGGGCATGTGAATTTGATCCTAGGATTCTTTTTCCTGTTTTAGGCAGTTTTAAATCTAACACACTTACAGTTCCTGGCCGGGGATATGGGACTCTTCCTTGATATGGCACCCACTGATAGTTTGGTCCATCTCTATGCGCATAAGGTCCTAGGAATACTCTCCTCACATCACTCATGCTGTACATACACACAGCTGACCCCTTGAAGATGTTACTGAAAGAGAAAAAAATCCATTTTTTAAAAATAATGTACTAATTGAATCACAGGAGAGTGGTGTAGAGAATGACTTTCTGCTCACTAATTCACCGGTGGCATTGATTTTCAGAACTCTTAAATGCAGTCTTAGCAAACCCCTCACTGTCCCTTTGGAATTTGAGTTTTTCAAGTACAAGTGTAGTTGCCAGACAGTATTCTTGGGGTTCTGTCAGCAAACCAGTGACAGATTTTTAACAAATAAAATGTACATAGTAAACCCCAACCCCAGTTCAGTAGTTACACAACTTAATGTGTTACTCTAGGATTTAAAATTGTAAGATTAAAAAAAAGGAACAAAAAAGGGTAAATATTTATATAATCTCTACACTATTCTCTACTCAGGCTTTATTTCAGAATTGAAGGCATCAATGCCTAAAATATGCAGAAAATAAGACCACTAACTGAAAAGCAAAGTGATGAATTGTGAAGCCTTCATTATATAGAGAAGCAGCGTGGCTCAGTGGAAAGAGTCCCAGCTTGGGAGTCAGACGTCACGGGTTCGAATTCCCATTCTACCACTTGTCAGCTGTGTGACTGTGGGCAAGTCACTTAACTTTTCTGTGCCTCAGCTACCTCATCTGTAAAATGGAGATTAACTGTGAGCCTCAGGTGGGACAACCTGATTACCCTCTATCTACCCTAGCACTTAGAACAGTGCCCTGCACATAGTAAGCACTTAACAAATACCAACATTATTATTATGGATAACTGCCAAAAAAAATTAATGTGAAATAATTCCTTCCTGATAGAGTTCAAGTCTGGCTTTAAATTGTACACACAAAATGCTTCTCAGTGAAGAGGACATAATATAATTTTTGCTTGAAAACTTACAATAATCCTCAAGAAATGTGGTGAATAGTGTAAAAACATGTGTGTAAGAACACATCTAAGTAAAATTCAGATACAAGGTAACTGCAAGTTGTAAGGCACTTGTCTAGTCCAATATTTGTATCATGATCTAGGACTGCATTCCAGTGTCTAAGACAGACACATATCAATCAGGAACCCAAGTATGGCCTTCATATTGAATCCCTATTTTAAAAAAAACATTTATTGAGTTCTAGAGATTGTCCTTATATTCCCAATGGGACCTGATAGTGAAATATGTCAAATCCCTTCATCCAGAAAGCCCCGCAACCAAACAGAACTCTGGATAGGTAGGCTTTAATCCAACCTGAAGAAGATTAGAATATGCAGAGTGAAAGAAAGCAATTTGAAGATCAAGATGTTTCCTTAAAGTTCTTCACAGCATAGTCAATTTTAAAAAAAACAACTATGGGACCTATTATGTGAAGAGCATGCTCTAACACTTCAAAGAGTACAGTAGAGAGACATTTACGATCTAAGAAAGAAGACACAAAAAATACTGAATCAAATTGTCATAGTACACCATAATATATTCCATAATATCATAATGCTACATGATACTACACAGTTTTATAATTACAATAGCTACCACAGCTTCCTCTTTTGCATAGATGCCACAAGTCATTCATTTTGAATCCATGAGATTTGCTTTCATATATGAGACAGCTAAACAGTAAAGGTTCACATCTTTTGTACCATTTGTTTTTTCCCTAAGTGGCTAAAATAGTGCTCTGCACACAGCAGACCTTCAATAAATGTTGATGATACAATACAGTGTTTTTTCTCTTGAGGTGAGGTGATATATTCTTTGGAAAATTACTAGATTTAGATTATTGAAACCTCTAGCTAAATGTGTGCTTTCCCATAGTTACCATTCCTTACACATTTTTCAAGTTTTGAAGCCACAGTTACAGAAGTAAGTGAGCTGTATAAACTGACACATTCTTTCAAACTGTTTGTCCACTTGATTTATAGTGATGATATGTGTTGTTCATATAGAAAAACACATAGGTCATTACCTCTCTCAACCATTGATGTTAAAGTACTCAGGGTTAAGAAAACACTTTCATTTTTTTTTTTTTAAAAGGCCTTAACAAGACACAAACACTGAACACAGCCCTTAATCACAAGCAGTTTTCATAAATATTGGTACCTGGATGTTGTGAACACACCATAGACGATTGGATTTTTGGGATCTTTTGAATTCATTAGAAATACGTCCTCTATGGGAAAAAGAGAGTCAAAAATGTCAATGTAAATTCTAGTCCAAAAAAACCCTGAAAACCAGCAATTTATAGTGATTTCAGCTACTTACGCAATTCATCAAAATGGGTGTCAATGCCATTAGATCCTGGCACTGAGCAAATCAAACGAGCTTTAAGGAAAGTTGTCCACTTATTAACCAGGCTTCTGTGTCCCCCAAAATCATTCTGGGAATGGGAAAAAAAACTGAGATGTGATACTTTTCTTTCTTAAATGTGTTTAGCAGTAGATATTCAGGTCACCATATATGGATGAAAATCTCACAGTCAAGAGTCAAGTAGTTATCTTAATGAAACTAATTTCAGTGCTTCAAAGAATAACGTGGGACCACTGATTCTGCTTTTTAAGGCTAAGGAGATACTATTAAGAGGGTCAAATTCGTTGAGAAATGAGCTTTATGTATGTTCCAAGCATGGCTCCTTAAAACATTGAGTAAAAAACATTTCTGGGATTGAGGCACTCTGGATGGTGGAGACTGTGGTGAGTGGTAAATATTACTCCCCTTTCTATCTTCCCCCTCTTATCTTGCCTTTTTCTTCTCTTCCTTCACCACTTTGGGGACTATATTTTGGCAGTTCTTGGAAAATCCCCCAACATATTTAGCTTTTCATCCCCCAAGTTGAGTAAGCTCCACTTACTAGGCAGTTAGTTCTGTTTTGTAAATGTTTCTAGCAATACTTAGCAGTCTTTATTGTAAGATAGTCCAAATAATAAAAAGATATAACATGTTTTGTTTTAAAAAGGTTATGATGTCAATTCCCAACAAAGTTTTTCCATAATTTATTTCCCCTTTTTTTTTGTCAGAAATGTCAAAACAGAAAAGGGATAGAATGTTTTGCTAGGATTTTCTGACCCAGTGGATAACTTTAAAAAGATTGTGGGAAAAAACACATATTGCAAAACTTCCCATTATGTTTTGAACAAGAGCTTTACCTTTGGGGACTTTAGAAAGCCCAGTTTTCCCATTAAGTCATTTGATGTGTTCCTATCATCCCTTCATCCCACAGTTATATTCACTTCAATTTATATAATGACAAACGTACCAAAAGGGAATAAAAAAGCATTTTCTGTGATTTATAATCCCTTACCCCTTTCTCCCAGACCTTCCTGGGCCTTACCCTGCATATCTGCCCTATTCTGGCATGGGTAGCTTTTCCAGAATGTTCTCCATCTATTGCATTTTCCCGGAAGAAAAAATATACTTTATCATCTTCAGGATTGTCGCTCTCTGGAATTAGGTGAGCGCTAATAAACCTGGGGTCTGAAAGAGAAATGAAATATAGCACAGATGTGAATTCACATGGACAATCATGTTTCGGGCTCTTAGTCCAAAACCCTAATACAATTATTATTATGCTATTTAAGTGCTTATTATGTGTCAAGCACTGTTTTAAGTACTTGGACAGATACAAGTTAATCACATTGTACACAGTATGCAAACAGATCAGAAGTCTCTTTCAGGGAACATAACTTATTTGTGGTAAGCAGGTGTGTGGAAGAGAAGGCAGGTACAGAGTTTGTGGTCAGATAGAGGGATTTCAGAATTGGTAAGGGTGGAGAGTGTACAGTGAATAGATCACCTGCAACCAATCATCTCCCTTCATTTCTATCTCCCAAGAATCCTATCTCTACCAGACCCTCAGCAGATTATCTTCATGAGAAAAAAATGAATGTAAAAAGGGAAGTAGCCTGAAGATAGAACTGAAGAACCATTTTCACCAATGAATAGAGGCCAAAACAAATATCCACTGGCTTGAGTGGGAATTTTAGCTGAGGTTTTGCATATGTGGTTCCTTTTCAACTGAGCAATGGGGACACCCCTTGGAAGTACCAACATAGCCATTTCTCATGCTCTCTTCCTCATACATTATTCCTAGTCATTACCACAGCTTCTAGGGTAAAACAGCCTCCAAGAGGAGTGATGTGAATTAGAGTAAAGGAGAGACTGGGATTTAGAACACACAAATGTAGAAACTCCAGGCACCTCCACAAGGTCCTGTCTTCACTGTCCACAGATGTGTGATGCTACGGTACCAGTACTTTTGAATGACCATTATTCTGGGCAAGCCTATGCCAACCAATACCTTAGTTGACTGGTCACTAATTCTAGAATGGGCAAAGACAGGAAATGGGGGCATGGGAAAGACAAAATGAATGATAATAGCTCGTCTCGAGGAGACCATTTCATCTTGACTGTGCGAAGGTATTTTGAAATTTAGTTTCCTATTAATCTTGGAATGTATGCAGAGTCCAAATCTTCAGGTGTTCTGTGTAAATCCCAGCATACAGTGGTCATTTAATAAATATTAAACAACAAAGCAATCAACTCTTATTCTCATGGTTCATTAGCTGCCTGGGTTCTCCAAGGAGTAAGCGAAACATTTGGAATTTCAACTCCCTCCCTAATTCCTCAGGAGGAAATCACAACACAGAAAATATCACCATCCATCCTTAAAATAAGCATTTTATTCCTAATCCTCACACCTGTGAATCATCACCATGCGTTTCTATGGCTTCTATGGTTTTAAGAGAAGCAGCGTGGCTCAGTGGAAAGAACACGGGCTTTGGAGTCAGAGGTCACGAGTTCGAATCCCAGGTCTGCCACTTGTCAGCTGTGTGACTGTGGGCAAGTCACTTAACTTCTCTGTGCCTCAGTTACCTCATCTGTAAAATGGGGATTAAGACTGTGAGCCCCACGTGGGACATACTGATTCCCCTGTGTCTACCCCAGCGCTTAGAACAGTGCTCGGCACATAGTAAGCGCTTAACAAATACCAGCATTATATACAGTCTATGTGTTGCTGCTTTAAGTCTTTGTACTTCAGAGTATTTCCCAGGGCTCCACACCCACCTTTGTTTTCAGACCAAGGATCCACATTCTAATGAATCAATCAAGTTTCACAAGAAACAAAATGGTACCAACCCGTGTATTTAATGATATGTGCTATTACTGCATGCTCTGATAGGTATAGCAGAGATTAATTTAAGAGTAGGCCTTTTTACCCCAAAACGTATTGAAAAGTTCAATAAGAAAAGAATCTTTCAACCTCGATATAATGGGAAGCTCTTATTTGTGTTCCTAAGTATCATGTCTTTATTATCCGGGTTATAGGTAGTACCACATATATATACAGGTAGTAGGGAGAGAGTGGAGGAACAGTGTCGAAAACCTAAGACATGAACTTTTGGTGCCTGTGGAAGGATGTGTAGAATTGATCTGTGTATAGAAACTAGATGTGTGAGAGCCATATAATCTGCTCTAGTTTATCTGCCGTAGGCCTTAGAGAAATCAGTGGAAATTGGACTTCAGATCGAAAGGAGATTTTAATATACTCTGCCTTTCCTTTCTACTCTCTTTTAGGTTAATAATCATGGTATTATTAAATGTTTTCTATGGCCATGCTAAGTGCTTGGGAAGATACAGATTACCAGATCATAGCAATCCATCCTATTTATTGAGCACTTACTATGTGTGGAACACTGTACTAAGCGTTTGAGAAAGTAAAATAGAAATACTCAGTTTCTTTCCCTCAGTGCCCATAATCTAAGTAATAGGGAGAGAAGATATCTTCTACATTTTACATGAGGACAATGAGGTTCGGAGAGGTTGAGCAATTTGCCTAAAGCCACACTGCTGATAATTAGCAGAGATGGGGTTAGAACCTAGGTCTCCTGATTCCCAGCCCCATTCTCTTTCCATTAGGCCACATGCCAGACTGCATAGCTTCATTTAGGTTTGAGAGGAAACTACAAGCACGTGCTACTACAAGCACGTGCTTTTTTGATAGATGTTTGTATTCTGTTAGCCTTATGCTGATGGGAAAATTGAAGGAGATGCCAATGAGCAGCAAGGGATAGTGTTGGTAATAGGAAAGGAGTCAAGGTAAATTGTCAAATAAGATTTTTGTGGGCTAGATCTTTTTAGGAAAATCATTTGCAAAGCCAATATATGGTGCATATGCACATTAAAGGGAAATTATTTTATTGCAGCGGAATATATATATTAGAATTTATCAATGATGACAGTTCTTATGTGTACAGCTGTGGCAATAGAGACCCAATTGTTAGCTCACTTGCTTTCAGGCATTTCACTGCGGTTTAGTTAGTGGCCGAAATTTCTAACATGATTTCAGGTTGGTTTACTTGCCTTGTTAAGATAAGCTTTTGGGGGGGCGAGGAACTTATTTTTTTGGTGTTTTTTGTTTTTTTCTTCCATACTGCATAGTACAATGCTCTGCACAAAGTAGACACTCAAAACTGCTACAACTATTACTCCTAGGAGATTATCTGTATATAAAATGATACATATGATTTCTTTTTTTTCCCAAACTTTGATGCTAACATTTTCTGACGATTTTTACTGCCACTAATAATAATAATAATGTTAGTATTTGTTAAGCGCTTACTATGTGCCGAGCACTGTTCTAAGCGCTGGGGTAGATACAGGGTAATCAGGTTGTCCCATGTGAGGCTCACAGTTAATCTGCATTTACAGATGAGGTAACTGAGGCACAGAGAAGTTAAGTGACTTGCCCACAGTCACACAGCTGATAAGTGGCTGAGCTGGGATTCGAACTCATGACCTCTGACTCCCAGGCCCGGCTCTTTCCACTGAGCCACGCTGCTTCTCTACCACCACCTCTCCTACCACCACGTCTCCTAGAAGCAGCATGGCTTAGTGGAAAGAGCCCAGGCTTGATAGTCAGTGGTCACAGGTTCTCACCCGGGCTCTGCCACTTATCACCTGTGTAACTTTGGGCAAGTCACTTCACTTCTCTGTGCCTCGGTTCCATCATCTGTAAAATGGGGATTAAGTATGTGAGGTCCATGTGGGACAACCTGCTTACCCTGCATCTACCCCAGCGCTTAGAACAGTGCTTGGCATGTATTAAGCACTTAACAAAGACCATCATCATTATTATTATTATTATCAATACTCATGAGGACTGTTTGCACTATTCTGCAAAGGTGATTTGATAGTGCCAGAGTTTCACTGATATTTACTAACATTAATGAAATGAGGGACAAGTATGTTATGGAAAGCATAAGGAGTCCTAAAGAATAAACCTGCTAAACTAGTATAACTGTTCACCTTCTGCATCCTCAAACATGTACACTGAATTTCACTAGGGAAAAACTTGTTGTCACTACAGCTTAAAAGGCATTTCATGGGTGGGCTTTAAACATCTCTCCACCCTAGAGAGCTAGTTCATCACAGTCCTCATTTGTTAAAGAGGCCCTGAGGTTTCCTGTAAATTAAAATAAAAACATAAGGCCTACCTCCCTAACTGGATAATTGTAGTGTAACTGTGATTATTCCAGGTGAACAAAGTAGTCATATGGAAGGAGTTTTTTATCCCTGTTATTTTAACTGGAATGTAGATTTTTCATAACCCTTTTCGTTTTCCTGTTATATCTCTTGGAATAAAGAGAGATAAATGAATGTTCTTCCTAGTAAAATGAATCTTATGATTACTATTTAAAAAAAGAAAATGAGCTCTCTCCTACCAAACTCAATTCAGACAATAGGATTAAGATAATCGCAGAAAAGAGCCTATCCTTTCATAAATCTGAAAAACAATGCTTATGCCAGAGGCAAAGGATTACCATTATCCTCCAAAACCACAGCCAATTCAAGAGACTGCCTTGTCACCCAAAACTCCCCAAGGAAAGGTTTGCTAAATTTCATTCAGAGTTAGCTTGCTTTATGAGCTCAGCCCAGAGACCTAGGGAAGTCATGATTTGCACAGCGGAAAGTCTGCAGCCTACAGCTACTACCCCTGAATGGGAAGCAGAAACCAAAGTCTAAATAAATGGCCAAGTCTTAAGACTGAACCACTGGTGTTCTGCAATCCATTAAAGAAGGTCAAAACTGCTCCTACTCTCCAGGCAGAAATCACTGGTTTCAGTGGGGCCAACTCAACCCATATGAAATAACTGACTCACATCTTAGAATCATGTTCATCATGTTCCTTTCAATAGCACAATATTTCCCTCCACGAAAAGTTCAGAAAATCCCTAGTGACAATGGTATAACAAAAGCCCTCAGTTTGTACCATTTCTAAAGAGTCCTTGTGCTCCAGTTCGGGAAGTCAATGTGAAAGTGTGCTTGAAAAACAGAACTTCAAAAGGATGTGACCAAAATCCATTTAGTCAAGATCAAAGAACACTAATCTCTCCAGCATGAAACCATAGTGTAAACACTATGGAAAGTAAATACAATCGGAAACATTTCTATGATCTATCTAAGTTGGAGAGTAAGCTCCTTAGGGAAGGGACTGTGTCTTTGCATGTACATCATAACTCCAAGAAGCCAGCGAAGCTGAAAAAATAATTGCCAATAGTCACCAATTAACCAGTGCCACCATGTTTCATATGGGACATTCATTTCTTTATATGATCATATCACTGGCAAGCACTCCTATCTCCTTTTATTCGTGCTCTTTTGCATTATGCCACCTTCTACTCCACTGTTCATATCTCCTGCAAAAGCCACTTGTAGTTTCCATCAGCAGCTGGCAGTAGTTTAACTTGGTTCCAATATTTTCAGCAGCTGCAAATTAAACTGTCCTTCAGGTCCAAACTCTCAGTTTCTAGAAGTGACAGTTTGGCAGAGAACATGTTGTTGTCTTCATAATTCCTTTTGCAATGCTGGCTCACTTCATTAATAAAAGCATTGCTGGGCTCAGAACTTGAATCAGTAAACCTTCCACCTTTATTTTGCACCACAAAACAGCAAAAGACACAACAAAATGAACTTATGCTGGTATTGGGATTCTAAGTTTAGTAACAGTGATATATTCAGTGCTTGTTTTTTCTACACAAAAAGGGTCCAGATTTAGTCCTCCAGATAGGAGCCGGTCATATGATCAGGAATGACATTAGATTTCTAAGTAATGTTGGTCCCAGAAGATGCTGGAAAGATCTGGTGGGTGATGGCAAGGAAAGAGGAATTCTCAACATCTTCTGTTATCTTTTCCCTGCACTAAGCATTTGCTTTCTGCCTTTGACTTGACATTTATTGAGCATCTACTGGTTTGTTTTTTTTCCATTTATAAAAGTATTGAAAGGCTATTCTAGTGGGTTTTGACTGTAATGCATTATCATCTTCTTGACAGCAGGGATCTTGTCAACCAACTCTTGGTACAGTTCTATACAAACAGTAGGCACTCAATAAATACCATTGACTGATTGCAAAACAAGTAAATGAGCACTTAAGAGCACCACTGAGATTGCTGAAGTCTATTGATTATTAACTGACTGAAGGCATTATTTCTCCCATGTCTCTACATAGGTAAGAAAGAGGATTTGGAAAGCTATCAAAGGGTAGCAGCTGCCATTCTCATTCAGGCTAACCACAATGGGTGTAGAACTTCCAAAGGGAACTCTGGCGCAGGGGAAAGAGCACGGGCTTTGGAGTCAGGGCTCATGAGTTTGAATCCCAGCTCTGCCACTTGTCAGCTGTGTGACTGTGGGCAAGTCACTTAACTTCTCTGTGCCTCAGTTCCCTCATCTGTAAAATGGAGATTAAGACTGTGAGCCCCACGTGGGACAACCTGATTCCCCTGTGTTTACCCCAGTGCTTAGAACAGTGCTCTGCACATAGTAAGCGCTTAACAAATACCAACATTATTATTATTATTATTAACTCTGATTGAATGGCAGAAATTGCAAAACTGTGGGTTTGTCTAGTCCTGCTGGGGTCCCAGTTCGGACTGTGGCACAAGATCTGTCTGATAAAGTTATCAGGTCTAAAAGTCCCCTTGTAAGTACCTGGCTGGCTTCCAGAGCCCTAACTAGCATGGAGAGGATAGCAACAGGTGGCATTTAAGAATATCAAACGTCTCTTTATCGAGTCCACAGCATTGGACAGGAACAGGCCTGCTGGAAAATAGACTGTCCACAGTAGAACTAGCTGGACACATGACCCCCCTAAATGTGGAGCTTTGAGGTTGGCCACCCCAGAGTTGCTAGTGTCATCTACATAAACCCTGGAAAAGTGTTTGTGAGAAGCAGTGTGGCCTCGTGGGAAAAGCATGGGACTGGGAATCAGAGGATCTGAGTTCTAATTCAGACTCGGCCTCTTTTCTGCTGTGTGACCTTAGGCAAATCTCTTCACTTCCCTGTGCCTTGGTATTGCATCAGTAAAATGGGGATTAAGACTGTGAGCCCTATGTGGGACATGGACTGTGTCCAAACCTTGTTCCTAACCTAGTACTTAATACAAACACCATTGAAAAAAAAAGCATCCTTCAATTTAATGTGTAAAGGGGCCTTAGCTTTCTAGTGACACTTCCCTCACATGGTTAAGATCTTCACTGGTCCAAATAACCAAACCAGATCATGTTTTAATTGGGCTTACACAGCTCAATGCCTTACTGATTGGATGTGTATTAGCAGACTGAAAGAGCTGGATGATGCTTATTGTTATTTTAAAATTAATAGCACAGCAGAGCATCATTATTCATTTTTAATAACTGCACCATCTCTTGGATATCCGCTGGTTATTACTTGCAACATAAGCTTGAATTATGTTAACTAATAGCGTGAGACTTTTGGGGTTTGTTGTATGGTTTTGTTATTTAAGCAAGGTTAAAGGGACTTCCTCTCAGGAAATAATCGTTAAGAAAGATGAATCAGGTGCTCAAATTGCATTACCATGTTTATATATAATTGTTTTTGGAAAGCAAATCTCTCGGTAATTCTGATGAAATTCAAGGGTATCATGGGGAAATATCACTCTTCTCTTAGTAGAGTTGTAGGCTTTTTTCAGTTCCCAAACACCGGAAAAATGTCTGGAGAAATCCTTTCATGTCCCTAGAGCTATCAAGACCAGAAAAATCTTAAATTAAAATGCAATGTCAAAAAATACCCCCTACACTCTGACATTTTAAGTTTTATCTAATACCTGTCTCCAGAGATGAAATTTCTACCCAAGCATTGTAATCACTGACATAAAATCTAATTTTCAAAGCCTAGTTCATTCCTATTTTCAAAGAGGATGACCAGACACTTACTTAGCAGCGTAAGCACAGTGCTAATGTCTTGAGGATAGCTTTGAGAAAGTTTGAGTCCAAACCATTGGTACAATATGGTGAGTGGTAAATTCTGCAGTTCTCATTTTCACCCTCACCTTCTCTTCAAAGCAGGGATTTGGAGGGTTTAAACAAAACTGCATTTTCTATTTCAATCTTCCACATTTTAATTTCTAGCACATTTTTCTTCCCTTTGCCAAGAAGTTTGCCAAATTCTCTAGACATTGTGCTTACTTTGCTGTATTTAATGAGACTGGAAATGAGTATATCTGAGTGTGTAATTCATTTCTAAGAAAATCAGTACTTAAACAAGGAGCTAAAAAGTTCACCCACTAAAGAGGCATGATCTAAATATCCTAGAGAAGAAAGAAAAATAAACTAGTGTTTCCTCTGTGCTGCCTTTCTAAGCCACATACCTTGGCTAGTTTGACAGTGAAGAATTAGATATATCTTAAAGGAACCTGGGCTCAGGTTTTTTATCTGAGATTAATGGGATCCTTGTGAATAATTTTTTTTTCTGAAAACTATGGTACTAGCAATTGTTAGAGACATTTCCCTCCCACATCCCCACATTCCTCTATGCCATTATTTAAACTCCACATTAGTTCTTAGTGGTGGTATCAGCTCAACAAATGCAAGTATCATCTCAAAAATCTTTGAGATGAAGATAGTCTGAGGAAAAATCTCAGATTTGAAGGAATAGCACGTGAATTGTGGGAAAGCATTCGAGGCATAAAGGCACACTATCATTTTGTTCCAGCTAACCTCAGGTGAGGCTCACTGATTGTGAGAATTCAGCTTGGTCACGTTAATCATGGTACCAACTCTCCATTCCAGTTGAGTCTTTCTCTCCTGGCAAACAAAGCAATTCCACGCTTTCTGGAGGTTCAAATATAAGCATGAATCCAGTAGTATCATAAATGCTGAGTCTTGACATATATATTAATTACAGAGGTCAAGTGTTTATACCTTGCAGAATCACGTTCCCCTGCCCATCCATTTTATTCACATCTTTGTGTCGCGTCTCAAGAATGCCTGTTAATGTTTTATTTTATTTTTTTTTTTTTTTAAATTAAGGTTCCCTACTCTACAAACTATCTGAAGGATTTGTTAAGCTCATTGTGCAATCATTGCACATGCTGAAAGAAGCTAAGGCTGTTGAAAGAAGCACTTGACTGGCAGTCAGGAGATTTGGGTTCTAAATACTAGCTCCACCACTTGCTTGCTGCACGAATCTGGGCAAGTCATTTTATTTATCTGTTTAGAGATGATGAAATTGAGCATATGTCTGAGTCTGTGAGTGGGTGAGGTGGGGTGGAGCAGGAGGTCAGTGGAGTTTAGGAGTTGAGACGAAGCAGGCAATAGGGAGGTCTTTAAGAACATCCACATGGATACTGAAGTCCCCAAGGATCAATGTAGGGATGGATTAAGCAAGAAGGGATGTGAGAAAGAAATCAGAATGGTTTAAAAAATTGCAGGAGGGGCCTGAGAGGATGGTAAATGACTGTGATTAGTAACTGCAGTGGGTGGTAGAGGTGGATGATATGGGCTTCAATGAGAGGGATAGAGGGATGGGTGGGGTGATGTGAAAGAAGCACTGGGGAGCAAAAAGGAAGTCAACTCCTCCCCTTTCCCTGTAAGTCTTGGGAAGTAGGAGAAGATAAGGCCCCTCTAGAGTGAGTGGCAAGGGGAAGAGTGTCATCTGAGAGAACCATGTTACCATGATGGGAAGGAGGAGAACATTACATGGCTCTGCAGGAATGCCTGTTCCCTCAGCTACACTGTAATCAGTTCATTAGCATTTCACAGGGTCCAGTTGCAGGACTGTGTGACCAGTCTTCACTGAAAACTGAATTTAAAGCTATTGCAAATTGATTCCCAGTGCTAGGCTAATTAATTTCAGAGAAGTGTTCTCTTCCCTTCTCCCACTCCCTGCTGTGTCACCCTGACTTGCTCCCTTCATGCATCCTCCCTTTTATCCCCACAGCAAATGATATATCCATATGTAATTCATTTACTTATTCATGTATATTAATGTCTATCTCCCCCTCCAGACTGTGAGCCCACTGTGGGCAGAGACTGTATCTGCTTGTTAATAATAATTCATAATCATTGTCACATTTGTTAAGCACTTACTATATGCCAGGCACTGTACTAAGCGCTGGGGTGGATGTAAGCAAATCAGGTTGGACACAGTACCTGTCCCACATGGGGCTCACAGTCTTGAGCCCCATTTTAAAGATGAGGGAACTGAGTCATAGAGAAGTGAAGTGATTTGCCCAAGATCATGCAGCAGACAAGTGTCAGAGCTGGGATTAGAACCCATGACCTTCTGAGTACCAGGCCCACGCTCTATCCACTACGCCATGCTGCTTCTCGTTGTTGAATAGTACTCTCCCAAGCACTTAGTACAGTGGTTTGCTCTGTGAGTGCTCAATAAATATGATTGAATGAATTAATAAAGAGCGAGACAATGGCAGACAATGCAGATGGCTAAAAATGAATCTTTTTCTGTTCACAACCTTCTTTAATTTCACTGGTAGGAAGGAACTGGATATTATTGCAGTTGTATTTGAACCATCTTCTGTCAACCCGTATTTACCACTGAAACAGTGGTGGACGCAACACAATTTTAGATATCACCAAGTTTTTAAATAATGCAGCTTCCATTTGGTATCAGGAATAGATATACACATGTAGATTTGTAGTCCCAGGAAAGTGACCCCAAATTTTTCATAATTCTTAAAATAACAGCACAGGGACCTGAAAGAACCAGAAATCAATCAGGGGTGAGTAGGAATGCTGGCTGATGGGATACATAGGAGAATAGGGCGACTGGGAGAAATAGCCTATCATGGGAACGGCAGAGTTGGCTCTTTGAGTAGCTGAGAGCAGAGAAGGTCTCAGATTGAGATGTAATATATGTGTTGAGGTTTGGATCTAGGGAAAAGTGATCTTCTTTGGGGACCAGGGGTAAAGCAGGTTTAATAAACCATTCCTGTTTATGTTGCAGTGCAAACCTGGGTTGTCCCTTAAGGAAAATCTGGGGAATATCCAAGCTTTCAACCTAGCTCTGACAGCACATCAAGGGAATGGTCATAACGTCTATCGGTTGACATTTACCCCTCGGTCTTTTCACTGCAGTAAGGGCTTCAGCAAAACTTTCATTAGGTACATCGTAGAAGCTATCCCCTGTGGCATCACCCCTTCCCCACTGCCCACATTCTGAGCCCTGAGGCGGCTGGGAATCTGCAGGGCTCCCATGCCTCTCTGCATGGACACAAAAGGCCGAGAAGACCCAGATCAAACAGGCTTCCTCTGGAGAATGAGCTGGACCCACTACTAGTTAACAAAAGCCACATGGCCACTGACTGTGCTCTGAATAGACCTGGCAACACATGTCAGGCGAGAGACTTCACTAGAGCCTAGCTGAGGGAGCTGAATGAATCAGCTTTGATTTGGAAGCCTCCTTAGAATTTTCTCTTTTTCATAAAGCTCCTGTTTAGTGATGATACAGTAGTTGAATTCTAATTATATGTATTAGAACCTCAATACTGTTTCAGTGCTGTACTTTGACTAATCTATTTATCTACTAGTCAGAAAACTTTCACACAATTATTATAAATTCTTCCCTCCAAGGAAGAAAAAAAGGTTTCACTGTAATATAATTAGCAGTCACGGATCCTTTGTTCTTAAAGGGACAACAATAGTTTCGAGTCTTGAAAAGTCTAATTATAAGTAGGAGAAAATTTAAGACAGAAAAGCAGATAAATTATAGCATAATTTTCAAAGTAAATTATCTTTTGCACAAACAATCTTATATAACTACCCCTCCTATTTAATCTGTAAAAATTTCTTCTAAGGAGTGAAAGCTCAAATTTGGGGTCATTAATCTCTCTCTGTGTGTTTTCTGAATCTCAAGATGCAATATTTTCAGTAAGAAACATATATTTGCCTCCTTTTATTGCTTTAAAGCCGAGGTTTTTGCTAGATTTTACTTGACGTACTCTGTCTCTAAAATAGTTTCCCTCAACTAATTGTAATGCTGATAACAGTATTTGTTAAGCACTTACTAAGTGCCAAGCATTGTGCAAAATGCTGGGATAGATACAATATAATTACGCTGGATTCAGACCCTGTTCCAGGTATTTAACCCCATTTTATAGATAATGAAACTGAGACACAAAGAAGCTAAATTACTTGCCCAAGGTCACACTGCATGAAAATGGTGAAGCTGGGATTTTCATCCCCAGTCCTGTGGTCTTTCTGTGAGGCTATGCTGCTTCTCAGATGTGTATATTGAAGTGAGGGGATATATTCAAATATTACACTACTGATGGTGGTATTACATCAATGAAAGTGTGGTAGACCAGACACAGGTGAAGATATGCCATTATTTCCAGCCCTTCCTATTTTGATAGGTTTCTAAATAAGGCTACTCACATACTGAGGATGCTGCTCAAAACTACTGTGGACTCTTCAGCACTTATGAGAACAGTTTTTTTTTTTGCTCTTTAACATGGGGTTAGTATTTAGGAAGCAAGGGAGAGGAGAAAGGGATATTCAGCTATCAATGGATAGCTGTTTTGTCAGTATTGGGGAGGGATTGCCCTGAGTTAACCACATTTTTGTGTAAGAGACCCACGTTTCCAATAAGGAGGGATGACAGGGTTCTATGGACAGAGAATAGAAAATGTCAGTGAGGCCTGCTAAATCTTCCCAATTCCCAATTTACAACTGAGTTGGGCCCTCATGTAGACTATATAAACCTAACCTAACCTAAAGGGCTAGGCTTTTGCTTTTAGTGGAAATGAATACAAGGCAAATGAAGCAGGAAAGTTAAACCATGGAAATTCATTTTAGGGTCCTTGACACAAATATCATCTGAAGAATTTGAGAGTAGTAGAGTGCAAAATATATAATAAGAAGCAAGGCTGGACAAAGGGAAGAAGTGAGGGACACCAGAAATACTTAAAGAGCCTCTAACCCCAACAAATTCTAGCTGAGTCCCAGAGCTACATCTTTCAAACTGTATACAACTAGCTTACTGGAAAAAAAAAATCACACAAAAATCTGTTAAAAACTCATTTACAAACTATGGCAAACACTAAAATGAGCAAATAATGCATAATGACTTTTTTGCTAATTTAGTGAAAATAATGTAATACCTAAGTACAATTAATAATTAGTCACTTATATTCAGTGCGATCACATTAATTATGACAACCTTATTTGTGATTCAGATTCCATTCTAATTTAGCATTAACATAATGTCTTCTTAATTTAAATCATTACCAAGGGTTATAAATTATAAACACTCAAGAGTTCTGGATATTGAAATACTTAGCATTACAATGAGAGTAAAGAAAATTGATACATATCTGCTCTCTCCTTTTTTGAAGGGCTTTGCAAGTTAGGCCCAGATTGAACGGTGCAAAAAATGTCACCACAAACAGATCACAAAATTCTTATTTAGGGAATCTGTGCAACACATAAGCCTAGTTCTCAAATTTCCATGCCCTTCATAATTTGGTCATTCCACTCCCGGGGAGAAAAAAACAAGACAAAAAAAGCCTTATATATACCATATATTTGTAGGCATAAAGAATAATGAATTGACTAATACTTCTAGCTATAATTTGTGGTTAGTTCAAAAATGCATGCAAATGGACCTTACCACACTGACCTATAAATTCCCTTAAATATTTTTCAGTGATTATAGGCTGCTTTCAAAGGAGAAGTGTGTGTGTGTGTGTGTGTGTGTACAAATGTACATATGTTTTGGAGTGGGTGTTTCTGGAAGAATAGATTTCCCAATTCCCATCAAATTAGCACTATTTAAATATGCCTGATTCGCATAAACCACAAATGCTTTTAGCATTCCTAGGCTGCCTACCCTCCTGCAGTGTGGCCAGAAATTCCTTAAAGACTTCCAATTTTCAAATCTTCAGTTGGACTGTCTACAATTCCAATATCCGCATTTAACACACAGCACCAAATGGGTTGAAATTTAAAGGGAACCAGGCCTGAGGGCAGATGTCGTGGAATGTGAGTGCCTCTATTGTCAAAAATTCTGAACATTCTCACCTCCATCCTAACAGGGCAGTGTTATCTTCAGTGTAATTGAATATGAGACAAATGTTGTTCTCCCATTACTTGCTGGCTTATACATAAGCATTCAGCTCTGTAATTTAGACACTTTGGAACTGCATTCGAGTTCTCACATGTCTGGGTGAACCACTTACCCTTTGGAGAAGCAGAGATCTAGGTCTCTGGGGAATGGGTTCAGTATCATACTTTCTAGAGAATTCCTTCTGAGGAAAGGAAGTTGTATGAGACCCTGTATAAGTGCCCCAGGAACACAAATTAGCAGCTGACTAAAGCAGGTCACACAAGGGCAGAGGGATTCTTATCAGAGGCTAACTAGGAAAGAGCAGCTGGGTGGGGAGGAAGTGAGGTTAACTGTGACTAAGTCATGGGAGAGACACTGATATCTAGGTTGCTCAAGATACTAAATGGAAAAGGCAGCTTAGAATAAGGTGATTAGGAGAGAGCGAGGCTTGAAAAAAATCTTCAAATCTTGCTAGTCACACCAAAAAAGAGCTAAGTAATCAGCGAAGTAGAAATTCAGACAGTTGAATTACTGCCTAAAAGCTATTTGCTACATATTTTCCATTAATATTGTAAGCATTTATTTGTACTGTACCATATCAAATTACTTGGTCCATTAATTGGTTTTACTGACCACCAGATGGCCAGCATATGAAATACTCTTCTGTGAGACCCTTCATACATTAATATGAATTCCAATAATATTTGGCAACGCTTGCACTGAATCCTGGAAAAGACTATGTTTAGTCTTTCATTTATGCCTTAAGTAAAGGGCATGCATTTGAAGGGAGTAATAATAATGATGGAATTTGTTAAGCGCTTACTATGTGCCAAGCACTGAACTAAGCGCTGGGGGTAGATACAAAGTAATCATGTTGCCCCATGTGGGGCTCACAGTCTGAATCCCCATTTTACAGATGAGGGAACTGAGGCACAGAGAAGTGGCTTGCCTAAGGTCACACAGCAGACAAGTGGTGGAGGAGGGATTAGAAACCACGACCTCTGACTCCCAAGCCTGTGCTCTTCCCATTAGGCTTTGCTACCGCTTTGTTGTTACGGATAATTAATTTTAAAGTTCTTATTTCCATATTTCCCCTAAAAAATTTAAACTTTTAATGGATTGTAATTCATTAAGTTAAAATTTTCAAAAAATAAAAAAAATTGTCTCAAACATTGATTTAAAAGTTTGCTATATCAGAGTCACTGCTCTACTTTAGATAGTTTATTTTAGAAGAGCGAAAAATTGAGATCATGATGTTTGCTGGCATTTTTTATTAGGTTCTGATCGATCACTCATAGCTTAACCCCAGATAATGACTTAGTTTCCAAGGCCTCTAATGTATCATTCCATCATACCCAAACACCCTAGTTTTCTGAAAATCAGCACTGTTGGAATCAATAAAGTCTCTTGGCTTGTTGTTATCATCAGGACAATTTTTTTAATAAAAACCAGAATATCTGTTGAGCACCAAGAGTCTGTCTGAATATGCAGAGGACACTAGGCAGGTCCAGCCTTAGTGGATTTGTAGAGTCTTGCTTTACAGGTGAAACAACAACGTCAACGAAAATATCACTGAATATAGTGCTTTCTTAAACACCAGGTCAGGGTTTGGAAATCCACCGCTGAGCTATTTCCCAGACAGCCACAACATGCTAGTGTTGACTGATGAATTTAAAGGTAATGGAAACATAGCGCCAGAAAACTCCGAATAGCAAAGTCTAACAATGTGCTTGAAAGTGCTACTGACTGACCCTACTGCCACTGGAGGCTTTTCTGGAATAGAAAATTCTGGAAATTCATCCTGCCATGTAGATTGTAAAGTTACTGAGGAACGGGGTTAGGGCTATTCTTTATCCCAAATGTTTGGTTTAGCAATGCCATGTGGGAGATTAATGAGTATTTACTGATGGCCACTGTCTAGATTGTGAACCCCTTGAAGGACAGGATCTGTGTCTAATTCCTCCCTGAATATTCTTTCCCAGTGCTTAATACAGTGCTCTGCACACAGTAAGTGCTTAATATTGCTACTGTCATCATATCTAGCCTTTATTTTTCAGCATCTACTGTTTGTAGAGCAATATCCTAAAAATACAGAAAAGCTGAGAAGACACAACTCCTGCCTTATTAGATTGTGAGTGCCATGATGGGCAGGGATTAGGTCTGACCTGATTATCCTGTACCTACTCCAGGGCTTACAGAAGCTGAAGCAGTACAGCCTAGTGGAAAGAGCACAGGTCTGGGAGTTAGAGGACCTGGGTTCTAATTCTGCCTCTGCCGCTTGATTTCAGTGTGACCTTTGGGCAAGTCACTTAACTTCCCTGTGCCTCAGTCTTCTCACTGTAAAATGGGGACTCAATACCTATTCTTCCTCCTACTTACTCCCATGCAGGACAAGGACTGAGTTTGACCTTAATTAACCTGAACCAACCCAGTGCTTAGAATAGTGTCTGTCACCTAGTAAGTGCTGAATAACTATCGTAATAAAAAAGTGCTTAACAAGTACAATTATTAGTATTCCAGGATCTTACAGTTTGCAGTCCTACCTACTTTTGTATTTGTTTTTAGAAATTGTACCCCAGTGGTCTCAAGGAGTTCCACTCATAGCTCTAAATCTCTCCTTACACCCACTGCCGCCACATCACTAGGGAAGCAACATGGTACAGTGGATAGAGCATAGGCCTAAGAATCAGAAGATCATGGGTTCTAGTCCCGGTTTGGCCACTTGTCTGCTCTGTGACCTGGGGAAAGTCACTTCACTTCTCTGTGCCTCAGGTACCTCATCTGTAAAGTGGGCAGTGAGATTGTGAACCCCATGTGGGACACGGACTGTGTCCAATCCCATATGCTTGTATCCACCCCAGTGCTTAGTACAGTTCCTGCCACATAAAAGCGCTCAACAAATACCATAATTATTATCACCCCCTTTCAATCCCTCTTCCCATTATACCATCATCCCCTGTCCCTTTTCTCCCAACGCCTGACCCAGAACTGTGACTGTACAGTGCTCTGCACACAGTAAGCGCTCAATAAATACGACTGAATGAATGGCAAAAGCTGGCATGGTTGATTCCACCATCACCACAGCCATCTCTGGGTCTGTGGGCCCGCTTATTACTGTACTCTGGAGAGCCGGTGGTAGCGGCAGCTGCAGGAGCAGTTTCTCTTCGCACCTGCTTCAGTTGCTGCTGATCTGCTTCTTGTTGGGCTCCTGGGGATTCATGACTTGTCAAGGAGACCAGAAAGAAGAGGGTCAACAGTGGTGAGAGCTGCTCCTGCTACTGCCATGATGTTCCAAACCTGCTCCATTATGATCCTTTGAAGAAATCCCGGAGGCGCTTCTACTCCTGGTTGAAAACCTCTTACTAGTAGCAAAGGAACCCCTGGATAGAATTATTTTTTTTTCTTTTTGGTGTGTTTAATTTACTTAAGCCAACAAAATACTTTGGGTTGCAACATATTACTGCCCTATTTATTTTGCCATAGAATTCACTTTTTGCAAAGTCCAACTTCACAAGCTTAAGCCAGTCTCTTACCAACACTTTGATTTTTTTCCCAGTGGTTTAATACTTAAATGTTTTTGCTACACATTTTAAAAATAAACATTTAATACCAGAAGTGTTTAAGCAATTGAGGGCCTGCCATCAGTTTGATATCAGCCATGACATTATTTAATTTTCTGAATCAGGGAGGTTAAAGCTCAATGAACTATAAACACTTGAAAACATGAAGTGAAATCCCAAGGCACACCTCGGTACAAGCTGTAATTTAAATCATATTGCATGCTAAGCTGAAAAGGCAGGGAGGGTCCCAGAGGGCAAAAATAAATCTGGAGGTACTGATTTGCCACACACATTCGTGTTGGGATTCTATACCTGTGCAAATGTGATGTCTTTCTTTAGTACAGTGGTCCTGTCATGTCCTGAGATTTGTAATTGAATAACCAAAGAACAAAAGCAATTAATTAGCCTAACAAGCATTCTGGCTGAAATGGATGAAAATTCATGGGGAGAGATTTTCCTGAGAGTTTATCCCACATCAGGGAAATGGGTACAGTTTTGGGAAAAGGTCACAGTGAAAAGACTAAACATTACACTGTCCTTTGCTCTGTGTTGAGTGTTTTGAAACTAATGAAAAATTGGTAAAAAAATAACCAATTCCTAGGATTACAGTATTTATTTAGGTTTACATGCTGAGTTCCAGTGATGTTCAACCATAGCAAGATCCCAGATTCATGCCAAGGATAGTTGCAAAATAACTTTTAAGTCTGAGATGCAAGGAGGTTAAATTAAATCTGTTTGTTCCTTTAAAAATGCTGCCTCAAATATGTTCAAAAAAAGCCTCTAATTTTAGGTTGATCCACAAAGACAGGTCCTTAATGTCCATTTGGAAGCATTTCAAAGTTGCAACCTTTTTATGGTAGTGATATTATGTCAGTCTTTCTCATTTGGCGTCACAGGAAGTGTACTAATTGTGACTGAACGAATCAATGTCTCTATTCTGGAAGATGTGCCCAGTTTAGGTCTGACCTTTAAAACAGTCTCTGAGGATCTTCTCACCTGTGAGTGACCTACTCAAAGTTAACGGTTGTTATTCTTAGAGGAAGACTTGTATGGAAGAGAAGATGAGGCAGAAAGCAATTGCAGCTAAAGAAGCAGAC
The DNA here is from genome assembly GCF_004115215.2 of Ornithorhynchus anatinus. Taxonomy (NCBI): domain Eukaryota; kingdom Metazoa; phylum Chordata; class Mammalia; order Monotremata; family Ornithorhynchidae; genus Ornithorhynchus; species Ornithorhynchus anatinus. The sequence goes on from NC_041740.1 coordinate 30,048,224, forward strand.
TTATCTTCAGGCAGTGGTGTCTGTTATATATAGACTACTTCCAAGCAAATGCATCAATCACTCTCACACCACCTTCATCAAGTTTTCCTGTCTTAATCGCTCCACCCCACAGTCCTTTCTTTACACATACGTTGATGCTCAATTGGGTTTAAAAGCTATTTGATTGTTTGTCTTTCTACCTTGTTTTGACTCGGCATATCTAGATACATATATAGCACCTAGCCCTGTGATTCCTAAGCCCTGTGAGTGATGGGTCATTCCAGCACACTATCTGAGAAAGAAGCCAGAAAGACTAATTGTCCAGGGTTGCCTGGAAACTCAAAGCCTCGGCATTTACACTGTGGTTAAAGCGCTTGGCTACTGCCTGAAAGATCTGATCCAGAGAGACTGCCTTGAGGGATTTATGCATTTTAATTTTATGGGGTAAGGGATGGAGAAGGTCACCCATATCCCCCAGTTTGACCTTATGCAGGGTCTACTCTTGGTCTTTTCCACAGCCAATGCTACTTAGTAGAAATTTTCCAAATGATGCACTACCTACATGGATGAGACCTCTAGTCTATGTTTTCCTGCAGCATATGAAACCATGGAGACAAAAAGAAAAACGGAAATAAAGCAGTGACCAAAGTATTCTAAAATCTTGGAAAAACAAGAGGGAATGGAGTTTAGCAAAGACCACCCTTAGGCCTTTTGATGCTGAATTTCTCAAGATTAACAATCAAATTTGGCTCGACAAAATAAATCAAGTAGATTACAAATCCCTTTTAGTAATCAGACTCCCCGAATGATTAGAATTGGGCTTAAATGTATTTGTATGAAAGAAAGTAACTGGAAATATCTAAACGGGAAGACAAGTCACCCTGTTGCCTTCCTTTTCATCCTGCTATTAACATATTTATCCTTTAAGACTTTACCACTGCTATAGTGAAAGCCTTGGCTAGTTCATGTCAAGCTGAAGTTTAATAATGAAGTAAGCCTTTGACTAATAGAGATTAAAATGTAACAAGTGGCATTTTGTCCCAGTCTGTCGGTGCCATTAAAATTCAATGAAATTACTTGGCAACCTCCAGTTTTGTATGTTCAGAAAGCTTCCATTTTCCCAGTTCCTGCTGCCGATGCTGTCTATACTCATCACACTTAACCTTTGCTTAGGCTTCTCAGAAGAGCATTTGTTTCACTCCATTCACAGCTTCAATAGTTGGACAAACCACACACAAACGTTGAACTGGCCCTTTATATGGAGCTGACTAATCTGATTGTTTTTCCACTCTACAAACTCTGGGTCAACAATCAAGCTGTGGCCAGAAACTAATTAATTTGCAAACAGGCTTCTGTTTTCACAGAGGGAGAGCTTTTGAGAACCATGTCAGAAGGGCTAGTCACACCATTGTGACATGCATTGTCATGCCATTCCTTTTTCTGAGTAAATCTCCTCACTCACTTTCCCTGCACACATGAACTCAGATTATCCAGTCAACAGTAAATCCCTTTTGAACACCCACCGAACTGGGACTGCAGTGACTCTTGAAGAGGAAATTAATACAGACAGTGTCCGCACTCAGGCAAATGACTGCAGAAGAAAGGAGGAAAAGATCAAAAAGGGAAATGGGGATGTGTTCCTAGTTCTTCTCAAAAGGGCTGTGTCTTTCAGTGAGTGGAGTTCCCTCTGTTTTTAATGAAAGAGGAATTTTCCAATTTAGTAAGTGATTTCTCATCCATCTAACCTTGAGTGAGTGATTGAAAGTTTGGGAATCTCATTCGCACCTTAAAATACCACTTGCATACCTGAACATGGTGTTGAAACTGAGAGACTTAGATGGGAATGGTGGTGAGGGGAACAATATAACCGGCTCTTAGCACTGCTATCACTCTCCAGGGACACAGCAGGCTTTGATGCCCAGAGATTTCAGAGGAACTCAAATTTCCAAGTGATAGGAAATTTAATTGCTCATGGGAGTTAATAAATACCTAAGTTCAAAAGGATGGGCATATACTCTGTTTCCTTAAGCAGTTCCTGAGATTGGTTGTACTGAGAGATTTCTTCAGAATGATTACTATGAATTCCAGAATCTACAAAAAAATTACTTTCCATTATTCCAGTGATCTTTCCATGCTATTCTTTGAAAATGTAAATAGAGTTTACTTTTTTTGTAACCATTACAGCAAAAGCTAAATTATTATTAACTTCTAGATATTATTATTTTACAGTGATTTAGAGACATTTTGCAAGCTCACAAAAAAGCCTAAGTCATGCACGATGTAATTGTTCTGTGGTTTCCTTTATTAAGTCACCATTCTGATAAGCACTGGACCATAATTTCTGTACATCATATGGTACAATCACTCGCCTTAATTAATGAAAGTGCTTGTTTACTTGGGAGAATTATTTCAGCATATAATTATGCCCTGACTTATCAATAACCTTGTCTCCCTTATCACGTTTGTTATCTAACTTCATTATCTTCCCTCCCATAATAGTCTTCTAGAAATGAGTTGTGCTTTTTGAGGCAGGAAAAGGCATCATTTATTATTATTATTATTATTATCATTTTGCAGCTGAAAAAATTGTCACAGATCAAGCAATCACATTTACTAAGTGCTGACTTTGTGCAACAGAGAAGTTTAAGTGACTTTCCCAAGGTCGCCCAACAGTCAAGTGGTGAAGCCTCAGACCCAGACCATGCTCCATTCACTAGGCCACACCATTTGATACTCATACTGGTTGGCGTTAGCAACAGTCTAGATATGTATACATCATGTAGGTCCTGATTTTTCAGAAGTTCACTGGAGTTTGATAGAAGACGTTTGGCCCAAGAATAGGATTTGTGTGGCATTGTTCTTATGATTTTCTAACCAGAAAAGCAGGGTGGTTGGAGGTAGGAGGTTGGAGTTATAACTGGATTTGTCTGTACTCCCACTTGTGATGACTGCATGCAAATAGAATTGAGATCCTTTATCAATTAATAATATTTAAAGAGCACTTACTGTGTGCAGAACACTGTATTGAGTGCTTGAGAGAGTACAACACAACAGTATAATTGACAGATTCTTGCCCACAGCAAGCTCTGAACCTACAGTTAGGAGCCACTATCTTAAACTATCAGAGGTTCAGTGCTCTGATCCCCAGTCTCTCTTTTAACATTCTTTTCCATTCTACAAGCATCTGTGGAGCAGATTTCTTAATATCTAAATTAATGATGTTTAGTCTGTACTGCACCATGGGCTGTATGTGGTTAAGAAATAACCTTACATGGCCTGGCGCAGACATTCCTTTCTGAACTACCAATGTGGAGCATAGGAAGATGAAGGAGAGAAAGAAGAAGGGGAGAATCAATCGATCAGTGGTATTTACTGAGTATTTAAGAAGGCAGGGGAGAACTTCCTTAACATCCAAAATAATAAAGTAGAAGATGAAGTCAACTTAGACCACCCCAGAAAGTGACAGAAATTGAACAAGTTGATCCCACCACACACACCTCCTATTGAGGCCAAGAACTGTGTGGCCTAAAAGAGAGAGATGGTGGAAAAAGCAGGATTTTCACCAAGTTCAGACTGTCCAACCCTGGTCTCCCCAGCAGTAATAAACAGAGCACTTCTCTGACAGCCAAGTGAGAAGGGCCAAGGACTGAACTGACACGGGCTGTTGTTTAAGCCCTGAGCTCATGTGCATAAACCTAAGTTAACTTGATTCTGTTCAACTTCAGTATTCATCCCTGAGTGCTATATTTATAGCTTATTTTCCTCCTTCATTGAAAAATACAAAGCATCTTATGTAGGCCTATTTATTCTTCCAAAAGAGATGCATTGATTTAGAGGAATTACAGTACCTTCTATGCCAGAGTGAATTTTAACAGCCTGATCACTAAAAAAGAACCTTCCATGAAAATGTATAGAAGCTGGAAGTCCAAACAATTAGACAATGTATTCTACTTCCATGAAACTCATTCATTTTATGCATCAATGTGTAAACATTGTGTCCAATTTTATTCTGGAACAGTATTTAATTTCAGAGGGGCTGAGAGTTGAAGTCCCTTGGTTCAAACGTATACATGACTGCATCCTCAATCTTAAAACAGTTCTGGTTTCTGCACCCTGTCAGATGTAACCTTCGTGCTAATTTGGGAAAAACAGTTCTCACATTTAGTGCTGAGAGACTGATAACTGAATTCACAAAGGAATTACACATTTTCAGAGATGAAGTACAGAGCTGTGGACAATGGCTCTGTTTTCCCACAGTGTAAATCCTTCAGATTTAGCTGTCACCATTCGGGTCTCCTGCCCAAAAGAAACTCTAACCTGATAACTGAGACCATACACATACTTGTGTGCTTTCTTCTTCACATAAATCCATCTTGGAATCAGGCTCTGTCTCAAAATGACAGTGAAAATCTTTATACATGTCCTTTAAAGTTCTCATTTGATCATATTCACACACAAAAAAGCTCTTTCTACAGCACACAAATAGCTCCATTATTTGGAGAGCAGAATTATATTTTGTGTTAATATAACATATTTTTAATCCACCAAAAGCATTCTAAAATATTGCAAAGAGATAATGCAGGGAAAGCAACCAAATTAAAGGTTTAACTGGAAAATAATAATCAGTGAACTTGTATTAATTAATTCAAAGTCTTTTAAAGCTTCAGGTCAAGAAGAAACAGTAACATCTCAATTTTTGTGTAATATCTTTTGAGTACTTACTTTGGGGCAAGTACTGTTCTACGCATGGAGCACTTTTCTAAGCACTGGATATTTGAATACTTATTCCAGATATGTTCCTGCCTTCTTATCTGTGTTTCAATTTCTAAAATATCATGACAGTTTAGGGCCAAAACATTACACTTTGGCCTGAAATACCTGGACTTTTGAAACCTGAGTATTTGCTCACATAGCCTCACTTCTCAAGTAGCTATTTATTTTGCCTAGCTGGTTTGGGTTTCCACATCTGGAAATTATCTTGTTGCAGTTGTGATGCTGCTGCTGCTGATGATAATAACTGTGGCATTCAGTAAATGCCAAGCACTGTATTGAGTGCTGGAGTAAATATATAAATAAAAGATAGTAAGTTCAGATGATACATTAGTTGTTGACCCAATTCTCCCCGTATATTAATGGGTAAAGGTAAATTTGATATATTCTTGTATGTCCATTACCACCAATGTTTTCATAATAATAATAATAACAGTATTTGTTAAGTGCTTACTATGTGTCCGGTAGCTATACTAAGCGCTGGGGTGGATATAAGCAAATCAGGTTGGACAGAGTCCCTGTTCCACATGGGGCTCATAGTCCAATTCCCGCTTTACAGATGAGGTAACTGAGGCACAGAGAAGTGAAGAGATTTGCCCAAGGTCACACAGAAGACAAGTGGCAGAGCTGAGATTAGAACCCGTGACCTTCTGACTTCCAGACCCGTGCTCTATCCACTATGCCAGCTAATTCTTCCCCTTCCTCTCCTTGCTCTTTCCTCCAGCCACATGTACAGCTAACTGGAGTAGTCCTCCAGAACTTCAAATGCTCCAGTTTACTCATCTGGAAAATTAGGATTTGATTTCCTCATACTTAGAATGTGAACCCAGGTTGGGACAGGGACTGTGTCCAACCTGAATAAACACCTTGCACTATCCCACCACTTAATACAGTGCTTGGCACACAGTAAACACTTTACAAATACCACAATTATGATTAATTATCATGGAGCTCTGGACCGCTGTTCCTGTGCTGTTTTGGGTCACTCTCGCTGCTAGGAACAGATGGAGACTTGTTTCAGGAAGAGATTTGTGATGTGGGAGACCTAATGCTTATGATGTTTGGCTTGTGTTTCATGAGCCACATTAGAGAGAAACAAAGTAAACAATAGATTTTTGGACTACTTGGGAAAACTATAGTGCATCGTCAAGGACTAAATCAAAAATGTCTCATTAAACTAATGTTTTTTAACCTGCTTTTCTAAAATTGCTTTGCTTTGTAAAGGCTGTTTTTTCAATCATGGAGAAACAGTTCCATTTTGAATTCTCCATGTAGAAGAGTTTGACCTTCTCTCTCAGTAGGCTGTCATTAAGGCAGAAATGGAACTTTTGAACTTAAAATGTTCAAGCTTAGTATCTGAACAACTCCTTAAATTGTCTTATCTCTTCCCATTGCCTCCTTTCTGTGGCTTAGATCCAGATTTTTTTTTTCCCATAAAGAAAACCATGTTGCTGGATGAGAAGCTCAATGTTGGCATAACTTCTTGCATTGTCAGTCTTTTTCTCACACCCTCCAGTCATCTGCCCTCCAACATTAACTTCTGACTATGGTTCAAACAAACATTAAGCTAATACACACTTTCAGTGCTTATCAAATAGACTGTGTATGACTTTCAAATACATATAAGCCCAGTTATGTCAACAGTCTTTCCACTGTGGAGTTTTAAAATTATAGACTACACCCTCTGATGTATTACTGCATGTACTACATACCATTCAACCACCTGGAGTCATGCTGCTCAGTTCTGATAGGATGGTGGTGTCCAAGAGTTCGGAAAATAGCAAAGTCTCTTCCCATAAAGTCTGCTGCAGTTCCGGAATATAATTCTCCGTCTGAGGAGTAATGCGAGATGACAGTGAGCATGTTCTTAAACTGATTTCTTAAAAGAAATAAACAGGTATTCCAAGGATCACATGAGGTTAAAATGATATCACTTTTTACAAACAATCCTTTTTTATCTCCATTCATTCAATCATATTTACTGAGTGCTTACTAGAGCACTGTTCTAAGCACTTGGAAAGTACAATTCAGCAACAGTTCACGGTCATGGGCTCAAGGTCTAGAAGGGGGGATTTCAAATTAATAATAACTGTGAAATTTGTAAAACACTAAGTGCCACTTACTTGGTTCCCTCCAACTGGCAGTGCTTGACACTGTTTGTGATGGTGTTGAAGAGGAGCAGGCTACCAGTGGCAGTATGACTAAATTATCATGGTCGAAGCCACCCTCATCCTGGTTTGGGCCACGCTATCTAAACAGAGCTGGTCTCTTCAGCGAGGAAGAGTAGGGACGCCATTAGCACTTCCAAATCCACTTCCACAAATGCTCTTAGTAAAGAAATAACGTTTGATTCCTACCATGGAAATCTCTCTCTACTCAATTCTTCCCATTCACCTAGTACAGATCCAGTGAAAATAATCAATTGCCTATGATGTCCTACTTAGAGGATAATTTAAACAACACCCTTGGGAAGCAAATGTGGAACTTTGTGTCCTGAGGAATTCTCCACTACGGTAATGATCCAGAACCACACCACCCACAAAACAGATAAATTAGTTTAATATTTTTCTGTTAGTGTTTCCTCCTGGAAAAATTAGAGCAACTCCAATCTATAGATTGCATTTATTGAGCACTTACTGTGTGATGATCACTGTATTACACTCTTAGGAGAATACAATATAACAGTTGGTGGACATGTTCTCTGCACAGAATGAGTGTACAGTCTAAAGAGGAATCTACTTTTCCAGGTTCTTTGAAAGAATAATTTATGAAAATGACCATTAAGGCACTTCCAAGTTGTAACAATAGTTGGTGGTGGTATTGAGTGCTTACTTTGCGAGATCACTGTGCTGAATGTGAGCCCCATGAGGGGACCTGATTATCTTCTATCTACCCCAGCACTTAGTGCAGTGTTTGGCACATAGTAAATGATTATAACAAGTACCAAAATTAGTAGTAGTAGTACAATATAACATAGTTTGTAGACAGTTTTTACCTAACCTCAGAAAGTCAATAATCTATTTTTCACAGAAATATGAAAAACAGCAACAGGCAGGTAGGGTATAACAGCAGCTAATTTTTTCAGGGGACCATGAAGGACTCCTTGATGATGGGAATTATTGATGTATTGTTGTCCTCTGTAAACACACTTAAAGCATATTCATAATGGGATACTGGTACCAGATCGCTACTTGCATTTCATGGCTGAAAAGGCCAATGAGGAATCCACAGTTCTAGGTGCCCTCTGCGCCACAAGGACACTTTGCTGTCCTACAATGTTTGCTGTTTGCAAAGCCTGGGACTGCTATGATTTTTGTCTCTTTGTGGTCCTCTTTCAATATCTGCCCCCAAATAATCACTACTTTCTTGATTTATGTGGACCATGCAAGTAGAATTATCCCAGTTATCTCCTAGTTTTCAGTTGAAATGCAGTATTATCTGAAGCTCTAGTTTACTGTCATTAAAATGTTTCCTATGTTCCCTTATTTTAGTTTGCCCAATTTCAGTTCACCCTATAGCAACTTTTAAGGTATCGTACTGTCATCTGTTCTCTGTGAAATTGGTTGGAGATGAGCATAACTTTGAATCTAGTAGACTGACTTTGTTTGGGATCCTCTCCTGCCATCTGATGTTGATTGTGGTTAGTAAGTTATGCTGATGAATCTGGGAATGGGATGTGGTGTCAGGAATGGGATAAGTGGGGGTGGTTGAGGCAAGGACTAGGACTCACAATCCTGCAGAAGTCTGGTTTTGAGAACTTCACTTTGATTTGAAACCACCATACTCTTGTTTGACAGTGTTACAAAGGATTTTCTCTTTCTTATCTGTCTTATCTATCTTGGCTTCGTTGGTCAGTATGCTGCCCATGCAACATAATTAAATGGTGTTGTTTAGCTCCTGGTTGCCAGTGAAGTTCTCAGAGAGGCTAAAAGTTAAAACTCAAATTAAAATGCATGGGAGTCCTAAGGAGATAGACAATAGAGGACCTTTCTAGAGCCAAATTGAAATGCAGTTCATACCACTACACTCTCCACTCTTACGGGCAAATACTTTGGATGTCACTGCAAGAAAGTGTGCCTCCAAAAAGCTGAAGTTGTGAATGATGAACTGTTAAAATCTCAGTAAAAGAGTTTTCATGGTGAGTGAATCAGAGCCTACATTTTAAAATGTGCTTTGGGGAAAAAGCCTATGATTTTCATGGCAATTCTAGCATTTTCATGGTGAATGCCCATGTCAAAAGGGGGCTATTGACCTTTTTACCCCTGAAAAATTAAAGCATAAACTTTAACCACAATGACTGTGAGCCCCATGGTAGCCATGAAAGTCAGGAAGGGTGAAACAAGAAAGCAGAAAGACTTAGGACAGTGAATTCACAGCAGATATCAGACACAAATAGACCAGCAGGGCCCAGCGGGAGATGTAATCAGAAGTGAAACAGTGAGCATATCATTAATTAACAATTTTTCATTCTTCTGTGCCATTTTTGACTAGGTTTGGGGGTAAGAAAAAAATCACTTAATTATAGTCCTGATTATGTAAAGCATATTCAACCGAGAGTTTAAAGAACACAAACGGTTTTTACTTGTGAAAAAGGCTCAGATACTTCTCTTAACCTTTCTTTAACCTTATCTTCACTTTGGTGCCATCTATTCCCAGATGACTGGAATTCAATCTAAGCACTGGGACAGATACAAGCTAGTCAGGTAGGATGCAGTCCCTGGGCCACAAGGGGCTCACAGTCTAAGTGGGAAAGAAAACAGGTATTTAATCGCCATTTCAGAGCTGAGGAACATAAGACATCCAGCAGAGCTAGACTGGAACCCAGGTCTTTTCATTCCCAGAGTCTTGCCACTTGTCATCTCCCTTTTCTCTCTTTCTCTTTAGCATTGAGTCTGTCTTATTCATGCTCTTGAATTAAATTTGAACACTCATGTTTCCTGTTGGCATTCCTTCCCCAGATCCTTGAAGGCAGGGATTCGTTTTACCCATCTCTTGTAGTTCCCTTCAGGCCTTGTAAAATTTATCACATGAAAAATGAATACAGAAATGCTAACATGCCACCCATTCCCACATATGCCCAACATCTATCCTTTGGGTTTGAAGACAGTGCTACTGATGGTGAGATGCTATCAGTGTGTGCCTTTGTGGCTGATTAGAACAATATATGGCTGAAAATTCCTGTTGCAATGTCAGCATGTAAAGATTTCTCCAGGCAATTGATGATGGAGTCTCCCATTTTAGGTGATGGACATGCCTCAGTCCAGTCACAAAGACTTCAGGACTGGGAATCTGTGCAAAGGAATCGATTACAGTGTTGTTGTTGAATTGCCACTCACTCACACTTTCATTCTTTGGCTAATCATGTTCCCACTCCAGATGGGGATTCCAACAGATAAATAAAAGGGTACGGCATACCTAGACCATAAGCTCCTCTCTAGACTGAAGTGTTCATGGATGGATATTCATTCAATAGTATTTATTGAGCGCTTACTATGTGCAGAGCACTGTACTAAGCGCTTGGGATGAACAAGTCGGCAACAGATAGAGACAGTCCCTGCCGTTTGACGGGCTTACATGTCTACCAACTATATTTCCTTCATACTGACCCTAAAGCTTAGTACAGTGCTCAGTACCCAGTATATGCTCAATATATACCACTGACTGAATGATTGAGAAGTGCATGCAAGATCCATTTGTTATACTTAGCACCGCTTTATATACTAACCTTCAGATTACAAAGTGATTGAGTACACCCCACTCTCTCCCACTGTAAGCCTCATGAATCTCTAAAAGAAGTTTACCCTCCACTGATCTCAACAACAATGGCAGTGGATGAATTTAAGAGCATTTTCAGCATTTCTGAAATGCCGACAGGGGCACATATTAAATAAAGGTCGCATATCCTCTGGCTTTATTGTTCCACCTCAAAATAAAATAAAAATGTGTCTTGGATCAGTTGGAGTATTGGATTACAATTCTTTGGATGGGTGCGGTAAGGAAGAAAACATGTCTTGCTGAGATGGTACTAGTAACACTGGTGAATCGGGCTCTCTATAGGGGCTCATTACAGAATCAAAAGACCATAAAAGACAAACTTAATGTCTTGCAACCTGTGGTTGCTACCATCAAAAAAGATGCAGAAATAGTGTTTAAAAATAAGTCAATTTCCCGGCAGGAGTGTGGCCTAGTCCCAAACAAAGAATGAAAAACTCAATTTTAGCCAAAAAAAAAAATGGGCTTCAGCAATCTCTCTCCAATCTGGATTCTACACCTGAATTATTAGTGCTGAAATTTCAGGCAAACACTTCATGGGAAAAACAGAAACATCTCTCATGTTGCCTGTTCATTTAACATTGTGTAAATGTGAGCTGATGGTTAAGTACAGGGAAAATGCTCCGTTTTGCATCTTGGAAGGCTTAGCTCTATTGTGTTCACAGCTGGAATTTATTCAGAGCTGAGTAGCAATTGCTACCTTTAATGAACAGGTTTTTAAAGAAAATAATGAAAAATGTTTGCAGGTGGTGGGAATAAAAAACATATTTTCAAAAATCCTGAAACAATTTAATAATGATGAAATACTCCTTTACAACACAATTGAAATTATTAAAAAAGACTTGGGAAGTGGAACCCACTTGACATGGTTTGAGACTTATTTTTGTTGACACTTAACTACAGCAGAAACACATTAAAGATAGCATGGCACTTTGGTGCAAAGTGTAGCTTAATTCCTTGGAAGCACACGAATTTGAGGCATTATATTAAGTATGTGTGCCTAAATTTCCTTTCACTACCCATTTATTTAGATTAGTTTGTTCTTTGTTCTCTTCTTAAAGCACTTAGTATGTTGTTGCTAGTATAGCGTAAACGAAGGAGCATTTCATAATAATAATAATAGTGGTGCTATCTGTTAAGCACTTACTATGTGCCAGGAACTATACTAAGTACTGGGGTAGATATAAGGTAAATGGGTTGGACACGATCCCTGTCCCACTTTGAGCTCACGGTCTTAATCTCCATTTTACAGATGAGGTACGTGAGGCACAGAGAAGTTAAGTGACTTGCCTAAGGTCACAGAGCATACAAGTAGCAGAGCCTGGATTAGAACCCAGATCCTTCTAACTCCCAGGCCTGTGCTCTAACCACTAAGCCATGTTGCTTCCCTATAGGGACAGCTGGGATCTGGACATATCCTTATATCTGCCTTCCCCGTTGAAGTGTAAACATCTTGTCAACAGGAAGTATATTACTTATCCCTTTCCTACATACTTTGTTTAAATCAACATACCCTTAGAATGTACAAGGAAGACCAGAGCAACTAAAGTAGAAAAAAGTGCTTCAGCATCTATCAAAAGTCAAGTTGAATTGTGGGCAGCGATCGTTATACTGTACTGTCTCAAGTGCTTAGTACAGCATACAATAATCACTCTGTACATATGACTGGTTAGCGTGTTTTTAAAGCGGAATGTGGCTAACTCAGTTCACATTCTATGTTCGTTTAGAACCTCCATTCCAAGAACTCCTTGTTTTATTGCTTTAAGTCCAGACAACCATCACACCCTTCATCTTTTCTCTTCTATCATCCTTCTTCCACACCACCTAATTCCAACCATTCAGTTTCAGCAATACTTATTGAACAAAATAAATTAAAACAAAAATCAAAGAAAATGACGCACTTCAAGGCTCGATCCTCTGTTGACTTAGTGTGGTGGCATCCTGTATGTCCTTCATAATACCTACTTGTCATCATCCTCTCTCTTTCTCTTTACTGAATATTAAAGTAAACAATCAGGCAAATTCCCAGTAAGCAACGCACCACAAATTAAAGTTGCTCACGGCTCTATTTTATATACCACTTTTTAGATGTGTTCCATTTTTTTTGGCGGGTGCACTTTGAATAAATATAGGGTACAAGTTTGAACAAAGTGTAACACCCCTCCTTTGGTTAGGATGACTTCTTTTTTACTCAGTTGTGTGCCCTAGGGCAGTTAATCACGTGGGATCATTAGGGTTCCCATGAATAGGAAAATTATGGGCTTGCTAAAGTTTGCTACATTCCTCCTTGACTAACTTCTGTTTAAAATTCAGCCAGTATAAATGGGGCAAATGGTTTTTATGGGAAGTTCTAATGTTCTCTTTATTTGGAAAGCAAGAAAGTGGATAGTTCATGATAAGGCAGTTTTCTTCCATTTTCCCAGGGAGGAGGGATTCTGTCTTGGGGTATAGTTCAGTAAATCTCATAATTCAGAAACTAGCCCTTTGTTAATCGTCAGCGAGGAATTGCTTATTATAATCAATAATATTGAGCTTGAAAGATATTGGTTAAGGGCTAAAATCCAGGAGAATCCTGGAATGATTTATTTGAGTTTTCATTTAAAATGAAAGTTTCCTTTATGTTCCAGGTAGCATTCCTGTCCCACACTTTCAGTTGAAAAATGTTTTACCATTACTATCTCTTAGCTATTGCTTACTGACTGAACTAACCATACTTCAAAGAGGAAGAAACAGAAATAAGGGTAATGAAGATTATGCCCAGAAGACTGTAAACTCCTCTGAGGGCAGAGATCTTGCCTACCAACTCTGTTGCATTGAATTCTCTCAAGTGCTTGGTACAGTGCTTGGTACTTGGCACAAAGTAAACACTGAGTACCATTGATTGACTGACATAAATGAACTGGGTATGCAACTCTGGTCCAACCAGAAATTAGAACTCAGAAGCAGTTAAGCAGTAATCTATTGTTCTTCTCCCTCCTGGATTATCTGGGCTTTCTCGTAACAGAAAAATGAGGTAAGAAGAGTCAAAGTTTATGACAGCATCAAAGATCTAAAATACACCTAGAAGTGGATGAGTTAGATAGGACTTTTTAAAAAGATCCTGATAAATCACTTTGAAGTCATTCCATAGTCTTTGAGAAAGGAAGTAAGATTTTTGTGCTTCATCATCATCTCCAAAACATTTGAACTGACCACACTTGACATCCATCTAGAAAGATTTCAAGATAAAGAATTAAAGACCTTGAAACAGGAAAAAGAACAGACAACTAGGGAGTGATCTATGGGAAATGAGTGTCTCATTTATTGTGGGCTACGCACCTATTAAAAGAGATGCTGTCAGCAGTTTAGGGTCATATGGACTCTTTCCACGGCCATTTTCAAAATGAGAATCCTCCAGCTTAAAAATGTTGTCCTGTAGATGAAAAAATGATTATATTTACTTAAGGATAGGAGAATTTCAAAGGTCAGTTAGCAAATATCTTTTCAGAAAGAGGTTAAGCATTTGGGTCTAACAACCAAAGAGTGACATTCATGATGAGTACTATTCAGATGTTAACTGGCTGGATTAATAATAAATATTTCCACCCAGGGGCTTCAATATTTCCATAAATTGATAAAAGCTACCCCCGTTAGCACATTCATATAGAATTTTACTTGTCTCACCAACTCAATTTATTTTATGAATATTGATGTGAGTGACTTTTACCCGAATCAGTAATTTTGATCAATGTTCCAAATCTAAACTGAAGCCAGAACTCAGTGCTGCTGGATGTTTCTTCAGTGAATCTTTCTTTTATCCAACTGATTCTTTGCTATGTCGGATGTTAAAAGCATTATATTATTCATGTTTTTGAACCATATAGATATTTAGCACACCTGATCCTACAGATGAAAGGATGAATTTACAGTATATTTCATTGGGAAAAGATGATTTACTAAATGGCAGCTGGAAAGACTGTTAAGATCCTGCAAAAAAATGACTAATGCATTCCATTTTATTTTGATCATCTGGCTTGCAGTTTTTTTTTTAATATCTTAAGGACACCTAGATTGAAATGTGGTATGTTTTTGTGAATTTATCAACAAGTGTGGGTCATAAAATCAATTCTGTATTGTTTTCTGAGTTATTCTCATAGGAACTCTGAGTTGCCATAAAGTAATGTGATCTACTGGAACGAGGATGAGTCTGAGAGTCAGGAGATTTGGATTCTAGTCCCAACTATGACACTGACCTGATGTGTGATCTGAAACAAGTCAGTGACATCCCTGTAACTCAGATTCTTAAAGTGTACAATGGACCAAAAAACCAAGCTTTTCCTAACTCGCAAACATGTTATGAGGATTTCAAAAAGAGATCATTGATATGGAAGTGATTTGGAAACCCAAGAACACTATACAATATATTTCTCACTTCAGTTCTTGAAACACATTTCTCTATGCAAGAACAGGGAGACATGATGATGGCTAAGTTTCCCTTCACATGGCATTCTGGCATCCCGGGATTCAGTACAAGTGGGGGGTACTGAAAGAAGTATAAATCTGGGTGTCAAAGGACCTATGATCTAATCTCAGCTCCACTGCTAGCCAACTGTGAAATCTTGAGCAAGTCTCTTGACATTTCTGTGCCTCAGTTTCCTCATTTTTCAAAATTGGGGGGGTTAATACCTGTTCTTTCTCTTAATTAGACTGTGAGCCCCAAGTGAGTCAGGGATTGTGTCTGACCTGATTATTTAGTATCTACCCCTGTGCTCGGTATAGTGCTTGGCAAATAGTAACTGCTTAACAAATATTATTATTATTATTATTGTTATGTAGCCACAAAAACATCATGGTTTACATGGTTTATCATAAAGCAAAGCTCCAAGGCAACAGAGTGAGCCCAGTTGCCCAACTGTTGAAGGTCCTGGAGCCTCAGAGGCCAACTGTAAAAGGACTGACCCAGAGCCAATTTTTTTCTCTTCTTTCTCAGAGCAGTACCGTCTGCCTGTGTGCTGAAGATTCTTCCCTTGAGTGAGACACTGCAAGGGAAGAGACGGCTAGGAATTTGGCTGACTATGAATGATCTTTCCAGTGCCACAGAGAAACCTCCACGGAAGATGACTGTCAAAATAAATCAAAGGCCACCTTAAGTGATGATGCTATCCCCTGCAGGAAATTGCTTTCAACCTTCTCTGGTAAGAAAATGATTTTGGCATGTTTCATCCTTGGGTAGTAATGATAACATTGAAACTGAACTTCGACTATAGAGTTATATGCCTGTTGGCTTTATTCCAAATGATCCCTCACTGGATTTGGAAAAGTGGAAGAAGACACCAGTCTTAAAAGTTCTCCATACTTAACAAGGAAAACAGGTCAGGCTCTAGACAACTGAACACTTTTTGTCTTCAATTTCATATTAAGCTCTGGGTAATTTCACTTAGCTTTGCCAGTACTTCAAATCATTCAGCTATATAAAAAGATTGGCAGTTCAGTACAATATAAAACATTCACAAGCTCATTTGTGGGGTAATTAGTTTAGAATCCTTGTTAGGTGTTCTGGTAATGAAACAAATAGTCCTAATATGATAAAGGAATAAGACGCACATGTCCCTGCTTCATATGAAACCTAAAAATAATTAACATGTACAGTAACTGACGGATGCCAGAGCCTAAAACTTCTGTTTCTTAACAAAAGCAATTAAAAACACAACTTAGCACAACTCAACCCACTCAAGAAATTCCAAGATCAGACAAGAAAACGTAAACTCAGTCTAAGACACGTAAATGCATCCAATCATATCGAAAAGGAATACAGACATATCCTGAGGCAAAAACACTCACCAACCCCTTTTGGGATTCTGCGGTTTATATGAGGTGTGAAATTTAGTGGGAGTGAACAGTTTGCCAAGAGGAGAAGGGAGAAAAATAATTTGGAAGGAGGGAGAGTAGGCTGGAGAAGAACAATGACATTTCACAAAATCCCTAAAAAGAGATAACTTTACAGAATTGGACCTCTGGTGTCTAAGGTGTAGACAGTTCTTGGCAGGGAAGAAGCACTGTGGTGGAGATATACCACAAATGCAAATTGTCTTTCCCAAAAGACATGCTGAAGTACTGGGCCAAAATTTTGGAAAATTGAAACAGGTAAATTCCTTAAAGAAGGAAGTCACAATTCCAATTTAGAGAACCCACGAAAGAAGTTTAGTAAGATAAACTATTCTTGCCAATGTAATATAGTTTCAACTGTAGAAAGTAAACATGTGAAATACTATAAAACCCAAGAGTATGTAAATTACTTGTTAGAAAAATAAACAGGCTTATTTTGGAACTTAGCTAGAGAATAAATTGATGTTCAAGATGTCTGGGTGACTCAATCACTGTAATTTATTGAGCACTTACTACGTGCAGAATACTGTTCTAAGTGCTTGGGGGAGAGTACAGTATAACTGAGGTGGTAGACGTGTTCCATATCTATAAGGAGCTTAAGGTCTAGAGAGGAGACAGACATTAAAATGAAAGCACTGAAAGTATGAATGAAAGTACCATGGTTTTGAAAGTTGTGTGAATAAAAAGTACAAATCCAAGTGCAAGGCAAGGCAGAAGGGAGACTGAATATGGAAAACGATATTTTAGTCAGGGAAGATCTCTAGGTGGAGGTGTGATTTTAGTAAGACTTTGAAAGTGGGGATAGTGATGGTCTGTCAGATATGAAGGGGGAGGGAGTTCAAGGCCAGAGGCAGCATGAATCAACCAAACTCACTAAACTCACTGTATAAATGGTAGAAGATGCTGTTAAAAAAAATAGATGAAACGCTACAGAAAAAGGGTAAGAATATTAAAACAATGCAGGAGTTGAATTTATCCCAAACCCCATTGTTAAGGAAAATTTACATTATAGTTTGCACACTTTGACCAGTATTGGTGATGTTGAATTCTTATGTACAGCTGTTTCTTCTATCATTATATCACATACTCTGGAAAGATGGGCTTTTTTGGACTAATGATCCCAAATTACCTGATGGCATTCTATCCAAACTGCAAAGTGGAATCACCCACTGTGAAAAAACTATATTGTTCTATCTACCAAATGTAGTTTTTCCAAAGACTGAAATAAGCACAATTTTTTTTCCCTATAATACCCTTGGATATGCTATCCTTAGGAGGCCTTCAAAAAGACATTCTGTCCAGTCCTCTGTCTTGTTGGCAAGGATTTCCTGAGATGGAAATTCTGAAACCATTCTGTTCGAGTTGCAACCTTCAGAGTCTCTTCTAACTTTAATTTAAGGCCAGTTTTGTTTTATTTTAGAAAGTGAGAAGAACTGGTCAACATCACTGTTGCAAAAAAAAAAAAAAGATTTGATGATACTGTAAAGCCTCCTCTTTCCATTAGCCTCCTCTTCTCAAAATAATCTAAAAGCCTTACTTAACTCCTGCTTGATTACAGGAATCTGAACAGTTTCAACTGAAAGAGGTTAGGCCAATATTCTAAAAAGATGGCATGCACTCAATAAATGCGATTGATTGACTGAGTGGGGACATGACTGAAGTTTGGAAATTCTTGGAGAAGGTTAGCTGAGCAGGTTAGAATAACCAAATCACACAACACCTAGATGAGTACTTTAGTTCCTATGAAAAATGATAGAAGCTTAAAGCTTCAAGGTGATAGGCTCATGTGAAACAAAGGGAAAACCCAGCAGGTGACAGGCATATGGAATCTGTTTTCAAGGACAATTGTCTAGGCAAAAATATTAGGTCAAAAGTGTTTTGATAAGTTCTTGGAAGAAAAGTTTGGAATGGGTGAGGAAAAGTAGAGGACGCTAGAGGTAAAAGCCAGGAATGTTAGGTGGTATATCATATTTATTGAGCACTTACAACATGCAGAGCTCTGTACTACATGCAGAGCTTGGAGAGGACAATACAATAGAATTAGCAGACATATATACTCCCTGCCCATAATGAGCTTACAGTATAGAGTTTACTGTAGACTGTAGCTTTCAGTCTACCATCTAATCAACCCGAAGATAGATGTACAGGAGTGTCCAAGCACTCATCTCAGGATTTACTGTAGACTGTAGCTTTCAGTCTACCATCTAATCAACCCTGAAGATAGATGTACAGGAGTGTCCAAGCACTCATCACAGGAATTCCTTAAGCATCCCTGTGGAAAGAAGATTTTGCTGCTAAATCAGTGGAGTATGTCCAGAAACGGAGACATTCTCTCCTTTCTTGTGACCGATTAACCTTATTCTAAATTTTACGTTAGCTCTGCGTGATTAGTAAAGGCACTAATGGTGCTATCCCTCTCACCTAACGGACATTAGATCTCTATAGGATATTGCACAATTCTCAAAGGATAGTGTATATTAGAATACCTGTATAATAACATTGTGTTGGCATATGGAATATATCACCTAGATCACTGTATGGATCAACTAGGGAATGAACTGCAATTCAATGATTTTCTGTTTTAGTGAAGTCTCCATATGCAAACAATAGGATACAAAATCCTAAAGTCAGTGTAGCCCATTATACTTAAGAACATACACATCTTACCTGAGCTGGAATATTTTTCATTTTTAGTAATATGTTTGACCAGAAAATCCTAGTTTTGGATCCTAATTGCTTTAGCAGCCACTACTAGCGTACTTTATAAATTACTGTACCATACTTTATTACATGATTGCATCATTTTTGATAGGATATTTTTAGAATTCAGGATCACTGTTTTCCTCTTTGTCTTCTGAATTTCCTGCATGTTATTAGACTGTGGTGAGGTAAGGCATCACAGGAAATAATAGCTATACTGTCATCTAGTTCCAAGGCTACATAAATCACACAACATCAGTGCAATAATAGTGGCAATACTTTTCCCAACTTCAATCTTTTCCCATTATAAATAAATGCAGGTAACAGGAGAATATTTTATGGAACAAAATTTCAAAGTAACATTTGTAAAAATTGCCTCTACAATTTAGCAAGATTTTTTTCCCCTTTTGGATCACACAAGAGAGATTAAAGCTATGATCAAAGTAGAAAAGAATTTATTCTTGCAGGAACAATTTGATAGTCTTTAAAGGATTGTTTATAATTCTAGTTCTCCAGGCGTCTTTAAAGCTTTGGCTTCTTTTTCTTAGTGTTTTCCATAAAATGAAATTCAGCACCTTCACATGTGGTTTTATGACTCTGCAAACAATTATTTCCAATATTGCAATACCTTAGTACTTGTACTGCGCTTTTCTCTCCAAAGTACCTTCATATTACTTATCTCAATTTTGCCCTCATAACAATTCTGTGAGGTAGCTATAAAGGTAGGTACGATAATCCCCATTTAGTAGTTGAGGAAACTGAGGTACAAAGAGAATTTAAGTGACTTGCCCAAGGGCACACAGCAGGCTGGTAAATGGAGCTCAGACTCAAAGCCAGATCTTCCAGTTTCTAGACCAGCACTCTTCCACAACACCGCACTGCCTTCCCAATATTTAAGCACGCCCCCCAACTCACGACATATTCCGTGAGAGGGTTTCCAGTTTGAGAACACTGGGAAGGTTGTGGTTGTGACTTGATTCTTGATGACCTGAGTGACTGCATCCTAAGGCCCTTACCGATCCCCTCAACTACTGGATTTTTTGGACTATAAACTTTAAATTTTTATGTTGTTTTTGAATCTGTTAAATTTCATCTTTCCTTTCCGTGTCTATTACCACATCCTTTCCCACCTGAATTCTTAGATTGTGAAATTTTGAGGGCCACTGACCATATCTAATTCCTCACTTATGTATTTTTCTTCCCCAAGTTTAGAACAGTGCTCTTCACATAGTAGTTAGGCACTGAAAGTACTGTTACTATCGCTAGCAGTAAATCCCAGGTAATGGCATCTGATAGACTGTTTTATTTGTTTGCAGGGATATTGTAGAAGTTTATATCTTTACCACTGTCTTTAAGAATTTGCAGAGGGCAGAGAAATAAGATCCTTGTGACAGCAAGGGACAGCCCTAATTTTCCCTCATACTCAAAAATTAGAATGTTTAGAATATTTAAGTTAGTTCTGTAATCGCCAACGAGCATTAGAAGGGAGAAATCCCTAAAGTTCTGGGAACTGTCTGAACTTTCTTCAAAATAATTCAAGCACATCCATGTTAATGCAATAACAATACTTAATATACCACATTATCCAATATGAGAAAACTTAATTCTTGCCACACATGGTTGAACTGAATTTCATAGGTTGTGATCATATAAGTAGAAAATTAGAAGCTTATATAAAAAAATAATAATGATGGTATTTGTAAGCACTTACTGTGTGCCAAGCACTGTTCTAAGCACTGGGTGGGGGGATGACACAAGGCAATCAGGTTGTCCCATGAGGGGCTCAAGGTCCTAATCCCCATTTTACAGATGAGGGAACTGAGGCACAGAGAAGTTAAGTGACTTGCTCAAAGTCATACAGCTGACAAGTGGCGGAGCCGGAATGAGAACCCAAGACCTCCGACTCCCAAGCCCATGCTCTTTCCACTGAGCCACACTGCTTCTTTACATGTCTGGAGACTAGGCATTGCAAACCTGTGCACTTTTCCCTTCTCCTTGATGATTAAGAAAGCAAAGACAGGGGAGGAAGGTTCAGAAGGAAGTGTAGAATTTAAGTTTCCCAATATTCTTTGAAGTCCATGTTCCAGGGCCCAGAATTTGTGGACAGAATGGATTGAACAGGTCACATCCCTGGCATGGATGTCCAAGCATCTGAAGGGAACAAGGGTATCTGTTACCTGAATGCAAGACAGCCTGGTCAGTTTAGTCTCGATGCTCCCAATTCCAGAGCTGTTGTATACATTTTTTTAATAACCCGGATCAGTCTACAAAAATTTCCAAATTCCTGGTTGAACTGGGACCTAAACTCAGACTACTTTCACGTCCCTTGGTTGAGAACTCAATTCAGTGCATTATACCTGTTGTATGGAAAGAGATTTCTCCTATATTGTAACAGCCTTTTAACCTTATTCATTTAATCTTCCTTTTCCCTAAAAGTCTGTAAAATCAGTAGGAACTTTCTTGGGGAATATACAGCATTTTTAATGAAGCAAATGCCATACTTATTGACACTATTGACACTAGAATGTGAATGACAGTAGGGATCAGACTCTACCTATAAATGGAGTTGAAAAGTACAGTTCTCATTCCTGAACTTTAGAAACCTTTCTATGAAACTCCACACCTTGCTGACAAGCACTACCCTATTAACTTTTTTCCAAGAGTTCTACTTGATCCTTTTTAGATCTTCAAAACTGTCTTCTGGCATTTCAGGGCTAAAAAGGTTTTATCATACATACCTGACACAGAGAAAAATTGTCCAGGCTTACTGCCCCCATGCTATTTATTCACACACTTGATGCCGTTCTATTTATCTTTGCATTTGTTCTGGAGATTCTAATCATTTCAGTGGATTTAAAAGGAATTCTTATTACAGTTGCTTTTCTTCTTACATAATGAGTCATATTCTCTCCCTGTAGTAAATTTGTCACATTAATTGAAGAGTAGGCAGGAGAAAAGAATCATCCATTTAGACCACTTGGTTATTATTTAACAGACTGCAGCAGTGAATTTCCAAAAGGTACCTAAGAGACTTGAAAGAGTCAATGTACTTTACTAAATGCCCCTTTGGGCCAAAAGTAAAAGCTTAACCACACTAGACTTTCCATATCCAGAAATCTCACCTATCCAGATATTTTCAGGATGATGTAGCTTGCTCTGACTTTCACAAATATCATTCTGAAATCTTCTTAAAGAAGAGTATAGATTTTATAAGTAGTAGGGAAACTACAGTAGAAAGGGAAAACATAAGGCATGGGGTAGCATGGTATATCTTTTTACCTGTGGACTCTAAGGGTCTTATGAGCAGGGAACATGTCTACTAACTCTGGGTATTATATTCTCCAGAGCACTTAGTATTCGTTCATTCATTCATTCGTATTTATTGAGTGCTTACTGTGTGCAGAGCACTGTACTAAGTGCTTGTACAGCGTTGGGAATACAGCTCAGTGGAAAAAGCCCAGGCGTGGTCATGGGTTCTAATCCCAGCTCTGCCATTTGTCAGCTGTGTGACTTCGGGCAAGTCACTTCACTTCTCTGTGCCTCAGTTACCTCATCTGTAAAATGGGGATTAAGACTGTGAGCCCCACGTGGGACAACCTGATCACCTTGTACCTCACCCCCACCCCATGCTTAGAACAGTGCTTTGCACCTAGTAAGCGCTTAACAAATACCATCATTATTAATAAGTAGCATCGATGGATTGATTCTCAACTGACAGGGCTCAGTAATGGGCATAAAATGGGAATGAACTGCAGTGCCTACAGCTCTTCAATACATGAAATCTGCAAATATCAAAGTCTTCGCATCTGGTAACCGTATTAGCAGTGTGTCACATCATCCTATTTCAAGGCGGACATGGCAAACGGATTAAATTTTGCTTTTAAATGTTGAAGAAATACCATGAATCAGTATGTTGGTGTCTCTTGATTTGGTTTTAGTCAATGGAAAAATGTATCTGGATAATTAATTGAAATCTGAATGACCCAAGAAGAAACTTCAAATGGAAAAATATGGAAAAATCTGATCTAAGGTGCATTATACTGATAAGGGAAAAGGATTGGAAAAGTTATCATATCCTGGCTAAACAATATTCATAGAAATCCTAGAAGTGTCCCAAGGCACATGCACCTCCCCCAAACTAACTCTCTTCCCCTCTTCAAAGCCCTACTGAGAGCTCACCTCCTCCAAGAGGCCTTCCCAGACTGGAGCTTCCCCTTTTCCCTCTGCTCCCTCCTCTGCCCCTGCTTCACCTCCCTCAGCTAAGCCCCCTTTCTCCCCTTTCCCTCTTGCTCGTCCCCCTCTCCCTTCCCCTCCCTCAGCACTGTGCTCATTTGCTCATTTGTATATATTTTTATTACCCTATTTATTTTGTTTAATGAGATGTACATCCCCTTGATTTATTTATTGTTTTTGTCTGTCTCTCTCCCCTGATAGACTGTAAGCTCATCAATGGGCAGGGATTGTCTCTATCTGTTGCTGAATTGTACATTCAAGTGCTTAGTACAGTGCTCTGCATATATTAAGCGCTCAGTAATACTACTGAATGATTGACTGAATGAATGTATGATGAATGAATGGGTACTGTTGTATTATACTTTCCCAAGTGATTAGTACAGTGTTCTGCACAATAGTAATGAGTTGTATTTCAATAAAACAATGAGTCTATACAGTTAGATATTCTATCTAGTTACCTGCAGTCAATACAGTCAGCCAAAACCGAAACAGTTAGCTTATCTTGACCAGTCCCTTATAAATACATTTATTATCTTAAGGTTCATATCTCCTCCAAGAAGCCTTCTCCGAATATGCCCTCTTTTTCCAGCTCTCTCTCCCCTCCATGTTGCTTATACACTTGGTAGGTGACCTTTGGACATGTGGTATCTGTCCTCCCTCAATCCCACAGCACTTAGGTACTATCTTTAAATCATATAGTATATATTACTCATTTATATTGATGCTTGTTCCCCGCTCTTAATTGTAAGATCATTGTGGTCAGGGATGTGTCTGCCAACTCTTGTATTGTACTGTCCCAAGACTTATAGTCTTCGCACATAGTACAGTATTCAATGATTGAGTGATCTGATTGTTTAGGTAAATTGGATATTGGTATATGCACTTGGAGTTATTGATCAGATCTTTACAGATGAGTATACTGACAGTATGGTGGGAGATGTCTCTTGTAGCTGCCCATATAAATATATTCTTTGACAGTGGAGTCCACAAGTGTGAACCATGCAAATTTAGACAACAGATATTCCAGCTGAAATTTGATTGATCATAAGCATCCTGGCCAGCCTAATAAAGGGTTGATACACAGAACTTTTGGTCTCAGAGAAAATCATCCATAAGTTTCATCAATGGTAAAAGCAAACTGGAGCCAGCAAAGCAATAAAGACCGGCTTGGCCAATGTATAAAAAGAAAAGTGGATATTTTTTCTGTCCCGCAATGCACGGCAGGGCTGCTGTGGGCCAGTAACCAGCAGTTCTCTCTGTCCCCGGAATGGCTCTGTGAGGGGCATGGAGGACCTCGCAGGACTGGCCCTCCCTCCACCTCTTCAGTTACCTCTTTCCTCCCCAACTCTGTGTTGACATCATCTCCTCACCAAAGATGGTGAGGAGATGATGATCTATAGTAGTGTATTTCATGGTGGGCCACAAGACATCTGAAGGAATCACATGATGGCTGCCCTAAAATATTATTATTGTTCAAAATACCTTCCAAGAAGCTATACTCTACTGGGAGAAGAGTTACAAAAATGCAAAATCTCTAGCATTGGGTCAAGTTATCTCTGGCTATAATCTTCATTTTGCACTACTTGCTAAGTATTCATAAACAAAGCTTAGGAACTATCTACTAATTTTTATTTGAAATCTTAGAATGCGATTTAGTCAGTTTTTCAAGAAACATGAAGAGCTGATTTTCCCAGGTTGCATTATGAATTTATTCTCTCTCCTTAAAGAGTGGAACACTGCAGAAACAAAGACAGCCCTTACAGCTGGGTTAAAGTAGTATTTAACATCTCAAATTTAAGGACTCTGAATTTATCCTGGTATATGTTTCCTAAACTCACAACAGTGACATAATTCTTCTGCTTTTTGTCATCATTAAAATTAATGGTATAAACCAAGGAAAACAGAAAGCATGTGTGTTCATATTTCATGCAGATTATGTTTTTAATATGAGCTTAATTTGAGTTTATGCAAGATATTACAAAACTGTCAAGGTTGTAATTATTTAGTTCTGTATGCCTGTTAACTCCCAAGGTACGTGATACAAGAAGAAAGAAAAAAGATAGTTTAAAAATGAAAAGTTCCAGAACATGGACAATTAACCCTACAAGGCCTTTTTTTTTTTTTAACTTAGGGCAAGCCACAGAAACCGATTTAACCTGAGAAATGGACCAGGCTAAAGAGAACAAAATTGCCAACCTTGTATTTTTTTTAAGTTCTTTTTCTCAGAATTGGGCTGTCCTCTCTTGTTTACAGAATTGTCATTTAGCATTATAAATCTGGGTAATAGAAGCAGTTTTGATTCTAATCTGCAGAAGATGAGATCTAGACTGTCTTTTTTCCCTCCTATATATTTTCATTAAAAGTGTTTTGTTACATCTGTGATCAGGCACTACTGAAAACTTTATCACCTTGAATGTAAATATGTCAACAGAAAGGACCATATGTACTGGTAAGACGGCCTGCAGACTATTGATGTTATTCTTTCTTTATATTTAAGGTTTCCCTTTCATGCCATCTGGAAAGTGATTGAGACCAATAGGATACACATTTTAGTTACAACCAGTTTTCTTCAGCACACAGCCGGGCCATTACAGACAGGAAGCGAACCGAGCAAGAAATACTGTATTGGTCTTATGAACCCCCAGCTGCTAGGATGTTGCAGTTCACTTGATATTTGATGGGAAAAGGGAATCTCTTGGTCAGCTGCCCTGTCCTCAGAACTGTGTTAAGCACATTTAATGGCAGCCCATGAATGAAAGACATTTCGCCCCTTCCTTGTTTCACTCGCAGGTGTCAAAATGAACACTTACCAGTGAAGTTAGGGAATTGATACTCCAGCTGTCTTCCTGTCTCTATGGGTGTTTGAATGGCTGGGAAACAAGCAGTGGAGTTTGGTAGGCATGCCCAAATTATCCCTAAAAGACTTCTGGACTCTCATCCTCTTTTCACTGTGGAATGCTGATGAAAGTCAGAATGACAATACAAAAGAAATCATCACAATTCCCACAGTTGAGTTCACTTCCAAATGCTAGTCAATGGTAACAGAAATTTTTCAATGGTTGGGTCATACAGAATGGATCAATTTGCCTGTGGATTAAAAACTAGACAATTCTGGATAGGTTTACACTTGTTTAAAGCAGTAAACAATGAGCAAGGTGCTCAGGTGGAAATCCAATTAGGTGCCCTTAGATAGGCAAGGGGAGAGTTTGGTCTTGATCCATTATCTGTCCAATCTAGCCCCAGAACTGGGTATGTACTTTTTCTGAGCCTGTTTCAAGGGTACATTACTGGATAGTGAAATTATTCACCATTCCAAACTGTATTCCTTCAAAATGCTGCTCCAAACAGTAGGTGTGGAACCCCCTATCCAATATGTAAAGACATGCCAGGATTTATCTGAGCATCAGCACAATGCTCCAGCACATAGTGTAAAGTTGCAAAACAAGAGATGCCAGCATTATGAACTGCCAATTTCTTAGGTGCCTGGCCTAGGAGACACTATGAACCTTCAACACCAGAGGTGCCAGGACTGTAAACTCCCAATTTCATAGGTTCCTGGACTAGGAATTGCTATGAACTGCCAAACTCAGAGATGCCAGTGAAACTAGCAAGCTCATCCAGGATTGAGCCTATCACAGATTCCTCACTGGTCCTACCTTCTTGTCTGTCCTGGATCCTGGAGGCAGTGGGAGCCAGGAGCTGTTGTGGGAAGCCTGTTCTGTGCTGCAGTTGTCCCTAATGGGATCGAGGGAGCCCGGCCTCTTTCCAAAACAGAAAAACAGAACAGACAGTTCTCCTGACTGCTGTGGAGGCATGTACATCTATGGCCAAGCTTCCCGGAAACCACCCTGAGCAACTATCTGGTTCAGGTCTGCATGCCTGACAGGAAAATATACAGTGGTATTACTAGATCAGACCAGTGGTCCAGCCAGTT
This sequence comes from Ornithorhynchus anatinus, assembly GCF_004115215.2. NCBI lineage: Eukaryota > Metazoa > Chordata > Mammalia > Monotremata > Ornithorhynchidae > Ornithorhynchus > Ornithorhynchus anatinus. The sequence goes on from NC_041740.1 coordinate 30,075,477, forward strand.
CTGTATTCAGCCTTGGTAGGTGGCAACATGACACTTCGAGAAACCAGTATTTCCTGCTGTACTTGACAATTTACCTGGCTAGAGGTGGACAATCTTTATCCCTATGTTTCCCCTCTATATCTCTAACTTTTCTTCTAGTTACCACTGTGGGACTCTTCATCTATGAATTTATCCAAAAACATCTTGAACTAGCTGACATTTTCTGGCTATACAACTCCCTGTGGAAAATTTCATCTGCTCTCCACTAGGTAGGTTTGCGCACTAGGCCCACACACCAATGCTTAAAGGTGTGGTTGGGAAAGGGATGTTTTAGTGCCAAATAAACCCAATATGCCCCCACCTCTAAATGTGTTCTGGGCACAGTTAAAAGGCAAACATGACCCATCTCAACTTAACCCATGAGGGAAGCCCTTGAAAATTAAAAAAATCTATACCCAAGGGGAATATAGTTCACAAGAAAAGACAGTCCCTTTTGTGTTTGGAGCCCAGTGAAACTCTGTCAAAGTACTTCCTACATCCTCAAATAACTCTGTCCCATCTTACTGTCTATTTGAAAATTTCTTATGGGTGCAGAAGGGAAATATAATCCATCTGATGTTTGATATAAGAACATTTGATGTGACACTAGTTAGTATCCTGGGTCTTTGGATTAAAGGAGGGTTTGGCTGACTAGGCGCCATGTCATTTAATTCATAAACTTGGCTTATAATAGCCACTTAATAAGGAATAGATTTCACAGATGTTCTGAGGATTAGGCTCTGATATCCCCAGCTAAGTTTGCTCTGGCCAAATTGCACTTCTGTAAGTAAATGCACAAGACATGAAAAGTGAATTTTTTACAAACCTAAAGTTGTTTTATTCCAACCCATACAGAATACTATACCATTTTCCAGATTTCCATGGCACAAATGTGTTTTATGTTTAAGCTATTTACAATGACAATCCTTTAAAATGCTTTCATTGATAATTATGCATTGTTGTCCTTCATCCCATTACTCCTAATTTACTTGATTTTAAATTTACTTGATTTTCTCTTCTTCTTTTCAACTAAAAAAACCCCTCAATGATACTTCAATCTCAATTTACTCTTTTAAATGATATTTTGATCCCTATATTCCTTGGCTGTATAATTTATCTTTTCTTGTCTTTCTCACTTTTTTGTTTTCAGTTTCACTTTAGCATTAGATACTTCTGCTGTATAACATCAGAGAACTATTTCCCCCCTTCTTAGTCTAATGTTTATAGCTTCAGTCGAAGAAAGAGCACATTTCTAAGGGTTTTTTGGATATCAGACATATTTATTTATTTTGATCAGATTGAGAGATTGTTGGGGACGGGAAATATTTAATGCTGTTCAAACAATCACTAGTAGGCATATCAAACTAAATGTTTCTCAGCATTTTTCTCAGATTAGCTAAAAGAACAGTCACTATTTTAAAACCAGAAAGAATTGCCTATCATTAATCTCTAAAGAAAACATTCAATTAAATAAACCATTGTGGTTCATTCTATTTAAATTAATTAGAGGATAACTGAAGAGGAGTTATAGCCTCCAAATACATTTAACTCCTACAGTATGAGTGTATGGGGATTAATAATAATGGTGGTATTTATTAAGTGCTTACTATGTGCAAAGCACTGTTCTAAGCGCTGGGGGGCTACAAGGGTGATCCAGTTGTCCCCACATGGGGCTCACAGTTTTTAATTCCCCATTTTACAGATGAGGTAACTGAGGCACAGAGAAGTTAAGTGACTTGCCGAAAGTCACATAGCTGGCAAGCGGCCAGAGGCAGGATTCAAACCCATGACCTCTGACTCCCAACCCGGGTCTTCTTTCCACTGAGCCATGCTGTGAACCCCACGTGGGACAAACTGATTACCTGTATCTACCCCAGTGCTTTAAAACAGTGCTTGGCCTAGTAAGCGCTTAATAAATACCAACATTATTATTATTATTAGCACAGTAGAATAAGTACAGTGGGGGCTGAATTTGGTTATGGATCACTACAAGTACTGTCCAGTAAAATCAAAGAGTTTTAACTTGTTCATTAATGACTTCAAACTGTAAACATTTTTTTAAAAGATGGTGGAGCTGGGGGTTTTTTTTTCAAAATCGAGTTTAATGACAACAGGAAATTTTATATTTTCTACAACTATACTTAACAGAAAAAAAATTGAGAGTTTCCTCTGGGTATGAAATTTATACAGTAGTTCTGTTGTGGATTTTTCACAGTGACTTTGAATAGAATCCTGAAAACAATGACACTCTGCTGCCAAATGGACTTTGAGTGCAAACCCAGCCTTCAACCTTTGCTTTCACACAAGCAGAGATAATCATAGAGCCATTTTCATTCCATTAATCATGAGGAGACTGAAATTGATGTTTTAGAGTCAGTATGTTAAAGATCCAGAGTGAGAAGGAGGTAATGCTTTTTTTTTATAAGGTAAGAGAGTCTATGATGTTGATCCCATTATGATAACCTATATTTAGGTGGAAGGCCAGGTCAAACATCCCCTAGGATGTGTGATTTAGACAACGTGAGCAATTGGGAAATACCATTGATGCCAAGCAGAAATAGAATTATAAATTTACTGAAGACTCCTGGACATCTCGATTGATGTAGTTGTGTACTTTCCAGGAAACCTTGTAAATATTGATAAGTTAGTGAATAGGTTATTGAATAAACCTCCCAGGATTTACATAGTTGCAGAAAGGCAGCAAATAGCAAACGACCTTCCTAGAAAATCAATGTCACTTGTTTGTTAGTTTTTGAACTAAGTTCGGCATTAGTTTCATTTCCACTGCATTAGTACAGAAAATAAAATTCACAGGGAACTTTACCAAGAAAGAGATTGATAAAAATCTTGGTTCGTAATGGACACGGCTGTACTTACAACCACCATCAAAGCCTTAGAACTTCAGTAATCGATGGTAAATGTTAGAAGGCACGAGTTGGTTCAGAAATCTCAGTACCTTGTGGAGGGATATGGAAAATATTTAGAAGCTTCCAAATCAATGAGAACTTGGTCCCAGAAGGGCTTTTTGGTTTGGGAAGCATGATGGCAGTTTCACTAAACACCAAACCCATAAAGCTTTATTCAATTCCATTCATATCCCTTACAACTACTTTTCATTTACTTCTATTAAATTATATTATGATGTTTTGGAGGTCCTTCTAAAGGGAAGGACCATAAATTCTTAATTTTGATATTAAACATCATTACTTATATTACTGTAGAAATAGTTACTAATATTCACTGTACCCTCAAAGTAATCATGATTCTTTCAAGTATAGCAAAATACCAATATGCATGTAGTTATTGTCCACATAAATAGAAGTTATTCTCTTTAAGTAACATTTATTACAAATTTACAGTAAGTTGCACAAGGTTATGACTGCAGCCTCAATACAAACCATGTGTCAAGTGTGCAAATAAATAAGTACCTGCAATTTTTTTTCTAGACCTTTTCCAAGTTTAGTTGGCTAAGCTTCACTGATCATACAGGTGGTGGATTTAGTGTAGACATGGAAGCACGAACTATTTCAGGCTAATTATAGCTGGGCTTAGGTGTTTAAAGTCTTATGAATCTTTGTGTTTGAGGGGGGACTGAGTGTTTCTGAATCATTTACTATAACCGTACAGTCCTAGGTTCCTTCATCTTTTATTGTAAGCCTTCACGACCTGGTTTTTTATTACTTAAGGTTTAAAAAAAACAACAGAGAAAACCTTTGTAGGCATCATAATGGACTACCTCACCATTGTTTCCACACACACTGCTTTGAAATAGTGTGGGATTCAGTTCATCCAGATTGTAAAGGATGTCTGAACTGTGAGATGTAGAGACTAAGTTCCTAAAGTGGGACAACATGCAGAAGTAGACATAAAATAAATCCATTCAAAATGCCCCAAGACAGAGAGAGATGTTTGCATTTTATGTTTCATAAATATCTAAAATGGGAAAAATGTTTGCTTAACCATTGTTTTAGAAAAGACAAGATATCAAATATTGATCAAGAGGCTAGCAAATGTGTGCTAAAGCAAAAAGAGTCTGTTCCTGAGAGGTCTGAAGACTGGGTTCTAATCCCAGTTGGGTGACCTTAGGCATGTCACTTAATGCTCTGTATCTCAGTTTTCTCATCTGTAAAATGGAGAAAATGTAAAATGTAAAACCTGATCTTCCTTCTCCTTAGATTGGGAGTCCTGTGGGGAACAGGGACTGAATCTGAGCTGATTACTTTGTATCTTATCCTGGACAGGAAATGTATTTCCTCACTCAGTTGCACTGAAACTCTCCCAAGTGCTTAGTATAGTGTTCTGCACATACTAAGGGCTCAATATATACCATTGATTGATTGATCTACCAAAGTGGCTTAGTACTGTGCTTAGAACAAATTTAGCACTTAAGCAAATACTACAGTTATTATTATTGCTTGGTGACTTATGTTTTCAGGCGAATAGGATGAGAATGGAGTGCATTTTTTCCAGCTTCACTTGAAGTCTGGTGGCTTAGAGCTTAGTCGATTATTCTGAATGTATTCAACATTGAAAAAAAAGCTTTAAATAGATTTTTTAGGTGTGTTATGGAGGTGGGTAGTGCAAAGTTTCTGAATTCTTGGCAGAACTGGGATAACAAACATGATAGGTCACTCTGCTCTCCTATTAACTCAGTGATTCTGGGTTCATAATCAGAAACATTCTGAAGGATGGAGGCTTTAGAAAAGGGGGAAGGGACATTCTAGATTGTAAGTTCATTGTGGGCAGGAAATGTGTCTGCCAACCTTTTTATATAGTATTCTCCCAAGCACCAGTACAGTGCTCTGTACACAGCACTCAATAAATATGATTGAATGGCATTCAGACAGGGAGAAGAGATGAGAAGTTGAGAGAGAAAGGGAAGAGGGGAGGAGAGTAAGATTGAAATGAAATGGAGACTTGGAGAAAGAAGAACAGAGAGGAATGGCAGAAGGCCGAACAGTCAGAAGTAAGTTGGAAGGCAGAGGGAGGGATAGAAAAACTAAAATCCCAAGAATGCTTCACGCGGTATCAGCAAGTTAATGTTATTAGCATCATTCAAGGAAAATCCTGCTCTCATGGTGAAAGGATTATCTTTTAGGAAGAAATGCAAAGTGAGAAAAGACTATACCTCTATTGAAATGTTAAGCGCTGATGGGATTGCTGGACTTGAGTTACATACTTTCTGGATCAGTACAATTTTTTTTCAAGACAATAGAAGCATGTTGAAACTTAAAATCGCCTAAAGATTTTGATGCCTAATCATAGAGGTTTCTCAGGGAATATTAAGAGTTAAGCAAGAGGATGTAGCAGTATCTGGAAACGTTGATGCTACATTTGGAAAGCGATGTCTTTCGGCTGGTAGCAATGATGGATTATATTAAAGTTTAGGAGAGCAAAGGGAGGAAGAGTGGGAGAGTCTCAGGAAATGAGAGCTGAGATGCCGGAGGGTATCCAATTGCATAGGGCCTAGAAAGGGAGAGTAAACTGTTGGAACCTGTTCTGGAAAGAAATAATTAGTGAGAGAGTCGGGTAGGTCAGAGGATATGGGTAGGTCAAGGGATATGGGTACGGTGTTAAATTAGAGAAAGTGACCCAAGTATTAGATTAAAGTTGAAAACTATCATGTACTAATGCACAAATCATGTGCTAATATCACTTTTCAGATACCATGTATCCCCATTTTGAGTTAAAGTTTTTCCTTAAAAAGGAGAAATAGGTTTCATGGCTTGAAGGGAAAAAACAAGGAGAATGTGTTATTTCACCCTTTTTACCCCCACACCTTCTAAAATCCCTTTCATTTTTCACTTCTTTTCCATATTTTTGCCCCCTCACTATTTATAAACAAGAGGAGAGAAACAGGAGACACAGGGGAGAGGAATGCATACTGGAGCATTTTAGAGGAAGAGGGGAGAGGTTTTATCCCAGCTGTTTTGCAGCAACCTCTGTGAGCATCAAACTGATATCAAAATCTTCTCAAGGTAGGAGAATAGCAAGATTGGAAGGCTTCTCCCTATGCTCTCATTTCTACATCAAAGATGATGGAATCTCTGGACCAAAAGATAGTCACCTGACAACCCTATCAGAGAAAGAAGGAAGCAATTTTGTCTGTCCTTTCAAGGCTGGTTCTCCTCTTAGTTCAAATTCTATTGAAAAACACAACTGTATGGCTAGCATCTAAGGTAGGTTATGTAATCCAGTGGGTTCAGTACGGTGGGAACTAAGTGCTTGGTTCTAATCCCTGCTCTGGCACAGATTCACTGTGTGACCTTGAGCAAGTTTCTAAACCTCAATTTCCTCACATGTAAGTGTCTGAGACAAGCTCAGACAGTCAGCGGGTACAGAATCTCAGAAATCAAATGAGGAATTCTGTCCCTTCTTTCCTGTTGCAGTAAGAAACTTTGATACACAATTTTCACTGTCTCAATTTTATCATTCACTTTGGTAGACTGGAACATTGCAGAAAATGTTGCAATAAATCCTACTGAAACTAGTTAATGAAAAATGTCATCATTAAATTCCAGATAAGAATTCTGTTTTGTACAAGATATTCTACAATATATGAGTGAAATCATACTTGGAAAATATGGCCCTCATTTTCCTGGTGTGAAATTGAGGAACATGTACTATAAAGGGCATTTCCTATATTCATTAAAATATAAAAGTGATGGGCGTGTACACAGCATCTTTGCCTCAGTGTACTGATGTTCAAATTGGGGAGGAATAGAGATTCATCAGTGGGCCTAGGGGACAGCAGGCAGAGGATAAAGGGCAAGGAGTTTGTACAATGCTCACGAAGTAAAGAAGTAATACATGAAGCCATCCCTAGCCAATTTTAAAATTGGGGGGGAATCATCTCCTATTCTAGTTATTTCAGTGTCTTAGGTAGAGGTGGCTCAGTGTTATGTTCACATCTTGGGTGTGTGTGGGAAGATGATGTTTACGCTTCAGTTAAATTGTTCTGCCTTTCAGGGTTTATGGTAAGTGCAAAGAAAGATACTGAGGTTCTAATCCCTGTCAGAATCTCCAAGATGAGTCAGCTGCAGCAGTTAGGATAGAAACCCATTCAGGAAAAGCATCAAAGCACTAAAGTGTGAGATTCACTTCAGTGCCTGAGACTTGATCTTTCCTATGCTGCAGCTACTACTTTAGAGCATTTCTAAACCAATTGATTTTTCAATTTTGTGCCCGAAATTAAAAGGCTTTTGGGTTTAAACTGTGGCATTCACGATACTCCATTTCAAGGTCATTTGATCCATTGATCAAAGCTGGAAATTGCTAGTCTAGTCTCTTTAGGTCTAGTACAGCCATCAGAGAGTACACCATGAGAGTGGAAGGATAATTTCTGATTGTCCAGACCTCACCATCTTCCTGAAGTTCACCATCACTGGCATCCAGTGTTCCAGACCACCCATTCTTCTGCTACAGCTGAGGAAGCATGTGGAGGCAAGGACAGATTTATGCTTGAGGAATGGCAAATGTTAAACTGAAGAACTGCCATAGCATGGCATAATGGATAGAGCGTGGGTCTGGGAGTCAGAAGGTCATGGGTTCTAACCCTGGTTCCACCACTTGTCTGCTGTGTGACCTTGGGCAAGTCACTTCGCTTCTCTGGATCTGAGTTATCTCTCCTGTAAAATGGAGATTGAGACTGTGAGCCCTACATGGGACAGGAACTGTGTCCAACCTGATTAACTTGTATCTACCTTGGAGCTTAGGATGGTGTTTAGCACATAGTAAGTGCTTAACAAATACCACAATTCAATTCCCCATTACCCACCGATATATCAAACTGATCCTTTTTTAAAAAAATTGCTTTGGCTCAGGTATTTCTTTTTATTTGCAATGGACATTTACTCTTGACTGCTTGGGATGGCACAGTCAATGTCTTAACAAACATTTTTAAATTCATTCCTTCATTAGATTTTTAAACTCATCCAGGACAGAAACCTTGCCTAATCCCTACACCAAAGTCCATAATTGCATAGTGCCTAGCAGAGTGGAAACTCAAAAAATACCCAGTGGTGATGAAATCTGATGAGCTACCGAGAACACACTTATTTAATACCAGACTCAAATTTGGATTCTTCATGCTCCTTGAACCTCTGTGTTGAATTTTTCATCTAGCCTTTTCGGAAAGGATTACTTGACTCTAATAGTCTGTTATAGGTCTGCTGTTCAACTTCCTTATTTAAACGGATTGTGAAGGCATGATTTAAGTCACCTTATTGAAGAAATCCTACAAGATAACAATTTAACAGGTCTGCAACCTTTAATTACTTGACTCTAATGATACATATCTAAACCTCATAGAGTTATGTTGTAATCTGAGATTGTCTAAGCATTTTAACCTAAAAGTAGTCATTGTCCCAAGGTAGCTATTAGCATTTTCCATATGACTTTCATTATAGGGCACTTTACATTAATGGAATTCACTTGCCTTGTTTGTGATTATGCAGCTCTAAGGAGTGATCCAGCATCTCTAACTCACTATGTGTTTCAGGTCACTGTGTATTAATGAGTTTAAATACTTGTAATTAAGAAAAGATTTGATATCCAGCTAAAAGTTTTATAATTTTCACAAAGGGATCCATAGTTTTCATTAAAAAAGAGGACATGTAACTATGAAGTCTGAGCTAAAGCATGATGAGCCATATTTTCAATGGAGGTCGTATCTCACTGCAATGGGTAAAATTCCCAGTTCTGTCTATGTGACTTTAGGCAAGTCCTGTAGTAATAATAATAATAATAATAGTAATTATTATGGTATTTGTTAAGTGCTAAATATATGCCAAGCACTTATCTAAGCGCTGGGATAGTTACAGGGTAATTTGATTATCCCATGTGGGGCTCACAGTCTTAATCACCATTTTATAGATGAGGTAACTGAGGCACCGAGAAGTTAAGCAGCTTGCCCAAGGTCACACAGCAGATAAATGGTGGAGTTGGGATTAGAACCTATGTCGTCTGAATTCCAAGCCCATGCTCTTTCCACTAAGCCATGCTTCTTCTCTAACTCCTCAGTTTCCTCATCTATAAAAAGGGGTTTTACTACCAGTTCTCCTTTTAGACTGTGAGTACTCCGTGGGACAGGAACAGTATCTAATCTGATTGTCTTAAATTTACTCCAGTGCTTAGCACACACATTTCATTATCATCATTATTATAATAATTAACAAAAGTGGGTAAACCCAATCTCGACATCGTATATAATTTTATATCAGAGAACCTAAAGTTTCACCACCACCCAATGACTGAGTAAATGACCAACGTTGCAAATGTACCCAACATTCAATTCAGTTGCCATCCCTGTTCCTTCTGGCTAGAATGAGGGTTAGGCTAAATCCCAGGGTACAGAGGAGAAAGGCAGATCAAGTTAAGAGAAGCAGTGTGGCTTAGTGGCAAGAGCACAGGCTTGGGAGGCAGAGGGTGTGGGTTCTAATGTCACCTCTGCCACTTGTCTGCTGTGTGACCTCAGGCAAACCACTAAGAGAAGCAGCATGGCTCAGTGGAAAGAGCCCAGGCTTGAGAGTCAGAGGTCATGGGTTCGAATCCCAGATCTGCCACTTGTCAGCTGTGTGACTGTGGGCAAGTCACTTCACTTCTCTGGGCCTCAGTTCCCTCATCTGTCAAATGGTGATTAACTGTGGGCCTCACGTGGGACAACCTGATTACCCTGTGTCTACCCCGGCGCTTAGAACAGTGCTCTGCACATAGTAAGTGCTTAACAAATACCAACGTTATTATTATTCTCTGTGCCTCAGTTACCTCTTCTATAAAATGGGGATTAAGAAAGTGAGCCCCACGTGGGACAACCTGATTATCTTGTATCTACTCCAGCACTTAGAACAGTGTTTGGAACATAGTAAGTGATTGATGAATATGATGATTATTCATTATTAATTAATTATTTACTACTTAAAGGTCACAGTTGTAGTGAATTCAGCCTGGAAAGTGTGGGGCTAGTGATGGGACCAAGGGAGGAGAGGAAGGATGAATTAACTGCTAAAATAGAAAACCTTCCTACTCCTCTCTCTTTGGATGGATATCAAATTGCTCATATATCCTCTGGTGCCCAACACTCGTTAAATTTTGGTTCATTTCCACTCCAGTCAAGTGAGTTTTCCCATGAGAGAAGCAGCGTGGCGCAGTGGAAAGAGCACGGGCTTTGGAGTCAGGGCTCGTGAGTTCGAATCCCAGCTCTGCCGCTTGTTGGCTGTGTGACTGTGGGCAAGTCACTTAACTTCTCTGTGCTTCAGTTCCCTCATCTGTAAAATGGGGATGAAGACTGTGAGCCCCACGTGGGACAACCTGATTCCCCTGTGTCTGCCCCAGCGCTTAGAACAGTGCTCTGCACATAGTAAGCGCTTAACAAATACCAACATTATTATTATTATTATTATGATCCCAATTCTGGGCCATCGTATGTTATTTCTTCCAACCAGTGTATCCTCTCAAATTTTTCCAAAAAACCATAACCTGGCCCTCTTTCACTACATTCTAAACCCATCCTTTCTATTGAACTTCTCACACTTTAACTGCAGTCATTCCATTCCCATCAGCATTACCCTTAACATTTGTCAAATAACTTGGGGAAGCTGTAGTTGATTATGTAATATGATGCATAGTGTGATTTATGTGGTATTGTGTGTATCTGTCTTATCTTCCCCCCAAAAGATGTTAAGTTTTTAAAACTTTTTTTAATGATATTTGTTAAGCACTTACCTATGTTCTAGGAACTGTACTAAGCTCTGGGGTGGATACAAATCAGTTGATCATATTAACTGAGTGCTTAGGTTGTGCAGAGCACTGGACTAAGTACTTGGGAGAGTACAACCAAACAAACATATTCCTTGCCCACAGTGATAATCAGGTTGGACAGAGTCCAGGTCCCACATGGGGTTCAGTTTTAGTCCCCACTTTCCAGAAGACTTTGACACAGAGAAGTTAAGTGACTTGCCCATGGTCACACAGCTGGGATTAGAACCCAGATTTTCTTTCCACTATTCCACACTGCTTCTTGACTTCCTTAAGTCCAGGAGTGGGTCTGGTCGAGAAGCAGCATGGCTTAGTGGAAAGAGCATGGGCTTAGAAGTCAGAGGTCATGGGTTCTCATCCCGGCTCCACCACATTTCATCTGTGTGTCTTTGGGCAAGTCACTTAACTTCTCTGTGCCTCAGTTACCTCATCTGTAAAATGGGGATTAATACTGTGAGTCCCAAGTGTGATGACCTAGAAAAGTGCTTGGCACATTGTAAGTACTTAACAAAAAACATTATTATTTTTATTATTATTATTCTCAAACAATGCTAAGAATAATTATGATTTTGAGGATGGAGAGGGATAGCTCATGCCATTATACTGATTATTCTGAATGCAGGAGAATACACAGCCATCCCTTTTTCCTCTGGAGCAAAGAAATTTTAGACTCCAAACTCTGCCAAAGACATTCAGACTGGGAAAAGACTAGCAACCAGTTTGAATATGGCTGGATCACTAAGCCATATGTCTCTGGTTCATCCCTGAATTTCTATCTTTACCCTTGCATGGAACTACATAAAGCAGTGCACGGTGGGAAGGGTACTTACTGCATTGGTAAGGGTGGGAAACATTCTTTCTTCTGTGTTCTTTTTCCCCTTATCAGCTTTACCACCAGATACTCCTGCTACACAATCTGGCTGATTGTTACTGAAATACATCTGATTGAAATAAGAATGATTTTAAAAAAATCAACCAGTAGGCAAAGAATTTTTTTTTGTTTTAATTGGAAATCTTATCTGTGTCTTCTGTACCATCCGTTGTTGATCCTGATGGATATAATAGGCATCATCACTATGTTACTGTGTGAAAGGACTGTGGAAATTTTAGTGGGTTTGTAATGTTGAAAAACATATCCGCAAAATTGCATTTAACTATTTTTTCTCTTAAAATATTGAAGCTGTATAAAAAGTCACTGCTGTAGTTATTAAAAGACCAACAGGTTGCAATTGTGATCTTGAAAAATTACTCTGTCAATAGACAGTGCCCTACATTATAGTTCTACCATGAAAAAATTGACCAAGATGAGCTGGCCACTTAAAAAAGCAACAACACAGAGGTAGGACATTTATAGTATTTTGATGCAGATTTAATTGTGAATTTTATTGGGAGCATGTTTTAAAATATCATTCCACCTCATTATTTATCATCCTAATGAGGCAGTCAGTGTGAGAGTAAATCTAATTAATCCAAAATTTGTAATTATTGTTTGGGAAAAAGGAAATTTACTTTTGGAGTGCCTTATTGAAGACAAGAAAAGAACTTAGGAGCCCTCTTGCAAAATTTGTCAAAAGCTATGAGTAAATCAAGTCTATGTTCACTCTTGTGGATGTACTTTGTTTCAGTTCAGGAACAGAACTAAGATGTGGTGAAGACAAGCTCAGCTAATCAAGGATTCTAGAGAAAGGATAGTCCAGATACATAGAATTTAACGTACTGGCATCAAGCTGTCACTAATAGAGCTGAGTTGAGCATGCTGAAAATCGGGCACTAAGTATATCTTTGTGCAGCCAATGCTCACTTGATAATCTGAATATATAGCCAAAGAAACAAGCCAAGTCAAAATGAGTTTTGTATTCCCAAATCACAAATTTTAGTTAACTCCGTATTCCATGTTTAGAAGTTACCAGCTAGCAACAGTCAATAATTAGATCAAGTATCACAAGCAGTAGTTCCAATAACAGTAAGCGCTTATGGTACTTTGCACACAGTAAGCGTTCAGTAAATATGATTGAGTGAATGAATTATCAAATGTTTAACACGTATGGTGGGTTTTGTGCTCAAGGAACAATGAAATTTAAAGCATGGGAAGTTATTCTAATTTTTCATCGATGCTGTTTGAAATGTCTAATTGTTAATCTGTGTCATCTTTGGCCAGCTGATATCTTGATGGAGAAAGATGAAAGATCTTTATGTGTTATTTTAGCCAAAACAGAATTTTCTTTTACCCCAGGGGAATTTTAATTTAAAAGCCTATATAATAGGATGCAGTCAGTTCTTACAATGCTCCTTTTTATTACTATCTATCTTTTTTATATTAGCATGTACTATTTTTACTGCTTATGCCTTCTGCTTGTCTCATTTACCTCAGTTCACTTTAAACTCCCACTTCCTTATCCTGTCAAGATGTCTGCTGCTGATCATCACATAACTCCTTAATATTTTATTGTCCTTTGCTCTTCACTTCTTAAGAATGGAGTTAGCTTCCAAAAAGGAGGAGGCATTATGCTTTATGAAGTGAAGCTATGGGACTGAGAAAATCTCCTGATTTGGGAATTGAAAAGCAGTGTAATCCAAGTTTCAAAAAGTGGTCAAATATAGAATCTCTCAAGTCAAGTCTGCTCCAAGAAAGTGGAGGGGAGACTTGAGGAAGCCCCCTCATTTTTCATGTTTTTAAGAAAACATCTCTGTAACTTAGGAAGCACTATGGTGCAAGGGAAAGAACAAAGGATTAAGAGCCGGAAGACTCAGGTTCTAAGCCTGGCTTCGAACACTTGCCTGTTTCGTGACCATGGGCAAGTCGCTTAACCTCCCTCTGCCTCAGTTTTGTCATCTGTAAAATGGAGATAAAATACTTATTCTCTCTCCCTTTTTGTCTGTGAGCACCATGTAGCGCAGAGACTATGCCCAATCTGAATATCTTGTTCCTACCTCAGACTTTAACAGAGTACCTAGCACATAGTAAGTGCTTAATGAATATTACCATTATTATTACTTGCTTATTTCATACAAAATGCTTTTTCAGGTCTGAATTATCTGGATAATTTCTTCAATTTCCCAATGTAGACTTGGACCAGTTTTTTTAAATAAAAATGAAAAAGTGTGATTTCTTAAAATGGGAATAGTGACAAGATAAACTGGCTATAAGGGGGATTTTTGGTGCTGTCCCACTGGCATTTTCTTTACTACGGTACTCAGTACACAGTAAGTGCTTAATAAATATTGTTACTATTCCTAGGTCACTAGGCTGGGCATATTTCTGAACTGAAATATGAAAGCTTATTGCAACTGCACAAATCACATAAAATAAACAACAAACATGAATTTATTGAAAAAATGTATTTTCCTATCTCAAATCTGCCCCGCCTCCTTCTTGATTTTGATGTTCATTGACATCACAGTTTATTTTTTCTTTAATTGTTTCTTATAAAAGATCACTAAAGGGACAGGCAGGTATGCAAACAGATTTCCTCCAGGTACTTTCTGCAGCATCTCTTTCCTTTTGATTTTTAATGCTAGCTGATTATTTCCAGCAACTCCTTATTTCCTGAACTGGCTACATAAACCCCTTTAATGTGTCTTGTCTGTCTTCACATCCTAGCAACTGTTCCAGAACATAAAATGGGCTTTAAAATATCTCCCTCACTGAAGTGTGGTGAATCACTTGGGGTTCTAAAATTAGGGTACATTTCTCAAAAAGAATAGAAAAGAGTGAAGTCGTGCTGGTTCAAATGTTTTCGTTTAGTTATTGTTCAGAGAGAATTAACCTGTAGGGATACCCTATAAGGTAAAGAGGAGTCTGCTTGATTGCTTGGATAATTGGATAATTGTGTGAGAAGGAGTGTGACTTAATGGTCAGAGCATGGGCCTGGGAGTCAGAAGGACCTGGGTTCTCTAACCCCTGCTTTGGCACTTGCCTGCTATCTGTCCTTGGAAAGTCACTTAACTTCTCTCTGCCTCAGTTACCTCAACTGTAAAATGGGGACTGAGACTGTGAACCCCAAGTGGGACATGGACTATGTCCAACCTGATTACCTTTATCTACCCTAGTGCCCGGCACGTAGTAAGAGCCTAACACATACCATTAAAAAACAAAACAAATAAACCAAAATTTGATTCATAGGTAGTTCTTTGACTCAAGGTAGTCACAAAACTATTCAAAAGAGCCAAAGTAGTTAATTTCCATATAGAGCAAAAATGCATTCAAATGATATTTTTCTTCATGAGGTCATATTATCTAGGGGATCCATTGGCTGTGGGATTCTTGAATTAAAAGATCTTTGTTTCTGATCTCTCCTTCTCTGCAGTATATCTTCTTCCTCTCCTTATGCTTTGTGTCAACTTTATATTAGCCTTATGCCTGTTCATTAAGTGTGTTTTTCAGTGGATGTTGCTTTTTTTCTTTTCCTCTTTTATGTGACTCCAGAGAGATAAAAGGATTCGGTCATTCTTGTCCATTGTATGCCAGAGGTGTGTGGATGAAGCTTTTGCATACACTCTCCATTCATACTGGACTAGTGTTTTCAATTTAATTTCTGTGATAAGACTTGATAAGTGTTGAGCTCTCCAACTACTATAATCTTCAGAAAACACTGTTGAGTTCTGCTTTTACAGAGTAATGTACTAGGTGCATGGAAAGTAATTCATAGAAGTAAACACTGTAGTCCCTGCATTTGAGAGGTTTACAATCTAAGACCCAGTTCTTGCTATTGAGAGGTTTCCAGGCTAAGAAGAAGCTTGGAGTGAAAATGTGCCTGATTTACCACACAATAATACATACGTGGCAATCCATTTGGGATGATTTGGTCTGGGGAAAAGAATTGGAGTCTTAAGTGAAAAAAGCTTTTCTTCTAGGGCTCAAGAGGCTAATGTGAGAGAGGACAATTATTGGATGCTAGCCAAATGCAGTGCCATCAAAATGTTGAAGTTGCAACATAATTGGCAAGGAATCAGACAACATCCTTAATAAGGCCCTTTAAAGGGCCACAACCATGAAATTGATATTACAACAGACTGGAGGGGATAGAGCTGTAATGGCGCTCATATTGTCAGCATCAATGTTAATCAGCATTAGCTTTTGTGATCTTCCCAAATCAGGGTCCTCTGACAGGATCAGTACAGGATTGTCCCTTATTTCACTGACTTCCCGAAGTGGATGCACACCTATCTCAGAGGAGGAGTGGGAAAGCCAGCCTGAATCAACCGTTCTGTAGTCCCAGCACTTAACATTATGATGATATAATTCATAGTCCTGTTTACTCAGGAGAAACGTAGTGCTCAGGGGGCAGTAATTGTTACCACAAAAAACCCCACCAAGGCACTGAAAAATCACTGGGACCTGCTCAATGTCCCAGAGTCATCAGTCGACCAAAAGACAGAGGCATGTACTACTCAATTTAGTTGAAGTTGCTTCCAGCAACAGAGGTGTCCAGTTAAATCAGAATGACAGACTGAAAAATAAAAATTTAATGAAAATCAAAGAGCCAGCCTCCATGTTTTGATTTCTGACAATTCAAAAGTTAATTTCATTTTCTCCATGTAAATGTACAAATTATGAATTTCAAAGCTGTACTCAGACATAATTACTGACTTTTATTTCTGTCAGACATAGATTCCAAATTACTGAAGTATAATAGTGAAATATGCAAGTATAGAATTCATTGTGCCAAATGACAGATGAAAGCCTATGAAGTTCAATTGTCTAAGCAATGATTAAAGCATGACCCTTGCCATAAATACATTTTTTTTCCTCAAATACATTTATCCAGCTGCTATTTTAAAGACTTGAAGATAAGAGATCGCATTTTAATAAAATATAAATTTTTAATTAAGTACATAAAACCTTCACTATATCGCTATTGTATGCTCTCTGGGAAGCCCTAAGTGATGTAGCTGTGACTAACTAACATCGTCACCTATTATCACCTAAACACTTCAACACTCTTCCACCTCACAGGTGACAATCTTACCACGATGCATATCTCCAAAGACCCTGAACTTGGCATTATCTTTGATTCCTTCCTTTCATTCAATCTCCGTAAGCATTCTGTGAATACTGTCGATTCTTTTTCCTCCATTATAGTTCCAGGTTCTGCCCTATCCATGCCATCTGTCATGACACTGGGCCAAGCACTTGTCATATTCTGGTTGGGCTACTTCATCAACCTCATCAATGATCTCTGTGTTTCCAACCTTCCATCTCCAGTCCATTCTTCACTCTGCTACCCGGATCATTTTTCTAAAACATTGTTCAGCCCACCTCTCTCCATCCATGCCTCGAAAATCTCCAATGGCAGCCCATTCCTCTTCACAGCAAGCAAAAACTTATGACCATTGACTTTAAGGCACTCAATCACTTCTTGTCATATTATGCATCCATTCTCCTTTCAATCACCTCAAGATAGCCTACTCACTAGGCTTCATTCTCATTTCCCTCACTTTTTACCTCTTTCTAACACCCTTCCTTTGGCCTGGAACTCCCTTCTCCTTTGAGTCCCCCCAACCACAGCTTTCCCCATTTTCAAAGCCTTTCTGAAATTACTTCTTCTCCCAGAAGCGTTTCCTGATTAATTTATATTCCCCTCAGATTATATATCTCCCCACTCCACCGAGAATACCATTTTTCTTAATGTTACCCTTTCAACTACTCATTACCTACTGAAATCTGTATTAAAATAATGGAAGTCATTACTACCTAAATAAAAATCATATCCAAGTAACCGTTACTCAGAAATAAAACCAGAATTATTTTAAGGATGACAAAACTCACAGAAGTGATATTTGATCAGTATTGATGAGCTGTACCAACTGCATGCAGACAGGAAAAGCAAATATGTTACACATAGTAAAATCCTGTAACTCTGTTTGACAGATTACTGCTTGTGCACAGAATATACCCAAACTGAGAAGCAGTGTGGCTTATGGAAAGAGAACCTGGGAGTCGGGCAACCTGGGTTCTAATCCTGGTTCTGCCAATTGCCTGCTGTGGGGCCTTTGGCAAGTCACTTATCTGTGCCTCAACTGTAAAATGGGGATTAAATCACACTCCCTCAATTTACACTGTGAGCCCCATGTGAGACAGGGACTCTGTCCAGTCTGATAATACTTAGATGTACCCCAGCACTTAGAACAATGCTTGACACACAATAAGCGCCTAACAAATACCAAGTAAGAAGACTGTAAGTAGCCTTTTTCTATGAAGAGGGCAAATTGAACAGAATTAATAGTAATGCCACACTGTGTAGGTAGTAAAACATTTACATCTAATTATTTCATAACTTTGGGAAGGACTATTATAGCATTATTGTAAGCAGCAGCAAAAACAACAAAGTACCCTGGTGAACATCCTACTGAGAGAGGCGATTTTTTTGTTCATATTCCTTTGAGAGTTTCCCAGCTTTAGATCCAGGAACCAACATTACTGAAGAGTCTTAGCCACTGCCATCCTTGGTTCTTAGTCCAATAGGGTCGGGTACTTGACAATTATGAGGGACAGATTATTAAACAAAATTAGCCTCGGGTCTAAGTATACTAATTCTGTCATTTATTTGCTGTGGAAAATTGCATCTTCCTCTTGGCTTCGCAGTGAAAACTGGGGAGATAATAGCTGAAAGATGTTGATAATATCAATAATGTGAGTTGGTATTTTTAACCACTCAATCTCCAAGGGCTCCTTCCCCTCTGCCTTCAAACATGCCCACGTCTCCCCCATCCTAAAAAAACCTGCTCTTGACCCCACTCCCCCCTCCAGTTATCGTCCTATCTCCCTACTACCCTTCCTTTCCAAAATCCTAGAACGAGTCATCTACAATCGATGCCTAGAATTCCTTAACTCCCATTCTCTCCTAGACCCCCTCCAATCTGGCTTCCGTCCCCTCCACTCTACCGAGACTGCTCTCTCTAAGGTCACCCGTGACCTCCTTCTTGCCAAATCCAATGGCTCCTACTCCATTCTGATCCTCCTTGACCTCTCTGCTGCCTTTGACACTGTCGACCATCCCCTCCTCCTCCATACCTTATCTCACCTTGGCTTCACGGACTCTGTCCTCTCCTGGTTCTCCTCTTACCTCTCTGGCCGATCATTCTCGGTCTCCTACGCTGGAGCCTCCTCCCCCTCCCATCCTTTAACTGTTGGAGTTCCTCAAGGGTCAGTTCTTGGCCCTCTTCTGTTCTCCATTTACACTCACTCCCTCGGTGAACTCATCCACTCTCACGGCTTTGACTACCATCTCTACGCAGATGACACGCAGATCTACATCTCCGCCCCTGTCCTCTCCCCCTCCCTTCAGGCTCGCATCTCCTTCTGCCTCCGGGACGTCTCCACCTGGATGTCGGCCCGCCACCTAAAACTCAACATGAGCAAGACTGATCTCCTCATCTTCCCTCCCAAACCCGGTCCTCTCCCAGACTTCTCTATCACCGTGGATGGCACGACCATCCTTCCCGTCCCGCAGGCCCGCAATCTCGGTGTCATCCTTGACTCGTCCCTCTCGTTCACCCCACACATCCTATCCGTTACCAAGACCTGCCAGTTTCACCTCTACAATATCGCCAAGATCCACCCTTTCCTCTCCACCCAAACGGCTACCTTACTATTACGGGCTCTCGTTATATCCCGGCTAGACTACTGTGTCAGCCTTCTCTCTGACCTCCCTTCCTCCTCTCTCGCCCCGCTCCGGTCTATTCTTCACTCCGCTGCCCGGCTCATCTTCCTGCAGAAACGATCTGGGCATGTCACTCCCCTTCTTAAACAACTCCAGTGGTTGCCTATCGACCTCCGCTCCAAACAAAAACTCCTCACTCTAGGCTTCAAGGCTCTCCATCACCTTGCCCCTTCCTACCTCTCCTCCCTTCTCTCTTTTTACCGCCCACCCCGCACGCTCCGCTCCTCTGCCGCCCACCTCCTCACCGTCCCTCGGTCTCGCCTATCCCGCCGTCGACCCCTGGGTCACGTCCTCCCGCGGTCCTGGAACGCCCTCCCTCCTCACCTCCGCCAAACTGATTCTCTTTCCCTCTTCAAAACCTTACTTAAAAATCACCTCCTCCAAGAGGCGTTCCCAGACTGAGCTCCTCTTCCCCCTCTACTCCCTCTGCCATCCCCCCTTTACCTCTCCGCAGCTAAAGCCTCATTTTCCCCTTTTCCCTCTGCTCCTCCACCTCTCCCTTCCCATCCCCACAGCACTGTACTCGTCCGCTCAACTGTATATATTTTCGTTACCCTATTTATTTTGTTAATGAATTGTACATCGCCTTGATTCTATTT
This sequence comes from Ornithorhynchus anatinus, assembly GCF_004115215.2. Classification (NCBI taxonomy): domain Eukaryota; kingdom Metazoa; phylum Chordata; class Mammalia; order Monotremata; family Ornithorhynchidae; genus Ornithorhynchus; species Ornithorhynchus anatinus. The sequence goes on from NC_041740.1 coordinate 30,095,512, forward strand.
AGTTGCCATTGTTTTTACGAGATGTTCTTCCCCTTGACGCTGTTTAGTGCCATTGTTCTTGTCTGTCCGTCTCCCCCGATCAGACCGTAAGCCCGTCAAACGGCAGGGACCGTCTCTATCTGTTGCCGACTTGTTCATCCCAAGCGCTTAGTACAGTGCTCTGCACATAGTAAGCGCTCAATAAATACTATTGAATGAATGAATGAAAGTTGTCTCTTTTCAGGAAACCATTTATGGGCTCCTGGGAAAATGAACTACATTTTTCTCTGAAAATAACGAATGGTCATCTAGGATTTAAAGCGGTAGAATTTTAGCTTTCTTAACCACAGAAAATGGGGACTGACTTCAGTCCTGACCTCATTTTGAGTGTCCTTGTCTTGACATCTGATGTTCAAATCTCTCATAGGCATTCTGAAGAAACTGATGAATGTGGCATCTGAGGGAAATCTAATTGCTTTGTAGACCTTTAGTTCACTCCGAAGTTTAATGACATGGTGAATTCCTAGTTTCCCTAAAGGCCCACGGACTTTTTTTTTGGATGTGATTTTATATTTCCTGATTATCAGTGCATCACTTAAAGACCCACTGGCTCAGGAGCAGAATTTAGCACTGAGTTTGAACTTTGAGAACCCATTGTAAATGCTCCTTGTATTTAAGTTTTCCTCAATGCAAGCTGGTACATGATCTTGATCTTTATTATCTGACTGTGATTCCTTAACATTGCTTTGAGCCTGCCAAACAATTTATAATCTGTTTCAAGTTCTTTTTGTGTGTACATTGTACCCAAACATCAACAAACATTACTTTCTGACTGTCTCAGTGTCTGGGAAGATTTAGCTTCTCACTCCGAGAGAATCAAAAGTTTTTCCTAACCTTAGTCCTTTGTTGAAGTTTTAGGGGCCTCTCTGGAAATCACACTGAAGAAGATTGGATCTGATATGCTGCCTTGCATTACCTCTTCCAAAATGGCACCAGATCTGAACAGACACTAGTTCCTTTAAACATAATTGGTTAAGACATTATGAGCTAGGATTAAGACCTTGGAAAATAAATCTGCTGATGCAATCAAAACTGTTGCTCTCTCTTTCCCTCACAGGTGTTTTCCATAATAGGTATATAGGTCCTGATGGTGGCAGAAAAGCTCTAAAGCTTCAGGGTAAATACAAAAGCCAACAGATGATCATTTAAGAATTTGGAGAACGTTAGAAGCATTAAGCCAATTATGAAACTGGCTAGAAATTGCTTTACAGAAGGCAGGAGACACAAGGAAGAGTTACAAGAAACTAATGACTCATTGGGTTGTTAGTCTCCCTGCAGTTTGAGTCTGGAATCTCTTGAATCAATCAATCCATGTTTACTGAGCACTTACTGTGTGCAGAGCACTATACTAAGCACTTGGAAGAGTACAGTATAACAGATATGGTAGACGTGTTCCCTGATCACAAGGAGCTTTCTGTCTAGAGGGGGAGATAGTCATTAAAATAAATTATGAATGTGTACATAGTGCTGTGGGAGGGAGGGTAGGGTGAATATCAAGTGCTTAGAGGGTACAAATTCAATTACAAAGATATATGTAATATGGTCATCATCCCATGTCAACTTAACAACCAGTTTCTTTCTCCTTTATAACTTGACACCTCCAGAATAATTTTCTTCACCCCAGATCATAACATCCCAAGCATCACCTCAGCCATTATCAATCAATCAGTGGCATTTCTTGAACCCATACTGTGTGCAGAGCACTGAACTAAGTGCTTGGGAGAGTACCTGATCCCTGTTTACAAAGAGCTAGACTCCAGAGAGGGAGAAAGACATTGAAATTAATTATAGATAGGGGAAATGGTGGAGTATAAGGATGCATATGTCAGTGCTGTAGGGTTCAGGGTGAAGAGAATACAAGTGTTTAAAGGTCACAGATCCAAGTTCATAGACAGCACAGAAGGGAGATTGAATAGGAGAAATCTTAATAGAGGAAGGCCTCTTGAAGGAGATGTGATTTCAGGATGGCTTTGCAATCTGTCAAATATGAAGTGGGAAGAAATTCAAAGACAGAGGGAGAACATGGATAAGGGAGTTGGAGGCAAGATCAACTTGGAGTGAAAAGGTTTAACACGTACATACAAATGATTTTCTGTACTCTATGAAATATCTACTAATTTCATGTCCCACTTGTGCATTCTTTCCCAGTGCTTAGTAAGGTGCTCTACTCAAAACGGATGCTTAATAAATGCTATTGCTATTACCCATTTATCCAACTTTCTGTTTTCTTATTAATTCCTCTTTCTAAATTATTTTGTGACTCTCCCTCATTAGAACCTAAGATCCTTGAGTATGAGGCTTGTGTCCTTTCTCTATTTTATTCTCCCAAGTCCTTAAGACAGAGTTCTGCAGGCAGTATATGCTCACTAAACACTACTGATCAATTGACTGATTGATCAGGAGGAGAAACATAATGGTCAAAACAAAGAACTGTCCTAGTTTTGCCTTAAATTAGAATTGAATGCGAGTTCAGTCTTTTTTAGGCTTTTAATCAAGTTTTTTTTTTCCTTCAATGTCAAGATTCCTATTTGCATCTGTCATTGAGTGTCACAGAATTAACTGGAGCAAGGAGTTGTGAAATACTTGAAGAACAACTTTTCAAAGTTAGTGAAGGAATTAACTTTGGGGCTGTGATGTTTGGTATTTTCAGTGTAGAGAAGTTAAAAAAAAATATAATGAATGAAAGTACCTTTAATCTGGATGTGGAGAATATATAAAATTATTTTAATATAATGAGGGTCTTTTAGTCCTTTAATGACATATTCTAGTGCTGTTTTTGCACTTATTTTTTCTCTTTGTGTGGTGTGCAACATTTTATCAGTTTATTAAACTTTCCTTAAATATGACATTTAGAGTTTAAAGAGTTCAGTGCCTGTAAAAATAGAAAACCTACTTCAAGCATAAGGGCCCTGACAAATTGTGTTGCATTGCATTTTCTAACTGGTCATAAAGGTGCTGGGGTAGTAAATGATGGGGTTTATAGGGTTAATTCTTTATTGTTCATCTCTGTGCTTTTCTGTCCTTTGAGCATGCAGGCATCCTCTCATATGTATAACATGTCACTTTGGTATCTGTGATCACATCCAGAGATTCCCTTCAAAATTTTTCTGCTCTCCTTTTCAACAGATGTGAATTTTGGAGGGTATTTCTTTCTACTATAAATCTAAAAGTCTATTCAGGTTCAAAAGACTGACCAAACATTCCACCAGAATGGTGGTGAAAGGCTTCAATTCAAAACAAAAGTTTGCTGAAGCTTCAGCCTTGAATCATTCTTTCTGCAATATTTCCTCATTTAATTGAACATAGATGTTATGATTTTGTGTTTACGTGAGTGTGTGTATCCAATGCGAATGAGTAAATGACCACATGCCAGTTACCTATCTGCAATACACTGTCAAAAGATAGTTTTGGCATATGATGAAGAAATGATTGACACATATCTTCCAGACTGTGAGCCCATTGTTGGGCAGGGATTGTCTCAACTTGTTGCTGAATTGTAATTTCCAAGCACTTAGTATAGTACTCTGCACACAATAAGCACTCAATAAATGACTGAATGAATGAATGAATATCTTAAGGAATGGGAGCTAATTCATATGTCTACCAATTCCCAAATGGATCCCGGAAGACTGAAAATCTGTTTAATGCAGCAAACAGTGACATGCAGTATATGGTCATAAGATAATCACTAATTGCTGAGAATGGATTTTGGAACAAAGTATTAAATGGTGTAAAAACTTCCATTAGACAACAACATGAGATTATTCCTGCCAATGTCATAACATTAAGGTGAGGTTCATTTATGCAATCTTATTTATTGAGCATTTACTATGTGCAAAGCATTTGGGAATGTACACTATAATAATGGACAGACACAATCCCTACCCACAATGAGCTGACAGTCTAGAGGTGGTGACAGACATAAATATAAATAATAAAGCTATATATAATATATATACCATATATGTATATATGTGTTTGCTATGGGGTTGGGAGGGAGAATGAATGAAGGGAGCAAGTCAGGGTGATGTAGAAGGGAATGGGAAAAGAGGAAAGGAAGACTTTGTCAGGGAAGGCTTCTTGGAGAAGATATGCCTTCAATAAGGCTTTGAAGTGGGGAAGAGCAATTATTTGATATGAGGAGGGAGGGCATTCCAGGCCAGAGGTAGGATGTGGGCAAGAGGTCAGCAGCCAGGTAGACGAGATCGAGGTACAGTGAGAAGGTTAGCATGACAGGAATGAAGTGTGTAGGCTGAGTTGTAATAGGAGAGTAGCAAGGTGAGGTAGGAAGGGGCAAGGTGATTAAGTACTTTAAAGTCAATGGTGAGGAATTTTTGTTTTATGCGAGAGTGAATGGGTAACCACGAAGTTTCTTGAGGAATGAGATATGATTTTAAAAATAAAAAGACATATTTGTAGGAGGGGAAACCATATCCAGACTGCTAAGTCATTACTCAAGGGATCAGTTAATTTTCCCTTCAAGATGCAAATCCTATTCTGAAATGATGAAGGGTACCCTTATTCACTTCAACAATGATGTCTTTATTTTTGTGGCAATCTGCCATCTTGAATGTCAGATTCACAAGGTGATTTTCTAATAACTGTGCTTCAGAGATCAAGGCACCAAAAAATAAAAACAACTATGCATTATGAAGAAACAGTGCCACATCAAAAAAAAACACCATGGTTGAAGTAGAACACCACAGATATCTGCATTTTATATTTAAATATCCTCAAAAGCCATGTTGAGAAGGAAAAGAGCAAACTATCTTTGGTTTGCTTTTCACTGTAATATATGCATCTCCTATTTGGAAGAATTAGTATTGAATGTTCATGGCGATACTACTATCACCCCAAAATATTAAATATATTTATAAAATCTATCAATCCACAAATGTCCCTAGAATCAGTCAATAATGGCAATATATAGCATCTCCATATATAATATATATATATCTTTTATAAGTTTTCTAACTTCTAAGTATTAACCTTGAAAACTCAGGATACTCAGCATGAGTGATTTGTGGTAGCTTCTTAAAGTCAACTTGCAATCATCTGTAATTGTATCCTCCTTTGAAGTTGGAAGTGGTAGGGTTACTGTGTTTTTTTGCTTTTTTTTATTTGTTTTTGTGTATTTTGGAAAACATTTTATTAACTGAGAGCTTGCACTCTCCTTTTTACCTTTTCCCACACTGTGGTACCCTGACCCTTAGACAAAATCTTTTTATAGCCTTCATCAATCTGGGGCTGCTTTCGCTGTCATCCAGTTTGGTCCTTTGGTTGCTTCCCCAGTCTTTCCCATCTGTGGTTCAAAATAGCCTTCACTATGTTGTATTATCTGTTGGGTTGGCTTATCCCTTTATTTCTCATCACCATTAGGTGGTTAACCCAAATTAGTAGGAATCATATTCCCAAAACAAAGTCCTCCCTTCCTTGTTCATTTCTCTTTGATACCAGAGAAAAATAATATATATAAAAGCATTACCATCCATTATTATACTTGTATTTGAACACCTTCAGAATGCCCTTATTGCATTTTAATGTATTATTTCCTACAGCACTCTTAGCTTGAAACAGTGCCTTAAAGTTAATTGGGTTTAAGCTTCTCCCTTTCTCTATTAATCAACTTTTTAAGTATTTTGCTTGGTTTGAATAGACTTAGTACAATTCATTTTAATTTAGCACTAGATAATGGCAGCTCTAAAGCATTCATAATGACAGATCTCTAGTTTAATCTTGGGCTAAGATGCCTTTAAAGTGACAGATAACACTTTGAAAATTAACAGATTTACAAATATATCAGAAAATACTGAGTGCAAATTTCACTTGGTACATATTTAAATTGCTATTTAGCAACTATTTTCACAGTATGTTTTCACACATTTTTGATATCATTTTAATCATTTCTTTGGCATCTGGGGATACATTCCTATACTTCAAACTATTCCCTGTGGAAAGCTGTACATGGATTCACTTTACACTCTAATTCCATGAAATCAATTAAGATCACTAATCAGAGTACAGCTCTAAAAAAGAAACTTTACTAAAATGTTACTAAAATACTTTGAATACAATGAAAACCGTTAGTGTAAATTATTTCAGGATTCCCCTTAAGGTGTATACCACCAAATCAAGGCAGAAATTTAGCAGTTGAAGATGAGAAAGTCTAGACATCCAATTTGAATACCGTCTGCCTCATAATTAATCATCTAGACTGTCACAAATTCCTCAGGTAATTTCACAATCCTCTGCTTTGATTCCTCAGAGGGACCACCTCGTAGACAATTCTGAGATGTGGTTTTGTTGATGATGACAGGTTTATGTATGAATTATAGAATAACTTCAGGTCTGGAAAATTGAGCTGGAATTTCTCCCAGGGACAGGACCTGTTTTTTGAGGAAAATTCCTTACTCTACCTGCTTTCTCCTATTGGAAGGTAGCAGTCACTATCAGAACAGTCTATTCCCAGTACCTCTCAGACCGTAGTCTCCACTTCTGATTTTAGGCCAAGGGAAGAGGGACAGAAACTGGAAGGGTAATGATGAATGCTCACATAACTGAACTCAGTTCAGTGTCAGAAACCTTTCCAGGAACTTGCTGGAGTTGGTTATTAAATTAAAATCAACCTGCTCCTCTTGCTGAAATTCCTCCAGAAGGGAACAGAGGAATTAGGAACAGTGTAATTTTCTCTTTCTTACCACTAAAGAAATAAACAAAGTGAAAAATTTAGGGCTTTCCGAGCCAGAAAAAATAATGAGCTCTTAGGTGAAATGTGAGATCTGAGAAATACTGTATGCATGTATGGCATCCAGTCTTAATCCTCAGAAAGAAGAAAGTGGCTGAGGTGACAGACGCTACTGACTGAGCATGGAAGTGGAGGGGAGAGCTGGCAAGTCAAAAGAAAATGGAGACAACAGAATGCAGAGAGCTTGCTGGCATCTGCTCTAAATACAAAAAGGAACTGACTCCATAATCCAGGGGAAAAACAAATGTTAGTTTTCTTTCTTTCTCTTTCTTTTCCTCCTGCTCTTGGCTGTTGGTGGCTAAGGATTTCATTCTGTTCACATTCACAAATTAGAAAATAATGTCAACATCTGAATTAGAAACAGGTTCCACAATACAACAATCCAGCAACTAAATGAGCTGCAGAAATTAGTAATGAGCCATTTGAATAGGAAGGGATCAGGGCCAAACATCAATTTTTTTGTTTGTTTTTTGTTTTTTTCAAATCCAGCTTTACCTCAGGATGGCGTCCAATTTCAATGTAGGTGCAAATTGGATGAAAGGCCCCTGTTCCACAGGCATACAAGTGCGTTTGGTTGTAAGCCTTAAGCACCTTGATGAAATTAGCACATTCTCTCTGTAAGAAAAAAAAATGAAACAGTGAATTCTAGCAGTTAGCATGACTAATGTATCCTCCAGTGAGTTTGGTAAGCTTTACTTTCTTAAACAGATTTTTTTCATCTGTAGACTTTTCACAGCATTTGTAAGGCGTGTTTATTATTCAGCAGACCGTGACTATTTTACCCAAGGTCTAATTGTTCGGCAGGCAAGGGTGCTTAACTTTAAAATACCCATCTCTGGCTTAATAGAGGCACTTCTTTCTTATTTTGGCAAATACACAACATCACCACCATTTTGGAATTTTTGTAGAAGACATAAAGACCTACCAAATAGTGACCTCATTATTCTCAGTCTAAGTGGCCCAAGGGAGGAAGTTATTCATTGGATTATGAACCCCATGTGGGACAGAGACAGCATCCAATCTGATTATAGCGTATTTACCCAGTCTTTAATACAGTGCTTGATACATAGCAAGCACTTAATAAGTACCATAATTATTAAGTGTTATGAAACATTATTTTAAATGGGACAGATTAGAGGCGGGCCACCTAAACCCCCCTAAGTGGCCTTGCATCTCTGACCCCTTAACATGATAGGCCAAGAGCCTTTCATCTAAACCTTGTCTGTTTCATGAGAATAGAGAAATGTTACCCCAGGATACCAAAAATGACCACTGCATTTATTACCAATCAATCATATGATTAAATGCATACTGTGGGCCCTGCAGTGTACTAAACTGTTTGGAGAGTACAGTGTAAGAGGTTTGGTAGACATATTCCCTATCCACTAGGAGCTTACATTCTCTGGCAGAACCGATGAAAAAGGCCTTGTGAGGATAAGTGATTTGTCACCCAGCAGGCCTGGATCAGAGTTGGATCTACAATTCATGCCCCCTGACTTGGGGCCGTTCATCCACTTTTATACTAGAAATTCGGATTTTATCCCCTACAATCCAGTTTTCAGCTTGTCTGTCCCCTGTCTGGCATGGGGATCTCAATACTAGACGTCATTATTTCTGGTGTTTTAATTTTAAGCACCCATCCTCCCTCTGACATGCTCCTGCTCCTGAGTTCCAAAGCTAGAAAGTGACACCTTTCCTGACAGAGATCTGGGAAGGCAACAGAAAGGCAATGAAGCAAGCCAGATGGGGGTTTCAAGGTTCTCCTTGGGGTCAAGTGCTCTGTTTGGGTGGACCTCGATGGAATTACTCAAAATGGCATTTTCAACCCCACGATATTACCTTGGGTATTCAACAAACTCAGGAGACGCAGTGTATGTCTGGGCATCCGGTACCCACAAAAGTAAACGTGCTGTTAGACTGTAAGCTTGTGGGTGTCTATTTATTTTTATATTGTAGTCTCCCAAGTGCTTATTACAGTGCTCTGTACATAGTAAACTCTCAATAAATCTGACTTAATGAGTAGTGGCTCATTAAATTTAATTGTTCTCTATCTAAATGCTTCCTTAAAAATCCTTCTAAGATTCAGATGGACTCATAGACAAAAAGTTTTGGTGGAGCCATTCAGGTGTGTATTTTGATTGGATTCTCTTAAAATAGGCTGCTGGTCTAGTGAAAAGAGCACAGGATTGGAGTTAGGAGACCTGGATTCTAATCCTGGTTCTCCCACTTGCCTACTGTGTGCCTTGGACAAGTTACTTAATTTCCCTGTGCCTCTGTATCCTCATCTATATAATGGGGATTGAAAACCTGGGGGTTTTCTTTTCATTTTTCATGGTATTTGTTAAGCAGTTTTACTCTGTGCCAGGCATTGTCCTAAGAGCTGGGGAAGATACAAGCTCATCAACTTGGACACAGTCCATGTCCCAAATGAGGCTCACAGTCTTCATCCCTATTTTACAGATCAGTTAACTGAGGCACAGAGAAGGTAAGTGACTTGCCCAAGATCACACAGCAGACAAGAGGCAGAGCCGGGATTAGAACGCCGGTCCCTCTGGCTCGCAGGCCTGTGGTCTTTCCACTAGGCCATGCGACTTCTTTAAAAACCTGTTCTTCCTTCCACCCTGTAAACCCTACATGGAACAGCAATTTTGTCTAGTCTTTTTGGATTATATCTAACCTAAAGCTTAGTTCAGTGCTTGGCACATAGTGAGCATTTAACACTTGGAAGTCGAAGCCTCTGGCTATGTAGTTCATCCTCCTACCCCCACCCCTTTTGTTGGCTCTGATGCCCTTGTCTGCCCAAGTGAAAACACAAATGTTATGTATATTTAAAGTTTTCTGTCACTTGCCCATAGTTTATTTTCTCTAACCTTTATGCTTTGGAAATTTTTTCCAAATACATGTCATTCTTTTGCTGAACTGGCAGGTAAGAACTTGAGTCAGCTATAAAATGGAAACATTTTTACAAAATGCATTCCTTCCAGCAAGTAGCAACTCTTACTCTTGACACTCTTTCCCCCGCCCATCTCATACTAAACAAGTCTCAGAAAGCCCTAAAAGTTGCATAGTATTAAAACCAGGATATTTTTCATGATATCTTAAGCTGGTGCAGGAATAAAACTAATTTCTCATAATATTTTTAATAAGTGACTCTAGACCAACATTGAAAAAAATCTCAAACTACCCTCAAGTTAGCTGCTGTGTTCTATTGAACACATACCTCTAATTTTCAGAATTGCATTACATGCAGCTTCCAATGTGTTATAGGTTATGAGTAATTGAATGCATAAAATGAATTTTAAAATAATTCAAGTGGCTATTCATATGCTTTACTCTAAAGACATCACTGAAGTGGTAAATTGGCATACCAAAACTAGCCAAAACTGCTTTTTTTTAATGTGTACTATGGAACTAGGGAAAAACAGGCAACCCTAAACTCCATCAAAACACCAGTACCGATCGAATTCAGACTCTAATGTGAGCAAATCTGGCAAACCCAGGGACAGAATGGATTTATTCTGATATCTTTCAGTGAGGTGCACTCAAAGGGTCAGGCATAAATCCATCCGGAAATTGCATCTGGCTTTTCAAGTGAAACCTCAAGATCCACTTAAGCCTACAACGTGAGCAGCAGTTTTAAAACCAAGGACTAGGTTCAACTGGAATGCATCTAATTGTATTTGGTATTTGCATTTTAGGGTTTTACCCCTACTGCCTCTATACAGTGAGGTGCAAGCGGCCAAACCTGAACACCTTGATCTCCAGAATAAATACATCAAGCTGCTTTAGAGAACAGGAAAAGAGAAACCTCCCTTTGAAAATCTAGTCTTAAAATCTGAGATGGCATCTTCTGAAGAGCGGAAATCTAGCACTAGAGTCCACTATTAATTTTCCCTTTGGATTCATATAAATTGACACCCTCAACACCACCCTCTCTAATGACTTCAACTCACTCGCTCCCCTAACCTTTCATTATTCTCATACCACTAACCCACAGCCCTGGATCACCTCCACAGTCTCCTTCCTTCACTCCTGTGCATGAGCTGCAGAGAGGTGCTGGCAGAAATACAGATATCAGGCTGGTCTCATCTACTTCAAACTTTTCCTTGCAGGCTTTAACTCTAACCTCTCCTCTGCATGGAAAAATTATTTCTCCATCCTTATTGACACCCATGTCCATTCCCGTCAACAGTTGTTCCAGACATTTAACTTCCTCCTTAAACTCCCTGCCCCATTCTTTACCTCCACCATCTCTTGCCCCTAATTTCCTGGCTACTTACTTAACTAAAAAAATGGAAACATCAGGTTTGATCTCCCTAAAATCTCTCTTCCTTCTCTCCAGTCCCTCCCTGCTCCCATCTTCAACTCTCCCATCTTTCCAAGCAGTGTTTCAAGAGGTGATCTCTTGCCTTCTCTCAAAATCCACCACCTACACCTGAGCATCTGACCCCATCCTTTCATACCTTCTCAAAACAATCCATCCCTTATTCCCTCCCTGACCACCATCTTCAACTGTTTACTCTTCAATGGCTTCTTCCCTACTGCTTTCAAACACACTCCCTTGACATTACAGTTCCCTCCTCTACCCCATCTCCCCTCTATCATTCCTCTCCAAACATTATAAGCGAGTTTCCTACACCCAGTGTCTCATTCATTCATTCATTCAATAGTATTTATTGAGAGCTTACTATGTGCAGAGCACAGTACTAAGCGCTTGGAATGTACAAATCGGCAACAGATACAGTCCCTGCCCTTTGACGGGCTTACAGTCCAATCGGGGGAGACAGGCAGACAAGAACAATGGCAATAAATAGAGTCAAGGGGAAGAACATCTCATAAAAACAATAGCAAATGAATAGAATCAGGGTGATGTACATCTCATTAAACAAAATAAATAGGGTGATGAAGATATATACAGTTGAGTGGACGAGTACAGTGCTGAGGGATGGGATGGGAGAGGGGGAGGAGGAGAGGTAAAGGGGGGAGAAGAGGGTTTAGCTGCAGAGAGGTGAAGGGGGGTAGAGGAGCAGAGGGAAAAAGGGGGGAGTTCAGTCTGGGAAGGCCTCTTGGAGGAGGTGAGCTTTAAGTAGGGATTTGAAGAGGGGAAGAGAATTAGATTGTCGGAGGTGAGGAGGGAGGGCATTCCAGGACCACGGGAGGACATGGCCCAGGCGTCGATGGCGGGATAGGCGAGGCCAAGGGGCAGTGAGGAGGTGGGCGGCAGAGGAGCAGAGCGTGCGGGGTGGCCAGTAGAAAGAGAGAAGGGAGGAGAGGTAGAAAGGGGCAAGGAGATGGAGAGCCTTGAAGCCTAGAGTGAGTCTCAAGCTCCCTACCTCCAATTCTCTTCTTGACCCCCCCCCCCCAATCTGGCTTCAGTCCCCCTCGCTCCACAAAAAATGCCTTATAGAAGTTCACATATGATCTCCTTGCCCAATCCAATGGTCTCTACTCCATCCTAATCCTCCTCGACCCCTTAGCTACCTTTTACACTGTTGACCACTCCTTTCTCTTGAAAACAGTATTCAACCATGGCTTCACTGGCACTGTCCTCTCCTGGTTCTCTCCTTATCTCTCTGGCAATTCAGTTTCATTCTCTTTTATGGGCTCCTCCTCTGTCTCCCATCCTCTAACTGTGGGAATCTGTCAAGGCTCAATAAATGTGACTGATTGATTGATGAGGGAAAAGAGCAGAGGGCTAGGATACAGACTACCTGGGTTTCAAACCTGACTCTGCCACTCATCTGCTGTGTAACCTTGGGCAAGTCACTTAACTTATCTGGTCCTTATATAAGTCATCTGTAAAATGGAGACTGTGTGTCCCATGTCAATCACTATGTCCAATCTAATTAGCTTGTTCGTACCTGAGCATTCAGTACAGTGCCTGGCACATTGTGTGCTTAACAAATGCCATTAAAAAAAATGAATTTTTCCTAAATTTCAACCTGTATTCCACAGGTCATGTGTAAATGTGTCAATGCTTCTCCATGATAAAAAAACTAAGCTTTGCCTTCGCTCTATCTTTTAAAACAAAACACTTTCCATTTTAAAAATATCAGGATTTACATATTTCATCATAGTCGGATTTTTTCCCAATGTTCTAATTTGCCCCTGCATCCAAAACAGGAACCAAGAGATAGACTCTGTTTAATCTCATTATTTACTTATTTTAGAAAATGCAGTTGCTGTTTTTCAGTTGTTTATGGTATTTGTTAAGTATCTACTATGTACCAGGCACTGTTCTAAGCGCAGTTCTAAGGCACTGTTCTAATCAGGTTGGACACAGTCCCTGTTCCAAATGGGGCTCCCATTCTTAATCCCTATTTTACAGATGAGGTAACTGAGGCACAGACAAGTGAAGTGCCTTGTCCAAGGTCACGCAGCAGGCAGAGCTGGGATTAGAATCCAGGTCCTTCTGACTCCCATGCCCGTGCTCTATCCACTCGGCCATACTACTTCTCAGGGATGGATAAAGACCTGAAAATAGTACTAGAAATGGATCAAATTATTCTGTTCAATTTGGCAAGGAGAAAGCCTTCTGCCACACTGAGTTTTACAAGACTCCATAAAATTGTTACAAAATACAAATAAATCTTCACATTTTCAATCATAACCCCTACCTGGAACATAAAAGCTTGCTGGCTTCTAGAGTGTCAGAATCATTTCTCTTTATATTAGTGGGAATCTTGCCTGGCTTTGTATTTTTTTTACCACCCTGCATAGCTTTAGAGAGAATTTTGGAGGTCTTTTACTCCTCCAATCTGTGGGGTAATCAATCCAATTGTCATTGCCCTCTCTAAAAGGAGCATACCTTTTCAAACAAACAAATGAAGGGGTTGCAAACAGTTTCAGTTGAAGTGTGGAGATTCCTCCAAGAAATATGACTAACGAATGTCACGTATATTATTTCTGTTAAGGCTTCATTGATGGGCCACTTTTAGGGGCTCTTACACTGCAATGGAAATTTCCACACCTCTGGCTGTCATACCTAAAATACAACCCTGTTCTGATGCTGATAATAATAATAATGTTGGTATTTGTTAAGCGCTTACTATGTGCCGAACACTGTTCTAAGCACTGGGGTAGACACAGGGGAATCAGGTTGTCCCACGTGGGGCTCACAGTCTTAATCCCCATTTTACAGATGAGGTAACTGAGGCACCGAGAAGTTAAATGACTTGCCAAAGTCACACAGCTGACAAGTGGCCAAGCCTGGATTTGAACCCATGACCTCTGACTCCAAAGCCTCTTTCCACTGAGTCATGCTGCTTCTCGCATGCTGATGACTGGGTGTATTAGTTCTACAGAGCAACCAAGTCCACTCTGTTGGCTGAAGGACTGAATGGCTTAGTTTACCTTCTAACTTAGTCCTCGCCAACTGGCAACAGGTTACTTTGCTAGCATGCCTTCGGGTTAATGGTAATACTGTATGTGAGATAGAAATAGAATAGAGGAAAATGTAAGTGGTTTAGCAGGTAAGACATGACATGAGAAACAAAGAAATGAAAGGAAACACCCTTGGTGGTTAAAAATAGGCATAATGAGATTGTATTCAGTCATTCCTGGAGACAAAATAGAATGCAGTGAAGAAGCTAAAGAAAGATCAAGATCTCAAAAGATCCATTGTTGAAATGTGTTCTTTAAATATAGCATCCATGTTAAATAGATTTTTGCCTTGTCAGTCATTTGTCTTATTTTTCTCCCTGACTTATCGCTGCCAAGGTTTTGTTAGTTTCTAAACAGGAGGTTCATTTTTGTTTGGAACAAGCTTGAATATTTCTTTAAAGCAGCAGAGGGGAAGGCTAGCTGAGGAAGGAAATACACGTCACACATTTATGCTCTGAGCAGGCAGAAAAAAGAAGGTTTGTGACCTTCCCTTGAACCATGACACTTTTAAAATATAATGTACTTTTTGGCACTATGTTGCTGCTTTCCTCATCATCAGAGGTTTTGTAGGGCAAAGGAAGAGAACAGCCAACTTAAAGTGGGTTCATTTTTCACATACTCTTCCTCTCTGGAATTTAGGGTTATGTTTTGTCAAAATCACCAAGAGGCTTGGTTTGTTTACAGTTAATAGAACAATTGCCCAGGGTCATATAGTCCTCTCTGGTTTATAAACCCTATGAACAGTTAACAGAATGGAGAGGAATTATCTCCAATTTAAGGCAAAGTGTTAATTCACCTCTCCTAGCTGAGGATCAGTGCATCTGCTCTATTACCACATCATGGGTCTTTTCCTTTAGGAGGGGAGGGGTTTTAATGTTTCAGGATTAAAATGATAAAAGGATTATGCAGAAAGAGAGCCTGAAAAAATTAAAAAGAAAATAGCTTCAAAACCACAAAAAGGCTACATGCACAATGAATTAAAAACAAACACTGCAGATACATAACACTGATTAGGCTGTGTTATGCAGACTTTCCTGGACAGTTACAAAAATAAAGTCTGTCCATCTGTCCAAACATCTGCTCCATGTTCAAAAATTAAAGCAGAATTTAGGTGTTTTTAACTAGCTTTCCAATAATTACATTATCTACAGTAGTTTAGACTCTCCACTCTTTTGCTTGTACTCTTGGGCTATCGACCTAATTGCTTTCATTTTAAATTAGAAATCAAAGATATCACCTTAAAGGAGACCAGCTTCTACCAGATTTTTGTCCACCCCTATGAAACAAAGTAGTTTAGTTTGATTCAGTAAGGTGAAAAATCAGTTCTTAATGCATGGGTAGAGTTCAGTTACTCCTCAGATCTACAGTGCGCAATTATTTTGCAAAATGAGCTGTTTTCTTCATTGATGCAGTGGGATAGGCCCAATTTGTAAATAATAATCACGGTATTTGTTAAGCACTTATTATGCACCAGGCACCATACTAAGTACTAGGGTGAATACAAGCAAATTGGGTTGGACACAGTCCCTGTCTCACGTGGGGTTCACAGTCTCGATCCCCCTTTTATAGATGCGGTAACTAAGGCATAGAGAAGTAAAGTGACTTGCCCAAAGTCACACAGCAGATAATGGCAGAGCTGGGATTAGAACCCATGACCTTCTAGTGGCTGAGAAGTAAAAGGAAGTAGCTTTCCCTCACTTCAAGCATGAAAACCCATTTACTAAGCTTCATTTCTGAAATCCATTTGTTGACCTTTTTCTCTAGTAAATTTGCTTTGCAAGTTAGTCAAATACCAGGATACTCATGCCAAAGATGTAATCCCTAGGATTGCTGCTGTCATTCACTCTATATCTATCTCTATTCAAGATGCTCCACAATGATCCAAGACTGTTGTTGTTTCTTTCTTTCTTTCTTTCTTTCTTTCTTTCTTTCTTTCTTTCTTTCTTTCTTTCTTTCTTTCTTTCTTTCAACAATATGCCATTCCATCTGTGGTTAGATCATCTTTAACAAGTTAAGAAAGTCCTTCAAGATGCTTCAGCATTCACTGCAATGTCAGAAGTCATTAAGAAGAACAATTCTTTAAAGTGATGTCCACAGATTGAGTACAGCCACCCCATGAGATAAGTGTTCTGCCCACTAAGCTCCTTTTTTAAATGGATGAATAGAAACAGAAGGTCTTTCTCCAAGCCATAAAGGAATCAAGGAATCCAAGTGTTTTAATGACCGATCTTACAAAAAGTCAGGCTTCCGCTCTACACTTTACTCTTTATTATCAAACAGCCATGTCTGACTGAGCTAAAGATTGCCATTTAAAATGATATCTTAGGAACTGGACCCAACTCTCTCAAGTCCCTAGTCTATCTCACAAAGAATATACTGCGATCACAATGTGTAGTTATGTCGTACCCAGAACCTGTACATGCATTTTTATACATGTGCCCAGAGTCAGTGATATTATCCCAATCAATAGATGAAAAAACTGAGGCACAGAGAGATGAAGTGATTAGACTGAGATTATGCAGAGCTGGAAATAGAACCCAGGTTCCTGACTCTCAGATGGTTTGGCCACTAGACCCCCTGGGCCACTTGGGCTGTATCCCTTAAGTTGTCCCCATCAGGATTAATTTTTCTTCCCCTGTTAAATGTTCTTTTCGGAGTTGGTGGCCCATATCCAACAGGGATTCTGCAGGTCTTCTCTAAGAAATACCTGAACCAACATCTTCATGATGATTTTTAATTGCCTCCCTGAGTTTGGTAGCCTTGAATTGTGCTCACAGGGGTTGTGGTGGGTATATTGTTTTCAGTTTCACAACCTCTTCTAACCCCAGTGAAAAACTCTGTCCTTTGGAGCGAGGAGAGGTCTATTTCCCTCACACACAAATACAAATACACACATCCTCTGTTGGAGTAGTCCACCGTATTGAGTGACAATATTGCCTTTTTGTTTGTTTTGTTAGTTCAAAAGTAGCAACACATAACCCCTTGTTCAGGTACTGAGGTAGAATGTTCATCCATCATTTTTTGTAAAGTGCGTTTTGCTCTCATTTTCAATGATGGTCATCTAAGAGGAAAGTGAAATATACACTGAAACATCTAAAAGTGAAAGTAAATGTTTGAGCTGTTAAAGGGCCCAGTGAAATCCTGGATTTGATATAGTTGCTTAGCAACTTAAAGCCGAGGTAAATAAACATGTGAGCTATACAGGGGGTATGCCTCCTTGTCTGCAGATAGAAAGCTCCCTGTGTCAGAGATGCTTTCATATCTTTTAAACCAAAAGGTTCTAATTAAAGGGAGAATGAAGTGATTAGGACAATGAATAGTCCAGTAAATAGAGAGATGGCATATATAATATAATTTTTATGCCATTTGATAACCTCCTTATTAGGTGCCAAGCACTGTTCTTAACTCTGGGGTAAGTACAAATTATTCAGGTCAGACACAGTCCCTGGGACTCACAACCGAAGGAGGTAGGAGATCAGGTATTGAACCCCCATTTTACAGATGAGGAAACTGAAGCACAGAGAAATTAGGTGACTTGCCCAAGGTCACATAGTAGGCAAGTGGCAGAGCCAGGATTAAAACCCATGTCCTCTGACTGCCACACCCAGACTCTTTTCACTAGGCTTCAGTTGTCCTCCTTTATGCACTTCTCCAACAGAAAAGTTTGGAATCCATTTATTTTGTTTTAGAAAATGTATGTAGAGCTTCCCTTCTAAGAAGTCAGAATTGATTTTAATTACAAAGACTTTCTAGAAAAGAAAGCATGGCTTTATCAGACCATTGTTTCTTCCCCTCAAAATTTAACAGGAGTTCAATTAATCAGAAATAATTTTTTTTTGTCCCTTGTTTTATGGAACATCTATACCTGGTATATAAAGCAGTGCTTCCTTCTGGCTAAATTAGTTACTTCTCCATACCATGGAATTTGGGGTTAGAAATTTACCTTTTGTTATTCATTTTAACTGAAAATTAACTGTATTGGATTATATATCAGCTGATAGTTTTTTTTTATTATATTTGTTAACTGCTTGCTATATACAGTGTAATCAGGCTGACCCCAGTCCCTGCCTCAGTGCTGTTATTTGCAGTTAGCTGGGTAGCTGAAAGATGTTATATACAACTCACTCTACACGGTCTGTCAGTATTCATTCACACAAGTTGCTCAGTCCTTTCTAGACTCCCAAAACACAGGGACTTCTTCCTGTAGTTGGAAGCAGTGTTGCCTAGTGGATAGAGCACAGGCCTGGGAGTCAGAAGGACTGTATTCGTAAATCTTTCTGAAGGCTCTGATGATCTCAACAGAAATTCTGGGATCTGACAATTCCTAGGTCAATCTGTCAGTTCTAAGAAGTTCATCCAAGTCCCAGGGTTTTGGTCTGGTCAGATGAGTTGAAGAGACCCTGGCTAACTCTTTCCCCATGAGTACTGGGGAAAGCAAGTTGGGCAGTAGGTCCCATCCTGTTCACCCTTGTCTCTATGATAGAAATTGGAATCTGGTCTCAGAGTATGCTTCTATACAACTGAGAAACTCTTTCAGCTTAAGACTTTATTGAAAATCCTTGAGACAGTCACCCAGCAGCTACTGGATAATGGATGATGATGATAATTGTGTAGTAGAGGGGGCCCTGAAAGACAGGCATAAAACATACGCATATCTGACGTTCTGACTCTGTCAAAGTCACAGCGAACCTGAATACAAATCCAAAGCATCTGGCATGTTACCATTCTATTTGCTGTTCCACTGGATTTGAAGTGAGCTGCTAAATGCACAGCCAAAAATGATCCCCCACAGGATTTAAACAAACCATAATTATGAATTTCGATTATGAAATTGCACATTTGTATATGAACAAACTGTGTCTCTGAAAAATGCTGGATTATTCCTTCCCCCATTAGAACACTGAAACTTTTCATAACCCTTCATCAATCATATTGATTGAACAGTTACTATGAGCAGAGCACTCTACTAAGTGTTTGGGAGAGTACAATGCAACATAGTTGGCAGGCAAATCACCTGTCTACATCAAGCTCCAAACAGAATGCCACTTTTTAATAAGTGTGTTGGGATTTCTTAGATAAACTGCATTTCTTTAGAGTCGTAGCAATGAATAAAAGGCTTTTATCAATTTAATCCTGTTATAATTAAATGATAGTATCTGACAGGATTTTCACCTATAATCCAATCTGTTGATCTTTTTCCAATAATAATTATAATAATAATAATTGTGGCATTTAAGCACTGCCTATGTGCTTTGTGAGGTAAGTACAAGATAACTGGGTTTGTCACAGTCCCTGTCCCTCATAGGGCTCACAGGCTTAACCCTCATTTTGCAGAAGAGGGAACTGAAGCTCAGATAGCTTGACCTTGATCACACAGCAGACCAGTGGCAGAGCTGGGGTTAGAACCCTGGTCTTCTGACTCCCAGGCCTGTGCTCTTTCCACTAGGCCATGCTCTTCCAGGATGCTTTTATCTTTCCCCAACATGCTTACCTAATAACAGCGTTATCTTAGTCCTGTTGATTCAATGATATTTAATTATCCTTTTATTTTTTATAATGTCTGCACACACAAAAGACTAAATAATCCACTTATTCTAAAAAGCTTTGAACGATGGAGGGCATTAGATGTCACCCTGCTTTTGACAAGTCCCAGCCATTAATCATCAAGATTCCTTAGGAAAAGTTAGTTGAATGTACTCATTTATTCAAAGCAATACATGCAAATTCCTCTACGAATGCAAGTTCCAGGCCTGGCACGTACAAGGAGTATCATATACCTGATCTGTTCCAATTCTGCTAGAACAGGCTGGATACTTCTGAATTCTGAAATCAAGTTCTAATTCCTGCCTGGGTTTGCTTAAGCACATGAAAGAAATTAGTTTCACATTTTGCCTTTCTCCCCTTCCATATTTCCCCTAATTACAGAACTATAAGAAAATGAGAACAAAGGAAAATTGATTTTTTGTGGATCTTTACTTAGGCAAATCTCTCTTTGGAGCTAATTACAGACAACTTAAGTTTCTAAAGTGTCATCAAATTCTAGGGAAGGGAATGAAATCAGGAGGCTCCATGAAGAACACTAATCTCTATCTCTCAAGAGATCACAGGTTACATCCGGTGTGCCCGTAAGAACTGATTATTTTAAATGAAAGGTTGAGATAGTTTGAAAGTGTAATAGTCACAGATGAGTTGGAAGGAATTTTAGACATTGAATGTAACAATTATCCCACAAAGGAAATCTTATTATCCACTCAAACTTCAGGTTCTGAAATGAAGCATTTAAACTTGATGCTGACTTTGAACAATGATACCCTGCCTGAAATTCAAGAGTCAGCATATGTTCTCAAAGTCAGGCCCCAAACAAAATACATGTGGACAGTTTCAAATTCTTGAAGCTCTTCAGCTGTGGGAATACTTAACACGGATGCAACTTCACAGCCAGATATTTGATAGGTTTTGGGTTACAGCACAGACCATTTTAAAAGACAGTTAATTGGTTAATGATCACTGAAAATGCACAAAGGAATCCAAAGATGCTGGCACTTGAAATCAAATTTATTTGGGTGAGATTGGATTCTCTCTTTTCACTTTGTTTTAGGTTTAAAATTTAAATTTGAATGGTTAATTTCTAGAGGAGCAAATATCGCCAATCTGTGAGAGCTGATTTTAGGAAAATGGACTACTCTAAAGATGATTCAGTTCAGAGAACTAAACAGAGGGTATGATATGTGGAGCTGATGATTTGAAGCCACCTTTACTGTAGACTCTCCTGTACTGAGTAAAACACATATTCAAAATGTTGGGTTTTTTCAAAAAGTCCTAGGAAAACAGTGTGATAGAAAAAGTGAAATATTGAACACCAACTGGATATGTGTCCATGAGCAAGCCATTCAGGGCACCTGGGCATCATTTAGAACCATAAATCTTCCCTTTACAGATGTTGCTGTAAAGGTGAGTAGCAGCATGACCTAGTGGAAAGAGCAAGAGCATAAGAGTCCACAGGATCTGGGTTCTAATTCCACCTCTACCACTTTGCTGCTGTGTGACTTGGGAAAGTCACTTTATTTGGGTCTCAGTTCCCTCATCTGTAAAATGAGGATTCAATACATGTTTTCCCTCCCACTTAAAATGTGAGCCTCATGTGGGACTGATTAGCTTGTACCTACCCCAGCACTCAATACAGTACCTGCAAACAGCACTTAACACATACCATAGTTAATAATAATAATAATAATAATAATGTTGGTATTTGTTAAGCGCTTACTATGTGCCGAGCACTGTTCTAAGCGCTGGGGTAGACATAGGGAAATCAGGTTGTCCCACGTGGGGCTCACAGTCTTAATCCCCATTTTACAGATGAGGGAACTGAGGCACAGAGAAGTTAAGTGACTTGCCCACAGTCACACAGCCGACAAGTGGCAGAGCTGGGATTCGAACTCATGAGCCCTGACTCCAAAGCCCGTGCTCTTTCCACTGAGCCACGCTGCTTCTCTATAGTTACTATTATTGCTGCTGATGCTGAGATAGTATTCATTGGTGTGATGTTAAACTGAGAATTTCTGGCACACTGTAGCTCTGAAAATACCACTGTGAACCTTTCCTCGTCCCTGGGAATTCATGATGAGCACTATTTATGTATTTAATTTTCACCTTCCTTAGATCCTGCATAAAGTAAGAATCGAGTTCTTTTTAAGCAAATAAAAAGGTATTATTGGTGAAGTTGGGCTGAGATCAGATGTAATTTCATAAAATTTCAAACTGGAATACTTTCTCTTTTCTAACAAATTGTTCCTTTTTGGTGGAAACTGGATGAAAATTTCAGTAGTGAGAATTAGTGATCCTGAGAAAATCATTAAAATCCCACTGAATATATTTGAGAATTTATATTTGTGTTTCCCTGTTTATCTTTAATGCAGGACTGAAAGGTCTTTAGCTCACTATTGTAGATCTGACATTTAGGAAGCACTGCGACTGATTTGGCAAAGTTTGGTATGACTGGCAATGCTCGTGATTTCAGGAACTTTACTTCTTGGGGCTATCTGAAACTAGGTTAATTTACACCTCCCTACTAATGGAGGAAATCTCAGGTCACGGTCAAGGATAGACATAAGGCAATATGAGGGTCATGGTTATACTTCAGCTGACACAATGCACCTGGACTATTCAATATTGAGCTATTGAGCACCTCTTATAAGCAGATAAAATTAATCTTTTATGTGTTAATCTTGTTAGAGATTACAGAAAAAACATACTGTTAAATTTCATCAGTTGGGGGAAAATGAATCTGAAACATTAGGTGATTTTTAGGTATCTCCAAACACATGACTGAATTTCACATATTTACGGGGGTTGTTCACATCTGAAGGTGACATTAGTGGCTGAGATCCTAATTACAAATCAAGGTAGTAGTGGAAAGGATGACGTGACAATCCATTTTACTCTTTGTGACTGAAGTTGATTCCTTCCCCCATTGTTAGATTTGCCTGTTGGAGCTTTAGTCACTCCATTCAAATATGTCTCTTGCCATTGTGATTTTCTGAAGCCTCTGACTGAGGAAAACAATTGTTGCCCATCTGTTGCTTGTGCCCAAGATCGTTTGAGTCTGTGAATCACTATCTTTGAAACATCTGTTCTGTTCTCTTTGTTTGTGGGCTCTCTCATTTCAGCTTGTCCTATGGCAGCTACTTGGGTATACTGCCCTCATCTATTCTCTCTCTTTTTTATGGTAATTGTTAAGGGCTTACTATGTACCAGGCACTGTTCTAAGCATTGGGGTAGATATAAGATACTAAGAATAATTCTGGCATTGATTAAGCACTTACTATGTGCCAGGCACTAATTGGCCTAGAAACAGTCCCTATCCCAAATAAGGTTCAGGGTGTTAATCCCCATTTTTTAGATGAGGGAACTGAGGCACAGAGAAATGAAGTGACTTACCCAAGGTCACACAGCAGACAAGTGGCAGAGCCGAGGGCTAGAACCCAGGTCCTTCTGACTCCTAGGCTCATGCACTCTCCATTAGGCAACACTGTTCCTCACACATAGGAAGCAGCGTGGCTCAGTGGAAAGAGCATGGGCTTTGGAGTCAGAGGTCATGGGTTCGAATCCCAGCTCAGCCACTTGTCAGCTGTGTGACTTTGGGCAAGTCACTTAACTTCTCGGGGCCTCAGTTACCTCATCTGTAAAATGGGGATGAAGACTGTGAGCCCCACGTGAGACAACCTGATTCCCCCTGTGTCTACCCCAGCGCTTAGAACAGAGCTCGGCACATAGTAAGCGCTTAACAAATACCAATATTATTACCTTCTCCTCACACATCCTGCCCAATAAACCAATGCATTTTTGCCACACTCATCTCTTGTTTTTCCCTTGCTTCGAAAGTAAATGGAGAGGTTCTTTGTGAAGTAGCAGGGAAAGGAGGGAAAGCATCTGGGATGCAGGCTCTGTTGGAAATGCTCATGGACTGGGATCAGATTTTGTTGGTCATCTAGGAGTTCTGAAAAGTGACCCTACTTGAATGGGTCAACTTCAGCTTTTCTTTATCCCAATATGACAGGCAACTGAAAACGTCTGTTTGGAAAGAAATGCTTAATATTTGTATATTGCCCAGTTGATTGTATAGAATAACAGGATCGCTTCTTCACAGCCAGTCTATAATCCCATTTTCCTGCCTTCTATAGAAGAGGGCAGACTACTGATCAGTTTAGTAGGAAGGCAGCAGATGAGACAAATAACCCTGGGTCTCAAAACCACCCTCTGGGATGCATCTAGAGTAGACCCGTGGAACCCCTTTGGGCATTAAATCTAAGAACAGGGTTGCCTGATCAAGCCTGCAGATCTATTTACTTCTCCAAGCCCACTAATGGACTAGCCATGAACAAGGTGGGGAGGGAGCAGAAAAAAAGAGGTGTGAAGTGGGGTTTTCAGAACCTGGAGACAAGCCAGGTTGGAAGGAATCGTAGTAGCAGTGGGGATCATTTTCCCAATTGACCCCACTTTTATCCAGCCTAACCCTCCCAGTTCAACAAGTCTGACATGGTGATTTTTCCCTTTCATCTTCAGTTTCCACCATTCTATGTCTGACAACTGATGGATCCATTTAGGGGCTGTCCTAAACACTAGATAAATGACAAACCACTTCAGCAATTTTTTTGAGATAGGTTATTTAAGGCACCTAAGATCAGATAATTTTCCAGAATCCATAAAATCCCAGAAGAAGATTTTCAGGCATTGCTCACTGCTTTACCCTGGAGCCAACCTGGCTATGGCTTTTCCAGCTGCTCTTCAACCAGAAGTGAAGCCTCTTGCATTTGAACCTGCAGGTGTGGCAAGCAATCATATCTGAGGACAACAACCAACTCATCGTTCCTTCTTTCTGGAAATATCTATTTACCTTCCTTGTGTGTGAAACCTTAGTCATTACGATGCCTACCGTCACTATTAGTTTTAATGTTTTAAATATGTATTTATAAATAATTAAAAACATTTGAGAATCAATCCGATTACTCACCAGAATATCTTTTCCAGCCCATTTACACTCATCTCTTCGTGCGTGAGATACAGGCCAGACAATCTAAAGAAAGATGATAAAAAACCACTTTTTATCAGTTTGAAGTTTCATGTCAGAATTCCCAAGTTAGTTTAATGAACTTTAACTTAAGTCAGTACAAGTTCCTTCCAGAAACTGATAACTGTTCTCTCTGCTAGGCCCACCACTGTTAAATATCAGGTGCTATTTGTGGCATGCCAAGATGTCCGTGAGGCTGAAAGGGGTTATGAATTCTTTGGGACTTCGGGCCAACACCAGGTTGTCCACCCCAGTGTCCTATTTATCTTTATATCAAACACTTGAAAAAGCAATGAGTCTCTCCTTTTTCTTCACCCTGCCCTACACTTTTGCCCTCTTCAACATCCAGGTCACCATCCTATCTCCAATCAGTAAAATTTAAGGTAAGGGAGGCCATATAATCCATAACTTTTTTTCCAGCTTCTTACAAACTGTGGAGTGCCCCAAATCCCACCTGCCAGTGTGCTCTGCACAGAATAAGCATTCTATAAATATGCTTGATTGAAAGAATAATTGGTCACGCAGTAGAAGGTGAGTGCCTCATATATGTAGTATCTCTGAGTAGCAATAAACCATAGACTTTAATGTGTAGAATATCCACAATAGCCTGGAAATATAAAAACCTCAGATTTGCATTGGGGAAGATTAATTCATTTTCCTTGGTATACTGCAAGCCTAGTTATACTGCCTTATATTGGAAAAAATTTGGCTTATGTCCTTCAGAAAATATTCAGAGAACATCATGGTCAATAATTCACATCAGTTAAAAAGCTTTTAGACATTACATGTAGACTAAAACATGATCATCACATAATGTCTGGTTGTGATACATTTGGAGGCTCAGATATGAATGATCATAGGGCTAATTTAAAAAAAAATTCAAGAAAGATCCAAGGGAAAATTGATTTAAAAACTGTAGTGGGATCTAGCTATCAATCTGTGTATCTATCCATCATCTATCTATACGCATACTTAGAGAAGTAGCATGATTTAGCGGATAGAGCATGGCCCTGGAAATCAGAAGTACCTGGGTTCTAATCCCAGCTTTGCCACATCTTGGCTCTGTGTGACCTTGGTCAAGTCACTTAACTTCTCTGGGTCTCAGTAAGCTCATCAGTAAAATGGGGATGAAGAGTGTGATTAAGGATCTTTTTTATATTATTAATCCAGAATTGAACAAGTGAAATATGTGTCTGTGTGTTATCAATATTTAAAAAATGAGACAGAGATCTTCAGAACCATATAAGGGATCTATTTATTTTTGAGTGTTTTCCGCAATAATTTATAAAATGGTCCTGACCTGATGGTTCTTCACATTAAGTTAATAAAGGTTGAAACTTCCAGAAAAGACTGTTATTGGACTCCAGACCAAAGAAACAGTTTAACTACTGTGAGAATAGATTGTCTCTACTAACTCTATTGTATTGAACTCTCCCAAGCACTTAATACAGTGCTGTGCACACTGTGAGTGCTCAGTAATTGTTTGTGGGGAGTGCAATACCTACCTCTATAATTATGGAAAATTGGATGGACAGGAGTTGGATATTCAGAACCAAACTGAACTTTCCTACTGTCCACTCTCCATTATTTGACTTAAACAATTACCTTTAAAAAAAGAATAGGGATTTGCTTATAAATAAATGTTTGATAATTGTTTTTTTTTAAAATTTCATGACATATATGAGGGTCATCAAAATAGATAGTAATCCTTTTGGAGCACAGTTTGTCTGAAGGATATTTATGTTTGTGGTATAGGATAAATGTATTTCAGGAAATCATGAAAAGGACAATTTATTAAAGGAGATTAAAGGACAATTTATCATATCTGGATGGAAGTTTTTGTGATGGCAGTATCAGTGAGTTTTAAATATTTTTTTACAAAAAATGGAACTCCAAACACAATTCAAGATCATATAAATACAGTTTCAATGCATCGGTTCCAAAATATGTATACAAAATTACTTTTTAACCTTTTTCTTTACGTTGTATAAATGGATAGCTTCCCTTATTTCAGATTTGGACATGTATTACTATAAATCCAAAGAAGTTTCTAGACATGTAAAGGATCAAAAACAACAGTGATATCAGCAAAAAAACTGGGGTAGAAGTGATGCAAAATTTATTGCCAAAAAGTAAAACCATTTGATCCTATAATAAACCCTGAAAATTGTGCGTCATCAACTTTCTAAATGTGCTCAGATTTCATATTTTGAGATATATGTGGAAAAAGATGCAAGAATAACTATTTAGGGAAAATTCTCTTCTCTGTGAGGCCCTTCTCTATGACACTATGAGATTCCATGACACTGTCAATTTAACACCGCTTTAGAGAAAATAGTGTTACTCATCAACCGCAAAGAACTTTTAACAATCTGCCACCACTTTAAAAGACTCTAGTCATCGTGGTCAGGAAATGTTTCTACCAAGTCTGTTACATTGTACTCTCCCAAGTGCTGAATACAGTGTTCTCCAAACAGATAGCACTCAATAAATATGATTAATTGCTATGAGTAGCACAATCACACACACTCATTTATTTGAGAAGAAAAAAAATCCACATTCCTAATCTCTGAACTGTACTTTCAGAAGGACATTGTAATAGTACTCTTTGGCATGAAATGGTTTAATAGACATCCTGGTTCCTGAATGAATTAAACATATAGCTATTGACTATTGGGAAGTATATAGTTTAGAATATTTGTGTATGGCTATGGTAATCTGTGGAATTAATTTTCTTTTTTTTTTTTTTTTGCAATTCATAGACTGATACTGGAAGGCCATAACCAGCCTACTGAAATAGATACTAAAAAGAAATACCGTACAAATAGTAGAAAGCTTTCTATCTTTAACACTTAACTTTTTCACAGTTGTAGAAAAAACTTTCATACTATAGAAAACCAATTATTCTTTGTTCTTGTAAAATACGGTAAAGCTCCGATTGTCTGCACACTTCTAACACAGCAGGACAGATATAATTACAGAATATTAAACTGAATTGTGTGCTTTTCTACAATTCATCTCCTAGGAATCATAAATTCTCCACAATCCCTATGTTGGTGACTTTTATTGCTTGAGCGTATTATCTTTTCTTCTTATAGCTGCATTAAATGCTCTTTATTTGCATCTCAAAGGCTCTAGCAATTGCTCAAAAGCATTTTCTCTCAGTAGCGAACGTGTACAATTGCATATGACTGGCTGCTTAGTAAGAATTAGAGTGCATGCATTAGAATGAAGGTACCTTTTGAAAATCCTTGATATTAACCAGGTTGAATGAAAATATGTGGTCTTTTGCTCCAACATAGAGCCGACTCCGTTCCTCATCCAAAAGGAAAGTGTGGTAACTGGAGCTGTTGGCTAGGCCACTGAAGGTGATTACATTGTTGGATTCCAACATTTCTGTAAGGTAACAAAGCAAGACAATGGATGTTATTTCGATGCTGCAGAAGAATCCAGGCTATTGCAGACAGTGCTATTAGAGATGCCTTCTCTGATGTATCTAGCAGTGAAGATTTCCTTGAAGTAGAATATAACAAACAAATCTTGTTGGTGGTCACATGTATCAGGAAACTGAAGCCATATAGGCAATTCCAGATCATATAAATGGAGTTTCTGGTTCAGAGTGATTCAACTGACAGGAGAAACAGAACAGGAGAAAGCAAATTATCAAGGTCAATTCAGGGCTTAAATTTATCAGCTTCTTTAAGTGAAAATAAGTTAAAATAGAATGGCTAAATGCCACAGTCAATAAAGGCAATGTCCAAAGGCATATTCTTTTTGGACTTTTGTCCTGACGTATATATGTGTATATATATGTAAGTATGAAGATAAGGAAAAAATCTAAAGTATAGCTGTAGACATGAGTGTAGATATATTAGATATAGATATATCAGTTGATTGGACCTATTTACCATTACACATTTCAAATAAAGTTCAAATACTTATGTTTCTGATAAAGTGAACCTAAGTCCACCCCTTAGGCACTCATTCGCTATATCAGCGGTTTACACATTGTCATTTTTCAGTGCTTTCTCTGCTTCCAAGATTTATTTCAGTGAACTACTAACATCTGTCCAACTTGAAAAGCGGTACCTCCATCCCAGTTGAATCCCTCCCCCCATTCAGAGTAAATGCAGCCATATGTTTAATGTCTTTCAAGGAGCATAAACATTCTTGAATGAGTAAAATGATTTGATGAATAGATAATTGCAAACTAAAGCTTCTATGGAGAACTCTTGTATTATGGTACATTTATTAAAGTTGATTTGTGTTGATAAATGTTTCATCACTTGCATCTTCCACATACGTTGCCTGTTCATCTTGCGCAGCCCTATTTTTCATTTCCCCATTCTTCCCCTGATCACTCCTTCTATGCTTCTCTAGAAAACCTTATTCAGCTCCAGCTTTAAAGCCTGGAATTATGTCTTATTCTCTATATTCAAATCCAATCTCGTAATTCCAACCTTCTCAAGGAAGGCTTCTCAGTGTAACTGGTGGATTGTATTCTCCCATGTGCTAAGTATAATGCTCTGCACACAGTAAATGCTCAATAAATACCATTATTGACTGATAGAAGCCTTCCTTGATTCCGTGGAGATGTGTAAATTAAGCAGCAACAGGGAGAACAATCCCCCAGGGTCCCAACTCACATATCTTGAAACAGCCTCAACCACAAATGACACTGATTCACCTTCCTTCTAACGTAAATTCTTTAACTAGGGATTGGTTCTTTCTTTGCCCTGTTCAAGTTTACTATATTGTTTTTACTCTGGGTTTTCTTCTTCCTTTTGAGTCCAGGAGGTCATGGAAAGGAGCTAAACTCTGTCTTTAATTATCTCACTAGATACTAGACACTAGATACTGTGATGTGTGAATGGAGGAAAGAATAATCTGACAACTGTGGCTCAGTCTTCCACCAAAGGAATAAATTATTCAATCATATTTATTGAGTGATTACTATGTGCAGAGCACCGTACTAAGTTCTTGGAATGTACAATTCGGCAACAGATAAATCCATCCTGAACTGAAAAGGATCTGCTCACTTTCGAAGGAGCTGGGTGGCCTTATGGGAAAATAGCTGTGGGTTGAATAATAGATTATTTTCTGGTCTATCATGGTTATGCCTGGTCTACAAAGTATACATAACTGGGCAGCCTAGCTATACTTAGGGTATACACCCATTATATAGCCCACCAGCTCTGCTTGCACCTAGGAAAAGTTTGTTAGTCTATCCCAGATAATTACAGTGTGCAAAGATACCCAAGGTGTTTTTAAAAATGTCCTCGCTTCAACCCATTTGGGAGAATCTGAACACAAACACTAATGTCTGATAGTGAAGTCTTAGATATAAATCCACAACAAGACTCTATATGGAGAAAGTAGAGACACTGCCACAAATAAAATGCAAGTTCTCTGCTTTAAAAAGATATTTCCCAAAGACTGATGCACCCCCTATGGAAAGGAAATCCAGGCATGTGGTGCAATAAACCATAGAAAGAGGAAAGTCCAGTTGTATGTCTAACTCAGAGTGTGACTGTTATTGAGGTAATCAACCCTTTTGCTTTATTCTTTCACACAATCAGCATAACAATCACAGACTGCCGAATTAGGGCTGTTAATAATAATAATAATAATAATATATGTTGGTATTTGTTAAGCGCTTACTATGTGCAGAGCACTGTTCTAAGCGCTGGGGTAGATACAGGGCAATCAGGTTGTCCCACGTGAGGCTCACAGTCTTCATCCCCATTTTATAGATGAGGTAACTGAGGTACAGAGAAGTTAAGTGACTTGCCCACAGTCACACAGCTGACAAGTGGCGGAGCCAGGATTCGAACCCATGACCTCTGACTCCCAAGCCCATGCTCTTTCCACTGAGCCACACTGCTTCTCTAGCAGCTGTTGTAAAGAGCTGTTGTAGTGGCTGTTGTAAAGAGCAGGTCATTTAAAAGATGAAAAATCAATACTTCCTAATGTAAGAAGAGGGCAATCTACAATCTACTTCACAAGAAAAACAAACAACTAAATAACCAAGAGATGACAACATTGACCATTCAAAACAAGATAGATTCTTGCCAGTGACCTTGAGGTGAAAACTTCAATATCTTATTTCTAATCCCCCGAATCTCACTGCTTATTTTTAAATCCTTGGATTTGTGTTTGTTCCTATCACCAGCTTCTATAAAATAGCCTTTATTTGACATCTGTGTTCTGGCTACTCAAGAGAAGATGACTTTGGATTAATCAATGCTAATAAATTATTCCCCATCTGAAAATCAATTTGTTCATCAACTAATGTTATTTTTAGTATTCTATTAATTGCCTCAGTAGACAATAAACTTGATAAGAAACACTCTTGGTAGAAACAATGATAAGCAATTCTTCACATCCATACCATGCAATTATGCACCTGTTGGTCATCATGAAGATAAATCAAGATACTTACAAAAAAGTGACTGGATCAAAGTGTTCTAACTTAAAAAGTTAAATGACATTAGTACTGATTTCTCCTATGTTAAATATTCAGCATTGGCTATTTAAAAAAAATACAGATGGTATGGTATGGTATGGTAAGTTCATCACTTATATGAACTAGACTTTCATACATAAAAAATAGTACTTTCCTCTTTCAAGGACCTCTATCATGTGTGTGGTCAGAGAAGCCCTCATGTTGCTAAGTCGTGCAAATTGCCTTTATTTTGTGAAAGACTGAAAGTTATATTCTTAGCTCTTTCTGTAGGAATGACTCAATTGTTTTTCAAGATTCCTGCTCAGCCTGCCCATCTCCATGAGCTTTTTGATTCCTGTAAGAATCCACTGCCAGATATTTCTAGCATTCTCCTCCTACCTTTGGAAAATGCTAGATATTTTTTTAAATTCAGAAACACGCACAACTGATGGCTAGGTTATTTCACAGCTTTCAGAGCCAGGACCAGAATTAGCTGTCTCTTGACTCACTGAGACATGCTCTTTACCCTGGACCAACGTGGTATTGTAAAATCAGTGAATAATAATGATAATGATGGTGTCTGTTAAGCACTTGCTATGTGTCAAGAACTGTTCTAAGTGCTAGGGTAAATAGGAGCTCATCAGGTTGGACACAGTCCCTGTCCCACATAAGGCTTGGGGTCTTAATCCCCAGTTTACAGATGAGGTAGCAGGCACAGAGAAGTAAAGTGAGTTGACTAAGGCCATGCAGCAGACAAGTGGCAGCACCAGAATTAGAACCCAGCTCCTTCTGACTCCCAGGCCAATGATTTATCCACTAAGCCATGCTGCTTCTACATAATAATAATAATGGTATTTGTTAAGTGCTTACTTTGTGCCAGGCATTGTTCTAAGCACTGGGGTGAATATAAGCAAATTGGGTTGGACAAGCCCCTGTCCCACATAGGGCTCACAATCTCAATCCCCATTTTACAGATGAGGTAAATGAGGCACGAAGAAGTGAAGTGACTTGTCCAAGGCTTCACAGCAGACAAGTGGGAGAACCGGGATTAGAACCTATGACCTTCTGACTCTTAGGCTTGTGCTGCATCCACTATGCCATGCTGCTTCTCTGTTGGATCCATTGTGTAATTTCATAGCCTTCCTCATGGATTTTTGCAGATGTCCTAAATTATTGCTTGGAATATCTCTTAATACTTCAGAAGCTACTATTCCTGTTGACTTTAAGTTATTTAGAAATGTATACAAGAGTCACACACATACTTTAGAGAGTTATTTTTTCCCCTATGGTTTGCTAATTCACGTATAACACAGACAGAATCACATAATTTGAAGCTTTTCTGTACAAAAAATGTAAGCTTGATTATTTTGTTCATGTGGTTTAGAAAATTGGGATGGCAGGAAAAAGTAAGGTTTGTGGTTATCCTGATCCCTTTATTCTTCTGATCTTTTCAATTGTTCCTGTTTTCTGGACTTTTTAATCACGTAGTAACTCTGCCATCAGACTGAGCACAAGGCCAAGAAAAGATGCTTTCCCCAAAACCAGGCAAACGTTTTACAGGATAATTTACTGACCCTACAAATGATTAAACATTGCATCACACTACAGGTGAAGATAAGAATGTGTCCCTTTCCAAAATTGTTTTTATATATAAATCAAACACCTGCTTTTAGAGGATTAGTTGTCCAACTGTTGGTGAGGAAACATTGGGCCAGAAGACATCTGGATATCAAAAATTTATGACATTCAAGTCACTCTATCCTTGAGGATCTTCAGGTTCCCAAAAATAACTTAAATGAAGAAACAACCAAGATACCCTGAACTGAAAACTTTGAATCCACCATTAGTGGATTTAAGACAAGAAGGCTCCTATGGCTAATTTGCTTTACTGGATTTCAAGAGTGCTCAAAATGGGTCATTTCTATTTCACAACATACATGGTCCTCATAATGCCATTATAAAAATAAAAATTCAAAATATACCAACATCTGCACTATTCTAATAAGATCAGTATTGACATATTTCTTTCTTTCATTTCAGAAATGGTCAATACTATGGTGAAATCTTATTTTTCTAAGGTAGAGGCCACGGTGGGGAGGAGGAAAGCCAGAGAGGAATGGAAAGAGACTAGTTAAAAGGAGAAAAATGTTGGGCTTATTGTTGCTTAATGAGCCCTAGCCAATGATCTTGCCAACTTTAGTTTGAGAGAACTGGTTTAGAACACCTGAATTTCAACATCTCATTCTACCTGATGTCAGTCCATTTCTCTTGCACTTTCCAGGAAGATAATGATCTGCTTTATTATATTTCCTTACAGCCCAAATGGTTACACTAATCCTTTCTATGCAATTTAGACATTTAATATTGGCATCCAGGACCACACACATTGTAAGTTATCATTCACCCCAACCAAACATTTAAAAGCTCATTTCATTATTACTAAGCATTTTGGTTCTCAATCATTTATGTTGGTACTTTAATCTCAAATGTAGTTATCCACTGATGGGATTGAGATGTCCAAAGTTAGCATCACTGAAGCATTGTTCTACCAATTCACGTATGAGAGAGAACATCATTTTTTAGTATTCCATCTCATGGTTCATATGGCCATATTCATGTAGATGACTCTATCCTTTCAGGTTTGTGAGCTGAGTTTCTTTCCAAAGCTAGGAAGAATAAGGTGGGAAAGAGCACCCTCTCTGTTTCTAGAACTGTGCTGCTACTCTGAGTGCTTCTGGCTTGTTAACTTATTACTCTCAAGGTATTTTTCTTAATTTGAGTCAGCAAGGCTCGAAGAAAATCATTAATCTTCATCTCAAGCATTCAAGCAACATTGTACAAGAAGAAATGTTATTCATTTGCTACACCACCTTGGTGGGTATGTCTGGCTCAGTGGAAAGCAGCATGGCTCAGTGGAAAGAGTCCGGGCTTGGGAGTCAGCGGTCATGGGTTCGATTCCTGGCTCTGCCACTTGTCAGCCGTGTGACTGTGGGAAAGTCACGTAACTTCTCTGGGCCTCAGTTACCTCATCTGTAAAATGGGGATTAACTGTGAGCCTCACGTGGGACAACCTAATTACCCTGTATCTACCCCACTGCTTAGAACAGTGCTCTGCACATAGTAAGAGTTTAACAAATACCCACATTAGAAGCAGTGTGGCTCAGTGGAAAGAGTCCGGGCTTGGGAGTTAGAGGTCATGTGTTCAAATCCCGGCTTTGCTACTTGTCAACTGTGTGACTGTGGGAAAGTCACTTAACTTCTCTGAGCCTCAGTTACCTCATCTGTAAAATGGGGATTAGGACTGTGAACCTCATGTGGGACAACCTGATTACCCTGTATACCCCAGTGCTTAGAACAGTGCTCTGCACATAGTAAGCGCTATACAAATACCAACATTTATTTTTATTTTTTAAACAATGATATGAGTAACATCAGAGGCAATTTCATGACTGCTTCAAAAATATGGTATTAACTATTCAAGTTAGAGTTTGAAAAAGGCCTTCAAATTTTCCAAAGATAGGGAAAAACTGCCAGAAATATCTGGTAGCAGACTTTTACAGGAGTCAAAAAGTTCATGGAGATGGGGATGGAGATTTTAGTAGAGCTGGAACAAAAGAGAGTAGAGTAACTGCTGGGATTTCTTCTTTCAGAGACTAGCCCACAGGACTTCACTCAAAATTCTAATTTTTTTTAACAAATCAAGATACAGTGATATTTTGTCACTAGAAATTCAATTCTGATTGTCGTATTTTCCTATTTTAGAATGCTTAATATACATGAACTTCCAGTTTTGCAAAATTTTGTGTGCAATATTTTTGTTTGATATATTGGAACCACTAAGGAAACAAAGGTTTGAGAAGAAATTGCTCTCTAATAACAAATTTCATTCATGCATTCCTGCGTCCTACTGAATCTGAATGAAAGCAGCCCTTATTTAGATTTGGTTACTGTGATAAGAGATAAACTGTTCTACAGTCATTTGAAGAGTCACACCCATGTTGACTTAAAGTAGGAATTCACTAAGTAGTGCACTAATTGCTTCAACTGTTGAAACATTTACCACAAATAAACAGAAAATCATATAAGTGGAATTGGCTAAGTCTCTTTAGAAAGGTTCATCCATCATTCAGCAGGATGACCTGTCAATAA
This sequence comes from Ornithorhynchus anatinus, assembly GCF_004115215.2. Taxonomy (NCBI): domain Eukaryota; kingdom Metazoa; phylum Chordata; class Mammalia; order Monotremata; family Ornithorhynchidae; genus Ornithorhynchus; species Ornithorhynchus anatinus. Next base: position 30,130,840 of record NC_041740.1, read on the forward strand.
TATTTCTCTCTCAAGCTTTCTCCTGTCCCTGAGCTGATTTAGCCCCAGCAAGTGGGCCTACCAAAGGTTGTCTTCTCAATTTCTCTAGATTTCCCGTGGTTTCTCCATATTGCCTGAAGAGCAGCTACCTTCTTGCATTTTCTGGTGCAAGCTCAGAAACCCTTAAATGGAGGAAACTCTTTATGGAATCTCCATGGAAAAGAAATTCAGGATCTGTTCCAATATGGTCTGCCCTCCACTAGTTCCCCTGAATGATATCCCTGGATGGTAACCATCAGGACTGCAGTAGTGCATTGTGTAAAATCAATGGACCTAAGCATGGCCAGAGATGTTCCCCGTCCTCATTTTCAGGGGGCACAGCCCTGGTCTTCATTGTTTCCACACCTGTGTTAATTGCTCCAGTGGGGTCCTGGGATTTTTAGTTCCAGCAACCCAGTGACACAAATGCGAAGAATGAAACATCTCCCTTGCACTGTACTGTTCTGCAAATGGGCTCTTGATCCATTACCTCAAGTTTGCGTGAATTGGGATGTGGAAAATTTTAAGTCACCCTGACTGGATTGTTCCGGCCTTACTCAGCCCCTCTATCACAATAATGAGAGACCTGTTGCTGAGCCTGGCCAATGATCATTGATCTTTTCCCTGTAACATTGATCTGCTGGGTACCTCATATAGCTCTTGCCCCTCTGGGCCTGTGTCTCTTCAGTGAGCCATGGCATTCCACTCTGCAAGGTTCCATGTCATACCCATGCCCTACAAGACTGGAAGACTCAGTGTTGTTGGAGGAGTTGGCTTTCTGGCTACTGCCTTTAGGGTACCAGTACCCAAATATTCTAATTTTTTTCAATCAATGATATATATTGAGCGCTTGCTGTGCGCTGAGCATTGCATTATGTTCTTGAGAGAGTACAATAGAGTAATAATGATAACAAAAATAATAATACAGTAATTGTTGTATTTGTTAAGCACTTACTATGTGACATGTACTGTTACTACGTACTGGGACAGGTACAAGATTATCAAATCACACTTGGTGCTCTCAATCTAAGCAAAAGAAGAAAAGGTGTTGAATTCCCATTTTGCAGATGAGGTAACTGAGGCACAGAGAAATTAAGTAACTTTCCCAAGATCACACAGCAGACAGGTAGCAGAACCAGGATGAGAATGCAGGTCCCCTGACTTCTTCTGATTCCAGTAGAGTTGGTAGATATAATCCCTGTCCTCAAGGAACTTACAATCTTTGAACATGTTACATCCAGCTAAGCCCATCTAGGACCTTAGAACTAAGATCAGCTAAACTGGTCTCTGTCAATGATGTTGCTTCCTGTCAATCAAAATGTGATTATATCATGATTCTAGTACAATACAGCACAGTGAAAAGAGCATGAATCTGGGAATCAGGACATATGGGTTCTAGTTCCACTTCTGTCACTGGCCAGCTGGGAGCCCTTGGGCAAGTTACCCAATCTTTCTGGTACTTTGGTTTCCTCATCTGTAAAATGGGGATATGACCACCCACTGTTCTTCCTTCCTCTTAGATTGTGAGTCCAATGTAGGAGAGTGGCTGAGTCCAAATAGATTATCTTTTATCTCCACTAGTGCTAAGCATGGCACTTCGGGACAGAGTAATCACTTAATAAATACCACGATTATTCTGATGCAACACTTAGCTTACCTCAGCATGGCCTAAAAGAGCACAGGCATGGGAGTCAGAAGACTGTGGGTTCTAATCCTGCCTCCACCACTTGTCTGCTGTGTGACCCTGGGCAAGTCACTTTACTTCTCAGGGCCTCAGTTACTTACCTCATCTGTAAAATGGAAATTGAGACTGTGAGCCCAATGTGGGCCAGGGACTGTGTCTAACCCAATTTGCTCGTATCCAACCCAGCACAGTGCCTGGCACATAATAAGAGCTTAACAAATACCATAGTTATTATTATTATTATTACCTAAAAAGATCAGAGGGCCTAACCATACACCCATTTTTGGTCAGAGATGCTTCTTCCTTCCTTGTCTTTTTTCTGGGCTGGATCATTCCAGCTTTTAGCTTGCCCTGCCATGGCTCTTTTCCTAGTTTTCTTTTAACCCTATCAAGGATTAAAATTAGTTGTCAGAGATGAGCAGGTCTGGAAATCACAGATAACCTGAAATAGTAAGTCAGAAGCTATGGCGCCTTACGGTCTTCTCATTGTTTAGATGAGAGTAATCTACTGAACCAGCTGGAAACCTCCCTCTCCCCTCCCCACGAGTGAACAGGACTGTTGGAATAGCAATGTCCGTGCAATATCTTGAAGTTTCTTCTGTTAGAAAACCTAGATTTTTTTTGTAGATCAGTCCGCTCTTCTCTGAAAGTATTAATCATTGCAGTATGTATGTCCCAAACACTGCCGAAGCACTGGGATAGATACAAGGTAATCATATCTGATATTCTGTGTATAGAGGACTCAAAATTCAAGAGGAAGGAGAAGAGGTGTTAAGTAGGTATTTATCAGGCAAGGAAACTGAGGCATAAGGATGTGAAGTGACTTGCTCAAGGTCACATAGGAGGCAAGTTGCAGAGCTGGGATGAGAACCTAGAGCTCCCAACTCGCAGTGCTCTGCTATTTCCACCAGGCCATTTACAGGCTATGCAAAAAGAAAGGGATAGTTAATATAAAATCCTTTGCTTCTCAAAAGTTGGGTTGTAGTGATACACAGCAAGGGCTCACTAAATACCATCGATTGGTCATTGATAAATGACTGATGCATGACCACCATCAATTCCTTTTGCAAAGTTTAATGAAGAGGTGTTTATCGATTAAACATCAAGCACCTGATATTCTATGAAACTCTGCATGCATGCTGTTCAGGAAAAATAATGAATTTCAAGCATACCTAATAATCCTGCCTGAGACCAGAAATTATGTCCACTAACTCTACTGTAGTGAACCCTCCCAAAAGCACTTATTTCAATGTTCTGCACACAGTAAGTGCTCAACAAATATCATTGATTGACTTACTGATGGACTGAAATACTAAATGTAAAATTGGATTCTAAACAGGTAGGCAAAGGAAAATAAGCCTCCTGTCATTCAGTTCTAAGAAACTTTTAAACTATTTCTGTTTAAAAGAATCACGAAACATTTTTTCAGGCCACTGGTTTTTAAGCTTCTCATTTTCCTTCAGTATGTTTATTTTGTATGTAAGCATTAAGTAAGGTTATTTCTGCCAATCACTTCTTTACAAATAACACTATCATCAATTATCTTTTGGCTAAATAGCTGCACTTTTAAGTAATGTTTCCTTCATTTTAAATTGTATTATCAGTTTGGCTTTTCTGGTGACACCTGATAGGAGGTATTCTTTGTTCATCTTAAAATTAAACATTTTAAGGTCTAAATGCCAAGTCAATTCTCAGCTTCACAAAAGCGGTATGAAAGATTCCGATTAATAATAATGTTGGTATTTGTTAAGCGCTTACTATGTGCCGAGCACTGTTCTAAGCACTGGGGTAGACACAGGGGAATCAGGATGTCCCACGTGGGGTTCACAGTCTTAATCCCCATTTTACAGATGAGGTAACTGAGGCACAGAGAAGTTAAGTGACTTGCCCATTAATGATTCTGTAGTGTCTCCACTGGAGCAATAAAAAGGTGACATAAGATTTCCAATTTTTTATTTTATTTTGTTTTCTATTAGGCTTGATGCCACCATTAAAAGGGGCCACAAGTTGGTAGAAAGCATAGGAGAATTTGTATTTCCAAACAGAAATTTGTTTTTATAAAATTATCCTTTCCTACAGGCATTGAGTCTTTTTGCTAACTTATTATACAACTGCAACTTTAATTTTTATAATACTATCTTCTTAGAAAAATATATATTTTAAAAATATGAATGAAGGAATAGATAAAAAGTTCATAGCTGGACTTGTCTGGGGAATTTAATTACTCTCACCTCATTCAGAAATCTCTAACTAAAAATGCTATTAGACACCAGAGTTTATCAGCCCTATTAAGTCACTTCATTAGCTGTCAAGAAGCATAAGTGATATTGCTGTGAAAGCCTCGATTCAGGTAGTGGAAAATGCTTATTCAGCAAATAGACCACTTATCAAGAAATGGAATTCAGAGAGGGTTTAGCCAAGAAAGCACATTATGTATAAACAGTTGCATTATCATTTTACTAGACTTCAAAGGAAAGAGAACACAGCTATCAGCATTTCACTTGGGAGTTACAGAAAGGTTATGTACCCTGATATCCTGAAAATGATTACAGGAGTTTTTACCTAGTGATCATGCTGCAACACCTGGTAAAATAGGATTTTAGAAAAAGGTTGGCATTATCAAATTAGTAAAAATGAAATAAACAATCTCATCTTTACAACGATCATAACATTTTTTTTCTCATGGAGGCTTTTTTCATTTCTTCATTCAGTCATATTTACTGAGCACTTACTGTGCGCAGAGCACTATGCTAAGAGCTTGGAAAGTAGAATTCAGCAACAGAGACAATCCCAACCCAACAACGGGCACACATTTCTTCATTTTAAATTCATATTTATTAATACCTGACCACGTGCCAACCACTAAGGGAGATATAATCTAATCACAAAAGACAGAACCTGTCCTAATCAGGGCTTGTAATCTAAGGAGGGAGAACAGGTATTAACCTCATTTTACAGATGAGGCAGACAGAAGTTAGGTGACATGCCCAAGGTTCCAGAGCAGACAAGTGGCAGAATAAAGCCTAGGAGTCGGGTCTTCTGAATCCCAATCCTGTGTTCTTTCCACTAGGCCACAACTGTTTCCAAACAGACTTACGAAACAGTTGACTTTTGTGTGAGATTTTGAGAGCAATCCTCAGTGTGGGTATACAAATAGATTTCATAAATATGAAATATAATCAGAAAAATGACACCCTTTGCCCTCTTCTTTTTCTCACACTACTTAACTGGACCTTTTGAAGAGTTCAAAGGTGGAAATATTATCTGGATAATGCAGAAGGTTTGCTCATGTTAAAACCTCAGTAAAAAAACACAATCTGAATCAGGAAAATTGGCTTCTGTCAGGGATTTGCCTGACCAAGTCTTTGTTCAAAGGCATTGGGAATAATGTATATTCTCCATTCAAAAAACGCTAGAGAGACTATAAAATATAATTATAACCAATGTAAGGAAAGTTTGTACCTCAACTGACTTTTCAGCTTTAGCCAAAAATGCCTTCAGTTTTATGAAGGCCTGGTTATAAGACTGGAAAAATTGCTAAACATTTTCAACCCAATAGGAATACAGTAGGTTATTAAAAGTCTGCAAAGAGATTATGGCCTAGTTGTACACAGTGGGATAGGGCATGGGAGGAACATTTTTCTGGCTCCACAATTCTCCAGATGATGTAAAAGGTCCATGTTCATTGAGGTCTCCTTTGCTTCCTAGAGTGATTTAGAATGGGCTAAATACTAATATACTAATACTAATAACATACTAATAACAATTCAGTCGTCATCATGGCCATCTTGGCTTTCCTCCTCCTTGCCGCTACCTAACAAACATGTTAAGCCGGTACGGTGTCCCCTTCACGGACCGGCCGACTCCACTCACCGGGACGCCCCGGATCACCCACACGGAAGTCACCGACCTCTCCACGCCTATGTGGAGCATCCACCCTGGCCCACCCCATGACCACACACACACACCCCGGCGCCTCACCCGCTGCCGGCCCTGGAGGGCGGAGGCGTGGGGAGTGGGGCGCCGCCTCTCACCCTTCCCCCGGCAAGGGGGGATGGGCTCGGGGGGGGTGGTGGAGACAGTGGACTGGAAGCAGGGCGAGTGAGTCACCATTTTAATCTGGAATGAAGGGAGAAGGAACAAACAGTTGATTCCTGGAGAGATTGTATGCCCCTTGAGGGCAGGGACTGTGCCTACTAACTTTACTGTATTATACACTCCCAAGTGCTTAGAACAGTGCTCTACACAGTAAGCACTCGATAAATACCATTGATAGACTGATTGATTGACCAGGGCTCTAAATGCTTCTCCTGTTGCCATTATCTCAGATCTGATGGAGCAGGGAAATTAGAAAAGCAGATGTTCCTCTACTTACAAGATGAAGAATTACAAACAGTAGCACTTGGTTCCACATGCTGGGAAAGTTTCAAGTTTGAAAGATCTCTCCACCCCTGTGGTTCCAGGCATCTTTAAGCATCTGATCACCTCAGAGGAAACAGTGACATTGTAGATTCCAGGCCTAGGCTAGGACAGCAAAAACATTGAGAGCTAAGAGCCAAGAATTAGACCTTAACTATCTTGGCTGAACTATCTTGCCTTCAAACTTTTCCATCATGGGCCTCCTAAGAGATGTTTATAGTACCAGTTACTCCTTATCCCCACCCACATTTCCTTCTTCATGCCTCAAGCGATTGCTACAAACTTTAACTTTGCTGTTTTCTAATGGTCCCGTAGGATCACTTTGCTTTATTTGAAAAACACAAATTTCTGCATTTAAAAAATTCCACTATGTAGATGCTGAGTTGGCTAAATAGAACACTGTAGAAAATATTTAATATTTACTCCTTCCCAGGCTGATTAATATATACGTGGAGTAAAATTTTGGATGCCTTCCTAGAATTTCAATCATTTGCTTTTGACTGAAAAATAAAATATAAGTCACTTCAGATTTGTTCCATGCTTTAGAAGATGGATTTTTATTTTTTTTTAGGAAAATACGTATTTTTCTTGGCTGTGTGTTACCACTGCTGATTTACTTCAACCATAACTGTATTTTCATGCTGGAGTACCACATCAGGAATATTTGAATCGAAATGTCCACCTCTCTTTGAGAGCTGTGGAATCCCAAAATGACAGTAGCCAGTGTAATTTTAGTTGCATGTAAGTCATTATATTTTACAAAAGCAGCTGTTTCTTATGGAAGAGGTCCAGATTTCCTCTTCAGGATGTAAACCAGTGACCTCATACTTCCAACTCAAGACCTATCTATCAACACCCTTTCCTATGTTACATTTTCATGACAGAGGATCCTCCCCTCTGTCTGATAAACCTATCCAGAACTTAAGCAAAAACATTTTAATTAGACTCAAGGATGATCACGGCCCAGTGGAGTTTGATATGATCATTCTCTTCCCTGACTCCATGTATTCCTATTTATCGAAGAGAACTGGGAAGTAACCTAGCTTTCGTACACTCTATCTTGGACTGGTAAGAGACTTATGCTGCCTGGAAATTAATGTGCTGAGGGCAGGTGTGCTTTGAGGTTCCCTGAACAGCTCTGCCAATACATTTCAATCTTGATCTAAAAAAACGCCAACCTTTGCAGTTGCAATTCTCTCATGAGAAGAAGACTGCATATGGTGTCAAACTACATCAAGTGTTAGATTTAGTAGCTGGAGAACACTATCTTTATCTTAGCATTCCTTATTTCCCCTGAGGATGCTTATACTCTATACTAATAAAGTGGGAATATGAATGGTTGAAGCCAAAATGCCTAATTAAATGAACTACTGACATTAAATTCCATGTATTTAGGAGGAAAGCGATGTTAAAATGTTAAGTATATATACACTGAAAAACTAGGCAGTCACTGTTCCTAAAAATGAGGTCAGTGAGAAATACTGTCTAGCTATCTAATACTTTGACCTAGTTTAAGTTGTGTATTCCAAATTTGACATGTGAACAGTTTTGCCACAGAATTGTTTTCAAAACCAAAGCACTGGAACTTTACTCACACACTCATGTACACACACCCCACCTTTCCTTCTTTCTTGGTGACCAGCAAAACATGGAAGTGGGGCAGAAAGTGGGAGCTGGCAGTCCTCAGCACTCTGGGGCTTCTTCACTACAAATCCCAGAATGCTAAGAGGGTCTAAACTAAGCTCCAGCCCAGGCAATTCAAAAGCTCAAATATTTAAATGAGCAATAGTATGTGGGTGCAAAGTGAACTACTGAGTATCAACCAACTAGCACTTTTGCATGTTTTTAGCAGATTTTTCAGGACAGTTTAAAATCAAGGGTAATCATAAACCATGGGACTCATTCAGTTACCAGGTTTAAACTGCTGAGAGAGAAGGCACGCTAACAGAAGAGCAGAAGAGGAAGGCATCAATCAATCAGGTGATCAACAAACTGATATTTATTGAGCATCTGAAGTGTGCAGAGCACTGAACTCAGCACTTGGAGAATGTAATAGGATTGGCAGACAGACAGACTGCCCTGATTAACTTAGACTTAGATTCCAAGCAGCATCCCTCTGCTTATTTTTTGATTAATCCTATGAACAAGTTATCCCATCTCTAAAGATCTCAATTGCACCAATTGCAAAATTGCTTACCATTTCCTATTTCCATCAAGATGTAGACAGAATGAATAATAATAATATTATTGCTTGTGGTACTCTACAGAAGATGCAGTTATGACTCAAAACATGTATATTCCCAGGTGGTCATCATAAAGGATTGTTATGATTCTGAAATTTTAAGATTCTAGACAGCTTCTTTCAATGGACACTTGTAAGCTCATTGTGGGCAGGGAATGTGACTTATACACTCTCAAGTGCTAAGTATAGTGCTCTGCACACAGTAAGCACTCAATAAATATGACTGACTTGTAAATTATATCAAGATAGATTTTCTTGTTATTTCTTCCACTAGACCCAAGAATGAAAGGCCACTGATATTTATATCATGTATCAGAAAAAATTTATGGGGTTTACATTTTCTAGGTTCCTCATGGAATTTGTCTGAGCAGATTATTCTGTTTCTTTCTCATGCAGTGATTACCACCACTTGGCTCTTGGGATAGAGATCAAATTCAGAATCTCCACCTGTGTGCTTTATATCACAACAGTAGCTTTTCGAGAATTCTCCCCCTGACAGGTAGAAGTGAAATCCCTAAAAGGGCTAGGCTTCATAAAATACTGTTGTCATGGATGTGATATCATTCTTGAATCATTCTGTGCCTAGAGACCATCTTCAGAATAAATCACTGGAACTCCAACCGTAGCAGACCATGTGTGAGCAAACCACAGAAATTAGAGAGATGTAAGACACATTATGTAGGTTATTTAGTCACTCCAGATTTGTATTACACACATTTTAGTTCTTTGCAAATGGCATATTTATGTGTAAAAGTTCATTTTGGCACTTGCCTACCAAGAATTCATACATGTCAGAGAGACAAGGAGTGTCTGAGATATCACTAGCTCTTTTTTTGATATTCATTGTACCCACATGTTTAATTTGAATGGGAACCCTATCCCTTCTGTCTGATATATACGTGACATTTATCTTCTCAGATGTATATGAATTGTTTCTTAAAGCAACCTCATATAATATTTCATTCTCAAATCTGGCTAGAATATGATAACTATCAATAGCTCACAATCTCAGTTAAATGGTCAGTCCCTAAAAAAAGGCTGGCTAATATTTATGCACCATATGTACCTGTGATGATTTAAGATAATCAAGTAAGGACATGTTCCTGTTAAGGTCAAGAGGAGTGGTCTAACAAAAGGGAATAATTGTCAACTAGTGCAGATCATGGTGAATTTTAACAACTGTTCAAATAGTTGGTGCAGCTTTAATATAAGTGAATGTCAGAGCAGCAAAAATGTTCCATTTAGCAGGGGTGAGGAACAATTCATTGAAAAGTTCCTTTGACCATTTAATTGCTACTATGTTTTATTCACTCTGATCCCTCAAATCTTTTGGCAGAGTTCTCTAAGAAATAATATTGGGAGGGGAATGTGTGTGTTTGCCTGAAAAAACATATGCACATCTATTAGCTCTTGCCTGCTGCCTGGGCTTTAAAATGCCCACAACCTTAAAGACACCATGCTTCTTTGTTGATAGATGAGTAACATCTGTGAGGATCTGGAAAGCTCTGAGTCTTGTGCCTTCTGAATGATACATCTGAGAACTCACATACAAGGTTTTGTTGATGGCCACACACTGACTAACATACATCAGGGTTAAAGGGTGCTCTTGAGGGTAGACAGGCTACAAAAATCAAAATAAAAAGGTTGACTGTGGAATCTCAGTGACGTTGGAGGGCTTTGTAAGCATGTATAGGAAGGACATCAAGAGGCTGCCAGAATAGGAGTACACAAACAGTCCAGTGTTGGTCATTCTGAAACCAAGTTTAGCTAACCAAAATTATTCAAAACAATCCAGTCCTAAAAATTCCTGATTTTACGGTTGAATTATCTAGATAATTGAGAATTTTTTCTGGGAACTGAATTCTCAAAATTGGCTGTATACACTGCTATAATCCACTAGATTGATTGCTTCTCCTCCATTTTGCTTGAGGCTGTGTAGATCCCTCATCTCTCTCATTAGTACATCTAAATGAAAAGTACTTCTTTCAGAGGGTATTGGGGGTGAGAATGCATTTAAGGTTTAAGATTTAAGGGAGAAGCAGTTTCCTTCATTGCTCAGGGTAAAGTGATTTGGCAATGCAAATGTAAATTAAACTTATTCTGCTTTTGCCAGCCAAGGATAAATTTCCTAGACCCCTCTGGCTATAGGAACTACAGGACTGTCTTATCCAAAAAATTAGCAGAACCAATTTTCGTATCCATTAGGAATCAATTTTTCACAAATGGTACAAATCCATAGCACTGAAATTTAGATATAGAGTTCCAGGAAAATTCTAATGAAAATTTTTACACCCAGCTACATATCCAAGCAAAGAAATGCATTCCTTAGAGGCACCCTAGTGGCATCTGGTACCTCCTGCTTAATAACAAAGAAAACATTGGTTTTTTTTATACTTTGCACCTGTGTTACTTAAAAACATTTGAAAAAGAGGTGTTTTTTTTTTCAAATCGCTGTACATTTTCTAAGAAAGTATGGCACATAAATCCTGTTAACAAATAGCAAAAAATTTATCGTGAAACTCCCAATGTATCTCTGGCAGTCTCCTAGTCCAGAATTTCCAAAGGAGCTGACAGAGTAACTAGGAAAAAAAACATAAAATGAGAACACTGCCTCTTCACACTAGTCACAGCAAAGCCCTCAGACATTACATTAATTTGCTGCTAAAGAAATGTATTACCTAACTAAACTTGTAATTCAATCACTGGACTCATGTTGCTAAAAAATACAGCAAGATTGTTGATGCAATCTTAGGCAATAATGAGTTACCCAATGACAAAAAAGTCACAGTAAAGGAATAGATACTGAATTTGAGATCCAGTCTTAAACATGTCCCATTAACTGCATTGACACAATTTAGTATCTTCATCTTGGTGTGTCATCATTTAGCCAAAATACCATCAACAGAAAGCTTTAATTAGGATGATTCCCTTCTGCCCTCTAAGAGGCCCCTTTTTAGCCTGGAGTTAACTTTGCTGCTTTTCCCATTTTCGGTCTTTTATCAAGGAGGTTGGACTACGTTCTTATGCGTTGTTTATCAGTCACACTCACATACCGATAAAATCTCACTGTCAGGAGACCTATCTTCGAAGCCTGAAGGGCAGCTTTATACATAAATGCAAGCACACAAAAGTGACTGTTCTGTGTCAGTGTTAGATACAATTTTCAGTTTCAAATGCAATGCCTCTATCCTAAAAAAAGATGTGTGACTTTGGCTTGGGAGGATCTATGCACAGTCTTCTTCAGAAACTGGGGCCTAATCTTCATGACATTCTTTCCATCCTATGTTTTGGAAGCCTAAGAGAACTGCAGGATGAGAATGTTTTCTTCTATTTAAACTACACATGTAACTGCCTGAAAAACCTAGTGGACACAGAAATGAGAGTAAGGAAAATGCTTCTGTTTATACTGAACCTACCCCAGTGCTTAGCACAGTGTTTAGCACAGAGAAGATAGCTATACCAAATTGAATTATTAGTAGTAGTACTTAAGGCAAGCTGAAAGTAAACTGGACAAGAACCTTACACTAGGCAAACATCTTAGAGAAGTTGCATTTGTAAATGATTTAATGGTTAAAATTCCCAGTTTATTTAGCACTTTGATAGCTGCATTAGAATGTTAAAGGAAAAAGGATTCCATACATCAGAAAACTGCTTACCTCAGTACTGTTTATATCCTGTACCTAATTCCCAATTCTGAGAGTTTTGTTTCTTTATGTAAACATACTTTGCTTTGAATCCTTGTAGGATTTAACTCTGAGTAGAATGTTTATAGTGTTGACGATGTTTATAGCTAAGTGTTACTGAAAGGCACTAATATTTGCCTTTAAAAGAATGTGCTGTACATTTTCAGTAAATCTAGAATAACTACAACTCAATTATTTGACTTTCAATGTATAACATCTCATTGCCTTACAGAAAAGAAAATGGATTGTTTCTTTTAATTTGCTGAAATATCATATCGTTCAGTGGTGTTTGTCCAACTTACTTTTTATTCCACTTACCTGCAAGAAAGTCAGATATCATCCATTTAGACACACTCTGGGGACTACTTACTAATGTTCACCTCTCCACCAACTACCACAATGTACTTTTTATCATTTTAAACAATAGGCAAAGAAAGCTAAGTGACTCATTGAGTTACACCTGGGGTTTGCTTTTATCCTAGAGACCTCATTTCATATTCTGAAAAGGTTTACTTTATGCACTAGAGTATTTTTATCCATTGAAGATATTGGTTCACTCTGCTCAGTTACAGTACCTAAAATGACATATAGTATAGAATATCACTCCTGAAAGCATTCCACAAATAGCACCATGGAGATGTTCCTCTCCTATTAAAAGATTTGATTAATTGTTAGAGATTTTAATCTTTTTGAAGTCATTCAATATTTCTCAATGCTGAGTACTAACAACAACAACAACAAAAAACCCAACACACATATTTTACCTGGCAATCAGTTAATGCTCTTCACTGAGCCTCTACTTTATGCAGAGCAAAAGCACTTGCGAGAGTGCAATAACATTACTAGATAAGATTTGTGCCCTCGAGGTCCTTATTGCCTAGTAAGATATGTAAGATGTGTAAGATATTAAAGAAAGATATTAAAGAAAAGCAGAGTTTCCATTTTGAAATACGAGTTTTAAGTTTTGTGATAGGATATAGCAAACACTCAGGTTTCTGTACTTTCACTAATTGATGGATTATTTCCCTCAACCTCTTAAGAACCTCATATGGAGGACAGTACTGTAACTGTCTTCTGTGATCAATCAATGGGATTTGTACTGTGTTTACAGAACAATAGATTTAAAAGATAGATCTCAGCCCACATGGGGCTTGCAAACTAAAAGGGATCCTATCTACAGAAACAAATGGATGGTTTACTAGGGAGCTGTACTTCCCATCTTGCTGTTCAGTGATGAAGGATGAGCAACATAACAACTTTCGACACATGGATATTCCATTCCTTAAGGTACTGGAAGAATACTATCAGTGCTGTTTGTGAAAGGTGCTTTAAGTAAAAAAGGTGCTCAGACCTACTAGTGCTAACATTCTCCTCTAAATGGGCACTGTGAGTTCTTAGATAAAGATTGTCAAAGACTAGATCAGGTGTCTGCCCAAGCCAAATATATACAACAAGAGAGAAAGAATGAGAGATGTCCAGCATCACCTGATATTTAGGAGTTGTCACTGTGACTTTAGCCCATAACAAGAGGTGAGTCTAGGACCAAGTTACTTTCCAGTTCTGAAGAGCTCTGGACCAAATACTTGAGATCCAGAACTAATGTTGATTTTTATGTCCTATTTATTATAAGCAGCCTAGGTTCAGATTCTTGGGTTGGAGCCTTCCCAGGGATAGAGACTGTGTCTGCTACTTAAAGGACAATCTTTGATCCCCTGATTTCAAGCTCCCATTAAGGTAAGGGACACTATGAAGAGGGGAAAGAAAATAGTTAATAAAAGTCCTCAAGTTGATCTTAAAAACTGCAACATAGAGAAAGGTTCCTTGGAGATTTGGGGTGAAAACTGCTCCACCTGGGTAGGGTTACGCTGAGAACCAGGTTTATGCTAACAAAGAAAGACTGGAAAAGATAAAGAGAGAAGTAGCAAATTGAAAATGGTTCACTGGAAGCGCATGGCCTAGTGGATAAAGCATGGGTCTGAGAGTGAGAGAGCTTGAGTTTTAATCTCGGCACCACTACTTTCCTGCTGTGTGGTCTTAGGAAAGTCACTTAACTTCTCTGTGCCCAAGTTTCCTTAAGTGCACATTTGGAAATTCAATACGTGTTCTCCCTCCTTCTTGACTGTGAGCCCCATATGGGACAGGGACTGTATATGGCCTGATTACTTTGTTTTTACCCCAGTGTTCAGAAGCGTGCTTGACACATAATAATTACTTAATCAGTACTAAAAAAAAAAGTCTTCCATTCATCCAGTCTACCCAGTTTGTAGCAAACTTAATTGATCACAAATAGATCCTAACAGTCAGATACCAACTCATGTATAATGCAAATGCAAATGAAATGGTAAACATGTCAAACAGGGAGACTATTCCAGCCCTTAAAGAGTTCTGAAAACGTCAAGATATGGGCACAAGAATTAATCGTTTTCTCGATTTTGTGTTTACAATATTTTTCATCTGGAAAAAGATACACATTCTACCCTCATCTTCACCCAAATGAGATTCAATATAAATATGTACCTCAGAAACATAAACAGAATATTGACTATAAAAGCAAATTAACTACAGAGCCTTCTCACTAAAACACTTCATAGACTCAGAAAATCTCTACCTAGACTTAGAAGCTCTCAGGAAGTTTGAAGATGATGGAAGAGGGCAGATGATATGCAATCAGGAGATTCTGATTTCAGAAATTAGGAATCTAGCAAAAGAAAGATATTGAAGAATACTGTCAAGACCAGAATGAGAAAACACAACACTAATCTCAATTTGTGAGAGATGTCTGGCTCAAACAGCCTTATTTGCAGGCAGATTTGCTAGAGGATAGTAGAACTTTGTTATGGCCTTATCAGTGGGGGTGAGGGTGCATTGTGACTTCAATGTCTCACTCATGATTAGCTCAGAAACTACAGAAAGAGCCAGGAAGAACAGCCAATAGTCCAGAGGTTCTCACCTAACCGAAAGTGACTCACTTGAAAGAGCTACAAGATATACTGCAGGTAATACTATCTCATTTTTACTCTTCTTCAGATCTCAACCTAGTTAACAAGTAGCTCCCTTTTACTGTCCAGCATGTACTGCATGTGAGAAACTCTTTCGTTTGGTTTGCAATCCACAGCCGATATAGAATCCTATCTTCGATTGTTCAAATCTCTCTCCACTGGATGTGCTTGATGTTCACTAAGACAAAATAGCACACTGACTCTTGCAAATCCAAAATGGCCAAAACCCACCCACTCCTGTGCACTATTAATTTTTCCTCCTTTAGCCACAAGAGGTTTTATTCAAAGAGAAATTCATAGGGAAAGTAAGGCACCCAAGACTGGCTTTTCATCCTTATCATCAGGCTAATTATTCCTTACGCATCTACAGTGAAAATGACTAAGAAATATGCCCTTTTCAGTATATTTAACTCTATTTGTAGACCTTGCCTTAGTGGACTGAGGTATCAGGTTCACCACTAGGGAAATACTCAAAAAAAAATTCTGATTTGACGGTTGTGATATGTGCTTCTCATATAGCTCTACCCTCCAGTAAGATCTTCATTTCCCTGTAACTGATTGCTCAGCAGCATCTGTACAAGAAGACCACTGTGAAAAACTCATTATCCCAATTAGCCATATCCTTCATAACAGAACTAATCATTTTTGCATGTCTAACATTATAAGAACTCTGAAGACCCAAACCAAATGTTAACAAAATGCAGAATCATGTAGTGTGCTGCTCGTGTCTTATCAGATATCTTCATTTCAAGAGACACTTGTTTAGATAAATCACTCCTTGACAATGCAAGGATTTCTTTTAAGAAATTTAACAAAATTGACTTCAAAATTAAAATACTTATTAGTTATCACAAACAGTCCTCAATTTCCACAGATGGAAAAACTAAGGCAGTGCAACTAATGATGATTATCTCAGGGTTGTGGTACAACTGATAATTGGGTATAGCTTTAACTCAAGAACCGCACCACCAGCAACTAGATTGAGATCCTGTAACAGTGAGGCAAATTTTTCGACTCTCTGGAAATGAAAGAAGGAACTTTCTAATTACATATGAACTAGTATATACAAAACAAAATGAGCAATGCTACTGAGGCAGCCATCATGCACAAAATTAATGCCTGAAGTTTGTTGCAGAAATCAAAAAAGACTCTACACTAGAATAAGGCAATAATTGGAAATAACTGTTATAATCATTGATTGAAGGCCTTGTCAATCCTAGAAGATTTCATTCATCTTTTAAATTTTCAGATCTAATGAAAATGTGAGTGGTTCTTAAAATGGTAAATGTTATGTAACAAAAATATTGAAAAGGAAGGGAATAAAAAAAGGAAGACTTCACTAAGGATAGTGGAACTTTAATGATGATCTAGTTGGGAAGATGAATTAGGTTTTCAGGTGCATTGTTAAGTTACCCTGACCCTGCTATTATGTTTGGAAGGCATGTCCAGCATGGCACTCCTGGTAGTGATGTATAACCACTATAATGCTAAAAATAAAAAGCAAATCCTCATCTTTTCTCTTCCAGATGCTTTGTCTTTCATCTCATCCCATTTCTATTCCTGAACATGCTAACACTTCATTTAAAAAAATATAAAAAATGATTTTTTTTCTAATCTGAAAAAAAAAACCATTGAGAACTAAAGTCAATGAAAATGTAACGTAAATAGTCTTTTACAGATGGTTTAGGTTTGTGGAATTTTGGGGTGAGAGTTCCTTTAATGAAATTTCTATAGGAGTGCTTTTCTGCATTACCATTTTGTGTAATCATCAACCTCCCTGAAAATATTAATCATTATGACTATTTGAGCTTTTTGAAATCCCTGTCTCAAATTTCTCCAAATTACTGCTCTATTTATCTTTGCAACAATTACAATAAGATGAATTGGATTCATGGCTTCAAGACCTAGACAGTTTTACATATGGGACTTGAATAATCTGGCATTTTCAGCTCGTGTTTTTTTCTTTGTTCTACAGAAGTGTGTATCTCAAGCAACCGCTTCTAAACTTAAGCCTTCAAATGCATTACTAGTTCCCGTGTATTTTTAATTATTCCAATCAATTAGAATGCAGGTGTCACATACTCCCTTAGATCTTCATGGAAAGCTGTAGCTGTATCAAAGGTTTTTCCATGCATAGATCAGAGGCAGTCTGTAGCTTGACTTTTGCCAAGGACTGCCATCTTAAAGCATTAATATTGAAACAGTAACATTTTAGTTGCTTTTGTTACACTCCAGGGTGTTTACAATTTGATTAATGTGCATTTTTATTAACCAGAGGGTTTAGTTAATTAAATTAGACCAGTATAGGAACCAGGTCAATGTATTGTGAACCAAAATGGTTAGGTTACTGAACAGCTCATTTCTGCTCATTGAATTCTATTGATTTTTGGCAGTTAGCGAAAGAAAGAAAGAACAGATGGTGGAAGAAAGAAATTGAGTTGCCAGTGATGGAATACAATATCGCACTGAATTATAAAGAATCATGTTCAAAATTCTCTAAATAGTCATTTGAATTAGTATACAAATACCATCACCAATTTTTTTTTTTCCCAAGAAAATGAATACAGACTTCAATTTCAAGCAGAAAAGTCTCCTTGGGAATATCCTCCACTATTCAAAGGTGAATAGGATGTCGGAGCAGTTGGCTCGATGAAAAATAACCCTCTCTCCTAGAGAAGAGAGGACATTTCCACATTCCCTCACCAGTAATTTTACCATTAGGATTTCTAGGAATTTGTGGAAACATCCACTTAAATACTTTCATCTTTTAAAAGTATAAAAAGTGCACCAAACTATAGTAAAAAAAAAAATTACACAAAATGATCAGCCTATTTGGAAAACCCGACAGAGATCCCTATGAGGGTAATATGCCAGCCTAATGGCACATGGGCAGCCATGCAGAATTAAATTCCACTTAAATCACTGCTGCACAAGCTAACTCTACAGTACTAACACTTGGTGTGTGTACTTTTGGTAGTTGAATCCATCTGCATTTCAGATTGTACAAACCGCAAGGAGGGCAATGAAGAGTAAGCCATTTTTTATCTATATGTGTTTTTTTTGCTGGTGGATAAAAGGTTTTAATAAGAAAAACCCACAAATTTACTCAAGTTTCATATGCTCCATAACCACAACATTATAAAGTAAATAAAAGAAACATATTTTTTTTCATGTAAGCACATTAGGAGGAATTTTGTTAAATATTATATTTTAGTCTAATTAAACTGGAGCATGCCCTTTGGAATTTCCTGGATTTGATGCACCACCAGTAAAGTAATATAAACCAGACAGGGTTGAAATAAGGATTAAAAAAATGCATTTTTGTTATTCCCAAATAGATTTAGAAGCAAAGAAAGTGAAATCATACAAAAGAAGTATTCACCATCTTTCAATGACTAAAACCTTTTTTTTTTAAATCAAATTTGAAACTAGTTTGGAAAAATGACCCTTATCTCCTTAAATCTAATTATAGTTCCTGAGGACGCAGTATCTCTAACTTGCTATTGAATTACATTTTACTTGTAGTTCTCTTTAGCACAACACTGACTCAAATCCTGAATTTTCCAGCGATGATTTTCTTCCCATAAGTTCCTCTGGACCTTGTACTCCGCAACTAAAGCAAGTGGAAGACGTCACTCAGGGGAAGTCAAACTCAAAACACATTATTTCAGATATGAAGAAAGGCTTTGCCCAAACTGTTTCCATGGTATCCCTAAATCTTCTCTTTTGTTCGGGACACTGGGCCATTGTTGGCCACAAAACTGACCATGTATTCATTTAGGCCACCACACAGTAGGGTGAGAAAGAGAACTCTTTTTGAATAATCTGTAAATTTCCAGGTACCTGAAAATTTGTCAATATACTTTTGGCAATTCAGATAAAAACACAAAGATCCTCAAGGGTGATGAAAGAGGTAGTAGAGTTGGAGTTGAAGATGCGATGGCAGGCAGGCAGTTTGGCATGGTAGGTGTAATTTGTCCAATGGAAATGTGGTATCTGAAAGCTGGTGTGAAAATACACTTATACTCCACTGGGAAACTCTTCCAGCAAAGACGCAACCCACATCTTCAAAAGTCATACTGTGGGTCAGAACTGCTCTAAACAAATGACTGTGCTCTAGAGAAACACACTTATGCCAGTGATTGTGGGTGCCCCTGCAGGTTGTTAGAGACTGACGATTCTCCAGGAGAAACTAGAACTTATATACCAGCTTATCTCTAAGACATCCTAGGCACTAACACAGACTCTCATTGACAAAACTGAAAGTTGTTAGAAAATTCTGTTACTAAAGACAGCAGGATATCCAATACATGGAGAGATTAAGAAATACCAAAAAAAAAAAAAGAGGCCAGTGTCTCGAATGGTTTCACCAGTGCCACCTATGAATCAACCAGTACCACCTATGAATCATATTCAATACCAAATATCAGGACAATATTACCCACAATTAAGTAATAGAAATAAGAGTACGCTGAGCAACACTGAAGTAATACTTGGAGCAACATAGTTTCATTGGGAAGACATATCAACTTTTCAAACAGTGCCATTTATTGTGCATTTATTGTGCACACAGCACTATAATTAGTGCTTGGGAAAGTACTATGTACCAGAGTTAGTTGACATGATCCCCTACCCTCAACAAACATACAGTCTAGCAGGGGAGACAGACACTAAAATAAGCTACAGGTCAAGTCAGGGAACTAAATTTAAAGGTTTGTACTTAAGAGGTAAATGTATGTAATGAGTGCTGCCTCCTCCCTGGAATTCCTATCCCCTTCATAATTAACACACCATCACTCTCTCATCTTTTAAGTACTTCTAACATCACATCTCCTCCAGGAAGTCTTCCCTAACATAATCTCTCCGTCATATTTTTCCCTTACGTTTGCGTCACTTGTGGGTTGGGTCCATAACCCATAAACCCTTTGATACTCACTCCACCCCCACAGCACATATATACATATCCTTATATTCTGTTGCTTCCCCTAACACTGATTAGTTTCAATATCTGTTTTCGCCTCTCTATTGTAAGATCCTTGAGGACAAGAATCATATCTTTCAACTTAACCAATCAATACTATTTAACAAACACTCAATTCAGAGCATTGTACTGAAAGCATGGGACGATACAATAGAGTTAGTAGATATGACCCTTGCACTTAAGGATCCTACAGTCTAGCAGGTGAAGGCTTGCTCTCCTACAGCAAAAACTTTAATAGTAATATTAATAATTGTGGTATTTATTATTGGGAAGCATTGTGGCCTAATGGATAGAGCATGGGCCCGGGAGTCAGAAGGTCATGAGTTCTAATCCCAGCTCCTCCACATGTATGCTCTGTGACCTTGGGCAAGTCATGTCAGTGGGGCTGTGGCTCAGTGGCAACAGCCTGGGCTTGGGAGTCAGAGGTCATGGGTTCAAATCCCGGCTCTGTCACTTGTGGGCTGTGTGACTGTGGGCAAGTCACTTCACTTCTCTGTGCCTCAGTTACCTCATTTGTCAAATGGGGATTAACTGTGAGCCTCATGTGGGACAACCTGATTACCCTGTATACCCCAGTGCTTAGAACAGTGTTCTGCACATAGTAAGCGCTTAACAAATACCAACATTATTATTATTATAATGGGCCTCAGTTACCTCATCTGTAAAATGGAGATTGTGACTGTGAGCCCCATGTGGGACAGGGCCTGTGTCCAACCCGATTTTCTTGTATCTACCTAGCGCTTAGTTCAGTGCCTGGAACAAAGGAAGAGCTTAACAAATACCACAATTAATTAAATTAAAATGTATTAAGCATTTTCTATGTTCCAAGCCATGTACTAAATTCTGGAACAAAAGCAACTTAATCGAGTCAGGCACACTCCCTGTCCCTAATGGGATTCAGAGAGCAGGCATTTATTTAAACCCCATCTGACAGATGAGGAAACTAAGGCACAGAGAAATTGAGTAATTGGCCCAAGGTCACACAGCTAGTAAGTGACACAGCCAGGGTTAGGCCCCAGGCCCTCTCACTCACAATCCAATGTTCATTTCACTGTGCTGTGCTGCACCTCATTAAGATCAGAACTTTCAGGGGCAGGGGCCTGACGGACCTGTGTGTGACAAACCCATTAGAACAAACCCATGGAAAACCTCATTTCCGCTTTGCCACTCCCTTCCCTGTCACCGTTGCACTTCGATTTGCTCCCTTTGCCACCCCTCCTTCAACCCCACAGAGTTATGTACTTATTCATAATTCCCTGATTTATATTAATGTCTTTCTCCCCCTCTAGACTGTAAACTCACCATGGGCAAATAATTTGTCTACCAACTTTTTTATTGTACTCTCCCAAGCACTTAGTACAATGCTCTGCACAGAGAAAGCACTAAATAAATAAGGTTGATTGATTGATTAGCATAATGGAGATCTATTTATACATAAAACAATGTAGAAGCAGTGTCAGTCCTGTAGTGGTATTTTCAGCTACAGTGTCATGCATAGATAGAATCTTTTCATCTGTAGTGCCATCTTCAAAAATCAAAGGTCGCTGAATGTGTATGATTCTATTAAATGAACTCAATATGGGGAAAAAATATTTACTATTAACCATTTTGCTTATTGGAGGTAGAAAGCGTAGACCTTTCTTACTCCGTTTTTGACAGATACTTTTGCAGTTGACATTCCTTAGGTCTGATTTAAGTTAAGTAGAGCAGCATCGGTACATGATCTAGAGTATTCCAATCTACCCAGGGACCTCCACACATTACAAAAGAAGAATGACTCCTTTCCAAAATGAACTATGAAATCCCTAGGTTCTAGCAAATCTATCTAGGAGAAATATTACTAGCATGTGGAGGCAAAGTAATGGAAAATATTTCTGAAAAGTTAATCCCAGACTATGTCTATATGTTAGGGAAAAAAATCCACTTATTCTACTGGATTTTAGGCTTTAGGGACTTAAATCTGGGCAAAGCTTTAAATTGAGATATGGCTCTTTGTTGAGAGAGATTCCAGGATGTTTTTGAGAGAAACTCTAAGATACCTTATCTGTTTTGCAAGCAAACAGTGATGTGTGTTGTACAATAATTGAGGTATTTGATAAGTACTATATGCCAACCATTTCACGAAGTTTTAGAGTAAATACAAGATAATCAGGTCCCACATGGAACTCACATTTGAAATAGAAGGGAGAACAGGTACTGAATCCCTATTTGGCAGATGAGGAAACCAAATCAGTTAAGTGACTTGTCAAGGTCACACAACAGGTATGTGGCAGAGTGGGAATTAGAACCCAGATCCTCTGATTCCCAGGCCCGTACTCTTTCTATATTGCTTCCCTTCGTATGAGTCCAGGCCATGGAGAAAAAGAATGAAGAAAAAGGAAGAATTGTGAAACCAGAAGTTATGAAGTTCTCAGCTGTAGTAGGTACTAAGTAATATTTTTTAATATTTTATATAGCATCTATGTGGTTCTTTGGGTCCAAGACCCCAAAGAACCACATAAAAAAACTCAACTCAAACTTTTCTGTTACGGCTGGTTGAGGTCATAATAAATGCACAAACCACTGTGTTTCGCATGACTTCCCTTCTACACTATAAATTCCCCCCAGCACCGGAATATCAACCCAACCTTGCTAAAAAGTTGGGCCTGGTTCACTTAAAGGTTCTCTAAGTTTTGGCAACCTTTTTGATAAATGAGTGAAATTAGAAACTAAAGGAGTTTATGGACTCTTTTCAAAGGTTTTCTGGAAGCATTATTTCTTAATATAAATGAAATGGTTACCTTTTATCTAATGTTAAGAAGCTCCAAAATCCTTTTTCAAGGAGAAAGAGAAAAATTATGTTTAGACAGTTGAGCCTCTGTAGCTTTACACCATGTGATAAATGTCTCTAAGATAAGAGAAAGTTGGTAACCATGTAACAAAATAAGAAACAGTATATCTGCTTCTAATTTAGGCCTTTGATGAAAAATTCAGATTTTTAAGGTTGTAACGCTCTAAAAATTCCTAGTTTCCCTTTAAACTGTGTGGATTTCTTCATAAACCTGGACACAAGAAATCGCCAGTTTTCCCTATAAATGAGAATAAATTGAGAATGTCCCACATTGCCAGAGCATACAGTTTCAGATGTCATCGCTGTTTCTACACAATATTTTAAATCCTGAATGGGGCTTTAACATAACAGCATTTTGGATCCCACTGTAATGATATTAAAATGGTTTGAAACTGACTTGATAAAAAGACTTCCAAATTCTAGGGGAACCCTTAAGGATTATACATGTGAAAACTGGATCCATCTTCTTGAATAAAGGATTTTACTTTGTCTTTATGCTCCAAAGACTCTCTGCCGCCTAAAGTGCCAATGCCTGGTTATTAAGGGCACTAATATCATTAACTGGATGGTTGTGGCCACTACGGCGGTCACTGACTGAAACTGGCTTATCTCAGATTCTGAGGAAACTACCAGAAGTGGCGGGAGGAAAACAGAGATGCTGCATTGCATGTGGCAGTGTCACAGGCCATGGCGATTTCAAAACTAGGTTTTGGCAGTGCTATTAAAAGGAAGCAGTAAGAAGAGGAGGAGGGGCAGGAAGAAGTAGGTAGAAATAATAATAATAACTGTGGCACTTGTTAAGCGACTGCTGTGCTAAGTGCTGGGATTGATACAAGCAAATCACGCCAAAGTCCCTCTCCCACATGGGGTTCACAATCTTAACCCTCATTTTACAAATCAGGTAACTGAGGCACAGAGAAGTGAAGTGATTTGCCCGACGTCACAAAACAGATGAAGGGAAGAGCCTTCTGACTCCAAGGCAATAACTCTCTCAATTAGGCCATTAGGTATGACAGCCATCACAGTTTTGGCTGCCACAGTTTCCTTTTCCAGGAACTCCTCCACATCCCTCCCAGTGGTCCCTCTCAGAACTCTTATCCACAGAGCCCTGAAGCAGAGGCAATAATAATAATGTTGGTGTTTGTTAAGCGCTTACTATGTGCCAAGCACTGTTCTAAGTGCTGGGGTAGATACAAGGTAATCAGATTGTCCCTCATAGGGCTCACAGTCTTCATCCCCATTTTACAGATTAGTTAACTGAGGCAGAGAGAAGTTAGGTGACTTGCCCAAGGTCACATGGCTTTCAGGCGGCAGAGCCGGGATTAGAACCCATGAGCTCCAACTCTAAAGCCCGGGCTCTTTCCACTGAGCCACGCTGCTTCTCCTCTCCTTTCCTTCTTCACTTCCTCCTCCACCCTCTGCCCTCTTTCCCCCACTGGCCTACATGGGTTAGTCTCATTTGTAGGGAGTGACGGGGGGATGAACTGCAAGTGGGGACATCCACAGACCCCTACAGACGGAGAGAGAGACTGTATGTAAATGGTCTACCCACCTTCCAAAAAACCTCTCAGCCAGCTTTGGTGTCTTTCAGTTTTTTGAAGATGACAATATTGATGGCTATATTCTATTCATATGAATTAGTGTGGTTAAAAAACGTCAACTCTCCCTCTTGCACTTTTTGAATGACAATACAGATCCTTGTTATACTAATGGGATTGTGGCACCCATTTCTGCTTTTAAGCCTTCCTCTTGCTATCTCATTCTTTGGGAAGGCTTCGCTTAATGGGAGCCAACCAGGTGGCCATTGCAATGGCTGCCTCATATCATTAGGTGTTGTTGAAGACTGGACTCCATTCTGATCCTCCTTGACCTCTCTGCTGCCTTTGTCACTGTCGACCATCCCCTCCTCCTCCATACCTTATCTCACCTTGGCTTCACGGACTCTGTCCTCTCCTGGTTCTCCTCTTACCTCTCTGGCCGATCATTCTCGGTCTCCTACGCTGGAGCCTCCTCCCCCTCCCATCCTTTAACTGTTGGAGTTCCTCAAGGGTCAGTTCTTGGCCCTCTTCTGTTCTCCATTTACACTCACTCCCTCGGTGAACTCATCCGCTCTCACGGCTTTGACTACCATCTCTACGCAGATGACACGCAGATCTACATCTCCGCCCCTGTCCTCTCCCCCTCCCTTCAGGCTCGCATCTCCTCCCGCCTCCGGGACGTCTCCACCTGGATGTCGACCCGCCACCTAAAACTCAACATGAGCAAGACTGAGCTCCTCATCTTCCCTCCCAAACCCGGTCCGCTCCCAGACTTCTCTATCACCGTGGATGGCACGACCATCCTTCCCGTCCCGCAGGCCCGCAATCTCGGTGTCATCCTTGACTCGTCCCTCTCGTTCACCCCACACATCCTATCCGTTACCAAGACCTGCCGGTTTCACCTCTACAATATCGCCAAGATCCGCCCTTTCCTCTCCACCCAAACGGCTACCTTACTATTACGGGCTCTCGTTATATCCCGGCTAGACTACTGTGTCAGCCTTCTCTCTGACCTCCCTTCCTCCTCTCTCGCCCCGCTCCGGTCTATCCTTCACTCCGCTGCCCGGCTCATCTTCCTGCAGAAACGATCTGGGCATGTCACTCCCCTTCTTAAACAACTCCAGTGGTTGCCTATCGACCTCCGCTCCAAACAAAAACTCCTCACTCTAGGCTTCAAGGCTCTCCATCACCTTGCCCCTTCCTACCTCTCCTCCCTTCTCTCTTTCTACCGCCCACCCCGCACGCTCCGCTCCTCTGCCACCCACCTCCTCACCGTCCCTCGGTCTCGCCTATCCCGCCGTCGACCCCTGGGTCACGTCCTCCCACGGTCCTGGAACGCCCTCCCTCCTCACCTCCGCCAAACTGATTCTCTTTCCCTCTTCAAAACCTTACTTAAAAATCACCTCCTCCAAGAGGCCTTCCCAGACTGAGCTCCTCTTCCCCCTCTACTCCCTCTGCCATCCCCCCTTTACCTCTCCGCAGCTAAAGCCTCATTTTCCCCTTTTCCCTCTGCTCCTCCACCTCTCCCTTCCCATCCCCACAGCACTGTACTCGTCCGCTCAACTGTATATATTTTCGTTACCCTATTTATTTTGTTAATGAATTGTACATTGCCTTGATTCTATTTAGTTGCCATTGTTTTTACGAGATGTTCTTCCTCTTGACGCTGTTTAGTGCCATTGTTCTCGTCTGTCCGTCTCCCCCGATTAGACTGTAAGCCCGTCAAACGGCAGGGACTGTCTCTATCTGTTGCCAACTTGTTCATCCCAAGCGCTTAGTACAGTGCTCTGCACATAGTAAGCGCTCAATAAATACTATTGAATGAATGAATGAATGAATGACTTCAGTATGTCTTTGAATAATTGATTCTTCCCTCAGAATTTGCAGGTGGGGCCACTTGTCAGCAGCTCATTCATTTATTCATTCAAATGCATTAATTGAGTGCTTACTGTGTGCAAAGCAATATACTAAGCACTTGGAAGAGTACAATACAACAACAAACGGAAACATTCCTTGCCCACAATGAGCTGTTGGGCATCCTACTCTCATTTGTTTTCATTACCTGACCATTCAATTAAGCAATGTTGCTGTAAGCTTAAGTAATGGTAGACTGCTTTTCAGTCCTGCCAGTGGATGTTGAATAACATCTAGTGGAAGCCCTGAAGCATTAGAATTTGTAGAGCACTATCTTTCCCTAGACATTGTACTTCAGGCATCTTACTTTGTTGTCACTATACCCCTTTGGTTATGGAGAGGTGGATATTTTCATCCCCGTATTTGCATGAGGAAGCAGAGGTTGGAGGTCTTGTTCAAGTTCACAAAGCCGACTAGCAACAGAACTGTGACTTGATTCCCTGACCCACGCCCTTTCCACCATGCTTGGGTAAAACACTTGCCTCTGTGACACGTGTTCAGTGGAGAAACATCAAACAACAGGAGCCTAAGGCAAATCAGAAAAAGGACATCCCGTAGCAGCTGCACCAGTCTGATTCCTCTAGAATAGGAATAGGAGGAGTAGTCTTCAACATGATTCTTTGAAATACGCTCCCTGCAGTCATCCATGTGTGGTGGTGGGGGTGGGTTTATAATGGTGAGTTTTATGGGCTAACAGATTGTTTCGGGTGTCTACATGTTGGCTAACAAACATTTTGGAAGGAAGCCTTCTTGGAGCATAGCAGGACATACTGATTTGAAATAACATGTTGATTAAATGTTTATCGGGATAAATCTGGTTTTACTATGAAGAAATTACTGCTCATGGCCACATATACCAATGCAGTCCTCCTGAAAATGATTGTTCTCTGTCAGACTTGGGCTCAGAGAGGAAATTGATAATTCCTTTTTATTACATGGCATAATCACATTTCTTTCTCAAGATGAGGATGACTGAATACCTGCGTGGAAATGCCTAGTATTTTTTGAATGGTATTTGCTAAACACTTCTGGTGTGCCAAACACTATCCCAAGCAATGGGGTAGACAAGAGCTAATTGGGTAGGATACAGTCTACATCTCACGTGGGGCTTACGATCTTAATCCCCATTTTACAGATGAGGTAACTGAGGCACAAATAATTTAAATGACTTGCCCAAGGTCACACAGCAGACATGGAGCAGGGCCAGGAACACAGGTCCTCTGCCTCCCAGGCCCATGTTCTTTCCACTAGGTCATGCTGCTTCACAGTATTGGAACTGTGAGTTCTCTCTAAAAGTGCTACATGTTTGCCCCATGGAAAAAAGCTTTCAGAAATCAGAACCAGGAACCTGGAGACTTATGTTCTAATCTTTTTCTGTCACTGACCCATATTGTAATTTTGGGCAATTCATTCATTCATTCATTCAATAGTATTTATTCAGCGCTTACTATGTGCAGAGCACTGTACTAAGCGCTTGGGATGAACAAGTTGGCAACAGAAAGAGACAGTCCCTGCCGTTTGATGGGAAAGGTGATAAATTACTTACTCTTAGCTTGTGAGTTCAGTGTGGAACAAAGACTGCCTGATTTTGGTATCTTGTGTGCAGCCCAGGCAGTGTAAAGTACGTAAGGCACTCTTAAATACAATAATATTAATAATTACAAACAACTTGCATTGAATTCATATCACTGTGCATTGCTAAATGCTTGCTTTACTCAGGCTGGAGTGGGGAAGGGGAAATCTAATTGGTCTGGATTTAGATCTCTGAATTTCCAATGCCTGGTCAACATTTAAAACAGTTCTGTCCCGGGGGGGGGGGGGGGGGGGGGGGGGCGGGTAGAAACTCAACATGCTTTTTTGGCAATGTTAAGCATTTAAGATGCAACCTTTCCAGCCGACTAAAATCCTGGCCTGAGACCCACATTAAGAAGTTATTCTGTGGTTTGCTGTCAAATTGTTTAAGCAATTTAAATATTAGTCTAAATTAGTGTAA
This sequence comes from Ornithorhynchus anatinus, assembly GCF_004115215.2. NCBI lineage: Eukaryota > Metazoa > Chordata > Mammalia > Monotremata > Ornithorhynchidae > Ornithorhynchus > Ornithorhynchus anatinus. The sequence continues at coordinate 30,159,141 of NC_041740.1, forward strand.
ATGGTACAAACACTGAAGGCAAGGATGAGCCAACTGAAAAAAATGAATATCCAAACCGTAACAGAGATCATACATGGTGCAAATATGTTTTCCATCGGGGCCTGTACCACAAATGGTTTCCGCTTCCTGTGTTTAACAAAAAACATTCCTTTAGATTGATGTATACCTTCAAAATAAATGAGACCTTCAAAATAAATGAGACCTTTTTTTTAACAACCTCTTAGATATGAAATCATTTATACATTGGGAGATGGTATGACAAACCACTGGCATAGCATGCTCATCTCTCAGTGTCTCTGTATTGAAACTTGGCAGAAACTGCAGATTTATAGTATTTCCCCAAATGTGTAGTTGAAGAACTTCAGAATTGACTGATCTGGAATAAGTGCCACTCCTGGAGAATGTCAAGAAATTATTGTGACCTTAAACAAATGCTTGGAGCTGATAGAGTTGCCTCTGGTCCTCCCGCTACAGGAGAATTCTGGAGTCACCCTGACAACCACAGCTTGGGTGAAAGAGTACTGCTGAGTGTAGCTATCCCTCCCAGAAACATAGATTATGATTTGAGGACTGCAATAAAACAGTCAAGAAATGGTATTAAGTTCTTATTGAGTGCAGAACACTGTACTAAGCGCTTGGGAGAGTACTATATATCAGTTGGTAGACACACTCCCTGCCTACAGCTGAATATTAGAACCCAAAGACTGGCACCATCCAAACCATAGACCACCTGGCCACCCAGTTGATGTTAGTTTGTCGCTTCCTCAATAATATAATTTCAATATTCCCATTCCTAGGAGAGTTTTTAATCCAAAGGACTGTGCTTGCAATGGTGTGTGGTTAGTCTGAGTAGGAAGCTGACCCAGCTGTAATCAAATCTGTTGAATAAACATGAGACTGCAGGTTCAGAAGCTTGGATGGTGTTGTGTGTGTGTCTGATAATATTTGAACAATAATATTTTAACATTATGAGAATAATAATGTGGGCTTACCTTAGTCCGCTTAAACCAATAACCTTTGTTCCAAGGATCAGCCATAGAAGATAGAACTTAAAGAAAGCCTTTCAGAGAGAAGTGAAAGACCTCTTGTGAAAATTTGTATTTTGGGGTACATGCTACTTATAAAAAAGATTGATTGAGCCCAGTGGAATTCTGGGAAACTCTCGGTGAACTATTTTGTTGGCCAATCTAGACCACGTCGGGCAGTGTCTGGCTTTGACTGGCTTCCAGTGCAGAATGTTTACAAACAGTAATTGCTTGGAGCTGGGAAGGAGCCTCATAGATGGAGGTAGAGGAGTTTCTATTTCTCAACCCCACTCATTCACAATCAACTGTGGTAATGATAGGCAGAGTTTTCTTATTTTATTATTATAAAAATAATGACTGAAAGGATAAGGAAAACCTTATAGTTATGTTTATACCTGAGTTGGTAAAAAAGTGGATGAATAAACATTTGTTTACCTATCTTCAAGACTGCTTTAGTGTTTGCTTAATACCAATACAAACTGCATTTTATCGTCTTACAGTGGGACTTTTGATTAATTAAAATATTGTCATTTCCTTAAATAACATTCATTTAACTTGGTCATACCGAGTGCTTTTCAACACTTTTATTGAGGACAAATTACCAAAAAGTCAACCCTTGAAAAAGAAAATGAGAACTACAAATAATTATAGGGATGACATAACTGGATTGCCTAATTTCTGGCAAGCTCATGAAATGCAGTGTGATATTCTGAGGTGATTTTAGAAATTACTGAGTTTAAACACCACAAAAAAACCCCAATTTAACACAGAAACTCAGTCAAATTGTACTGTAGGATTTGGTCCAAACTTTCTGACATTGAGATCATATCTGTACATGTGGGAATGGCTGAAAAGCCCAATGAGTGACTGCTATAACTGCTATTTCCCAACTTAATGATTCAGAAAGTTTCCATTTTAGTTTGACAGCCAAGACCCAAGTCACCCTCACACAGGGCTGGGTGGGCCCAGTATCTTTATAATTTGAAGATATCCACCACTCATCGTACCTTTCAACGTACCTCAGCTATAGGCCATGGACAACTGTCTATATTTTAAAAGTTTTCAAATTCAGAGAAGGGTAGAGAATCATGGAGAGATTCACCTCTTTAGGAAATGTGACTTAATTTCATATTTTTTGACTTTGTCCTGGGAAATAACTTATATCTGCACCTCTGCAGCAAATTGGAAAAGGTGAGATAGCAACAGGTTTAAAAGACTCCAGATGCCTTCATTTATTACTGGACTGTCAAGGCCTGCAATTTGCAAGAGTCTCTGCCCAGCTTCCATGCCACTGAGGCTTCCCATCAGTTTATCCTCCAGCTATGGAAGGGTGAGTTATCAACAGCATTCTGATGCTTCCTAAACATTTACAAGGTCGGGATGGTTGCAGCTGTGGCTAATAGGTAAAGCTGTGACGTGATGAGGAACCTGAAACTCTGTTCCTCGATCCACAGTATATTACCGTATTTCTCAAGTCCTTATTTTTATTTTTTTTTTGAATTATTGTACTATTTTTCCTTATTCTTATATTGTGAATCCTTTAGGGGCAAGGGGCCATGTCTAATTTTCAATTCATCAGTAGTATTTATTGAGCATTCCCTCTAGACTTTATGTTCCTTTTGGGCAGGGGACAAGTGTACCAACTCTGTTGCTCTCTACTCTTCCGAGTGCTTGATAGAGTGGTCTGCACACAGAAAGCACTCAATAAATATGACTGACTGATTGATCCGCTGCCTGGATTATCTTTCTACACAAATGTTGAGAGCATGTCATCCCGCTCCTCAAAAATCTCCAGTGGTTGCCTATCAACCTATTCAAACAAAAACTCCTCACTATTGGCTAACACCTTGCCCCTTATCTCACCTCCCTTCTCTCCTTCTACATCCTAGCCCATACACTCCACTCCTCTAGTGCTACCTTCTCACTGTGCCTCTACCTCACCTGTACTGCCGCCAACCCCTGACCCACATCCTACCTCTGCCTGGAATGCCCGCCCTCCTCAAATCCACCAAACAGTTGCTCTTCCCCCTTTCAAAGCCCACTGAAGGCACACCTCCTCCAAGAGGGCTTCCCAGACTAAGCCCCCATTCCTCAGCTCTCCCAGCCTTCTGCCTCACCTTGTCTAGCTCCCTTTGCTCTCCCCCCGGCCCCAAAGCACTTATGTATATATGTATATAGCTATAATTCTACTTATACTGATGCCTGTTCAACTGTTTTGATGTCTGTCTCCCTCGCTCTAGACTGTAAGTGCTTAGTACAGTGCTCTGCACACAGTAAGTACTCAGTAAATACAATTGAAATATGAGTGAATGAATGATTGAGCACTTACTGTGTTCAGAATATTGTGCTAAATGTTTGGAAGATTATGACACAATTAGTAGAAGTGAGCCATGTTGTCCATGATCTTATAAACTATTGGAGAAAACCGACACTAAAATTAATTACTGATAGGAGCTGAATCGTGACTCTAACCATCAAATCTGTTTTTCTGGATTGAAAATGAACTGAGATCAGAGAGGAATCATGATTCCTTCCTTTTGTAACTACTACACTGAACTCATGATTCCTTCCCTTTGTAACTACTACACTGAACTTTGCAGAATTGGGGGTAGGAGGGGAACAATAAGAGTAAAAGTACACAGAAAATAACAAAAATATGGACAAAAGAGTAGAGGGAGTGAACTTAAAAGAATCAGAAGCTCCATTACAAGTCTGATACATACAGATGATCAAGGTCAGCTTCAGACATTTGGCCACCAGAAGATGGGGGGAAAAAATCCTGGATCCTCTCCTGTTCTGTATGATGTCATAATGCTGCTCTTTATGAGAACCCAGCATTTGTCAAAAGCACCATTATGCCACTCTCTGGATGCGTGCAGTGTAAAATAATGTTTATGTAACTTCATTTGAGTCCCTAAACCTAGAGCATTTTTATGGGGGAGAACTCCTGACTTCTCCGTATAGCATTCCCCTCCCAAATCCCCGTTTACAGAGGCAATATTTTCTGACTCAAAAAATAACTTTTGTGCCACAGTCCCATTATCCATACACCACTATCCTGTCCCCTTCCATAGAGCATCCATTCAATAGTATTTATTAAGCACTATGTGCAGAGCACTGTACTAAGCACTTGGAATGAACATTGGCATCCACATTGGCTTCTCCACCAAATCCATTCTCTCTGCCAATCCAGGCAGCTGCTCCTTTTGACACTGTGTCCATAGATGGCTGCTTCGTACATTGCCTTCTGAGGCCTGCCCTGCTTGCACTATGACCCCTAAACCCCTCCTTTGCAGATTCAGCCATAGTTTATAAAATATGCCTCCCCTGTCTTCCTTCTTTATTTGTTCTCAGCCTAGTATTGCCATCAGAGCTGAACTCACCCAGAAGCCCCAGAACAAAAATTGTTTCCACATGGGAAGCTATGCAAAATCTCCCCACTGGTGTTTCCATCATTTACAATGTCATCACAAGGATCTCCTAGATTCCCAACTTCCACATGATAGAGCAGACTATATCATACAGAGCATTTCCTGGAACAAAACTCTAGGGCATTTCCATTTTTTGGCTTGAGGAATAGGCACTGTTTTGTTTTTCCCTGAAATGGAGTGCTACCTTGGGAAAGATGAAAATTACATGGATTGCTTGCTTGGTTGTTCCTTTTTCTAAGAATGCTTTATTAATTTGCCCCATTACCTTGGTAACCATTTCATTATCAGTGTTCCTGTTTTTTAATAGAAAGGTGTGGGCATATGTGTCTGCTGTGGGGCTTCAAGTTGTCACTCAATATTTGATAAGATTTTTAATGCATGTGGCAGATCAGTCAAATGCACCTTGGAAATCTCAGAAGCTTTTTTCAGGATTTCCAGATCCACAGCACTCAAGTGATAGGTGTGACAGGGATGAAAGAGGGATGTTGGACTTCGGGAGATCCATAAATGGCTTAAGAACCACAGTTTTCTTCTCCCTGGCATGTGACTTTTGGCTCAAATAGGTGGCACAACTATGTTTAAATAATCATCCCCATATAATTCCTGTGGCGTTCCTGTTATGCTCCTGAATTTCTTAGTCATTTTGCATTCCCAAAGCTGAAAACATCAATTTGAGACTTATGTTCCTGTAATATACTGCATTACATAAAGCAGATGGCATATAAAACATTCACAGAGGCACTGTACTACAGTGTTGAGCGTAAAACCTGCTTTTTTTTAATGGCTGAAGAAAAATATTCTTTTTCATTGTATCTACTTCCTTTTAAAAGACATTTGGCTCAGTCTTTTGTGTTACATTGTTTTATGAAATGCTTTAAAACATATTTACAAGTCAAATAAGTAAAAGGTAGACTAAAAACAAATTGGAAGCATATTAACAGGAAAAGTGGGTTGGTTCTAATTCCTTAGAACCCCTAAAATATTTTCTAATGAATCCAAAAGGCCTACATCCATACATATAAACTGTCCAAAAATGGATTAACTCTATTTCATCAAACTATAGCTTCCCATAACTTAAAAATTCTTTAATGTGCAAATTATGCATCCTGAATGTGGTGTTCTAAAACAGAAGTCAAAAGCATAGAGCAACACTATATTAGACGTTTATTGGAATTTGCTAAGAAAACACTAGCTGTTTCAACCATTCATCACTGATTATTTTTAAAAAGAAAGTTACTGTTAAAAGGAAAGCTACTTTATGTGATGTGGTCATAATTTAAAACCACCAACAGTCCGTGTTTTTAAGCTAAGACTATACCTCACCTTCACATATCATTTACATACACTGATTGCTTCCACATGTCTGGCAAAAGGTAGAATAGTTTGAATGCATTGTAATCGGGGTAAAGCCACAATGAAATAAAATGCAGTCTCTGTCAGAAATATAGCAGACATTCATTCCTGCTGGTAGGGGAAAGTGTTTTCCAAAAAGCATTTATTCTCCCAGAAATGTTATTTAAAGGCCTGGGGTGCTTAGTGTCACCTTCCTGTATAATGATATCTCGATTTCTCAGTCTGGCTTCCAAGTGTCTTCTATAAAACAAAAGCTCCTTTAAGTTACTCTCAACCTGTTCTTCATTCTGTTTACAAGCTACAGACTCCAAGTTTATTTTTTTGAATGACTAAATATCCTTGAAAGACTCTTCTCTTTCCTGCAAAATGGCTATTTGCAACTGCAGGTGGTTCATTGAATCTGACAGAAGGACCCAGACATTACATGTAGAATGCTTAATTTAGGCTCTGGGACATTTTAAATAGGAATATCGCGTTAATTCCTATGTGGCTTCAATGTTTCTCAAGTTGTCATGAAAGATGATGTGCCTTTATGCGCTAATTCATAACAAAATAATATTCAGTGCAACCATTACATCACTGGAGAGGATATGCTGTAAGTTCAGAAGCAAATAAAATCAGTCATTTCCTGGGTTATTTCACTGACTATTACAGGACTGCCTCCAGTGTATGTGGAAGACATGAATTGGAACTTATATTCTATGAGATGTGGCCAAGTCTTTTCTTAAGAAACAGGTGCTTCCTCACTCAAGTCTGGTGCTCAGTAAGAATTTGGGACCAAGGGACCTAAGGAATTCCACGTCTGTTTTTATCTCCCTGGTAATCCTCATCATTAGGCTTATCCATACACCCAGGCAAGACCTATTAAACCTATCTTTAAAGCTCAGGCACACAGTACGTCAAAAAGTCAGGAAATTGTGTTACACTTTTGCAGGACTAAAGGGCACAATGTTCATCTAGACTAAGTCTTCTTTCCAATGGTTCCCTTGAAGTTAGGCTTTTAAAAGTACTCTTGACATTTCATTTTATTTATTGAATACTTCATAGGGTGACTTGTGTCTTTAGAAGGGGCCTGGCAACTTCGGGGTGTTTGGAAGCTTGAGATGTTATTGAAAATATTGTTTTTTATTATCATATTCTACATCATTGGCACAGGTTTGCAAGTGGCAAAGGAAATCCGATAGGGAAAGAGTGATTTTGTCTCTAACTTTTAATCTTCCATCTGAGACTGGAAGCAAAGGAAGAAAATGGCAGAGCAGAGACTATATATCTCATGCTTCTTTTGGACTCTTCCAGGTGCCTAATATACTGTACTGCATCCTGAGGGCACTCAATAACTACCATATCAATAATAATACTAATAACAATAATAGAGTATTTAAGTGCTTACTATAAGTCATGCACTGGGGTATATAGAAGTTAACAAGGTCAGACATAGTGCCTGTTCCATGTGGGGAGCAGAGTTTAAAGAGAAAGGGTGGACAGGTATTGAATCCTCATTTTACAAATGGAAATACTTAGACACAGAGCAGCTAAGTGATTTGCCCAAGGCCACATGACAGGTAATTCGTAGAGATGGAATTCGAACCCAGGTCCTCTGACTCCAAAGCCATACCCTTTTCACTAGGCCACACTGCTTTTCTATACCCTCCCCTAAATACCATTCCTACAAGGGAGACAGCAGCAGAAGACCAATCAATCTGCAATACAGCAATAAGAAATCAGGTGTCTTGGAGCACAGGTTTTGGGAAGATCAGGTCACTAAAGAGGAAAAACCAAAACAGGGTCAGATCTGTCATATACAAATGAAATAGTTTAGCAAAGGACACAATCTCATTTGTTGCTCTGTTCAGTCACCCACCCACACCCTCCCACTCAGCCTCTGCAGCATCTTCTTCAAACTCTAAGAACAGCTAGTGCGAATGAAGGGTGGGTGAGTTCACCAAAATCATCATCAATCTCTTTCAGAGAGACCAAGAAACATCCATTTGAATAGATTTTAAGCAGCAACCACCTGGCAATAAATCAATGATTCAGGGGTTTGGGCCGAAATATACCACTGCATATTGATGTACTGTCCAAAAATATAAAATATTGATTTCTATAAAAATAATAATCCTACAAGAGGCCACTTGCTTTTGCTTCACATTTTTTCTGTTGCTAAATGCTACACTTACTGTTCATAGATTATACCTATATAATGATATATGTTAAACTGAAAAGTTCTGATTCCTTCAAAGTCCTCTTACTAAACTGTTGTCTAGTCCCCTGAAATATATACTAGCTGCAGTTTTAAAACAATGTATACGTGAGGGCCATTCAAAAGGGCATTGCCTGTGAATTTAACAAAACAAAATTTGCTGAAAAAATACATGCCAATTTTTGCTGACACTGTGCTTTTGGAGGGGAACTGAAATGCTTTTAGCTATTAGTACAAATACTGATAGCACAGTATTTTTAATCTGTATTAGAAGAATGGGGTATCGTTCTTAATGTAGGATTGTGAAGTTAGAGAAATACTACTCTAGTCCCACCTGTGAACTAATGTGTTCTCTGGCTTTGTGTAAATCATTTGAACCAGTCTCTCTACTTCCATTTTTCCATTACTAGTTCACATTTTTATGTAGCACATTATATTTTCATAAAGTGCTTCACAATAATCAATCATTTTACTTACTGTAGCAGCTCTGTAGAAGAAGAGAAGCAGTGTGGCCTAGTGGAAAGAACTCAGGCTTGGGTGTGAGAAGACCTGGGTTCCATTTTCAGTTCTGCCAATTGTTTGCTGTGGAACCCTGGGCATGTCACATGACTTATCCATATCTCAGGGGGACTTGCTACTTGTTCTCCCTCCCACTTAGACCACGAGGCTCATCTGGGCCAAGGACAACATTGCTTAAACCCTAGTGCTTAGTACAGTGATTAACACATAGTAAGCACTTGATAAATGCCATTATCAATCAATAAATTGACTGTCAGTATTGAAGTAAACATGCACCCTCAAAAAGACAGGAATCCCCTTTCCTAAGCAAGAGGAAGAGTAAAATGACTAACCACTTTTCAATGAGATTCCTTGAAAACAAAAATTTGGACTTCTCTTTTCAAATATAATAAATTTTGGATTTTACTGTCTTTCCTACTTGGTAAATTTGGAATCATTCATATAATGAATCTTGCCATACTTATTCTACAAAGCAAAGCAGAATTGCCTATTAGTTCTGGGGATATAGTAATAACTAGTATTTGTAAAAGGCTTTTCTTTTCCAAAGAGCTGTCACATCATACTTCTAATTTTATCTTCACAACATCCCCATGAGATAGGTAAGAGAAGGTACTATTATCTTTGTTTTACAAGATGAGAACTCTAAGGCCAGAGAGAAGCAGCATGGCTCAGTGGAAAGAGCTCAGGCTTGGGAGTCAGAAGTCATGGGTTTGAATCCTGGTTCTGCCACTTGTCAGCTGTGTCACTGTGGGGCAAGTCACTTAACTTCTATGTGCCTCAGTTACCTCATCTGTAAAATGGGGATTAACTATGAGCCTCACGTGGGACACCCTGATTACCCTGTATCTACCCTAGTGCTTAGAACAGTGCTCTGCACATAGTAAGCGCTTAACAAATACCAACATTATTATTTAAGCTACTAGCCTGAAGCCACACAGCAGGCCAGGGGCAGAGATTGAAATAGAACCCTGGTCTCCTGACTCCTAGTCCCAAGCCTTTTCCACTACAAAGTCCATTTATAAGTTTGATCTCTTTGATAGGATGGCAGGGTGATTTTTGTAGTACTGAATTTACATTTCAGTAAATTCCATAGTAATCTTTTTAGAATGCAGTAGGGCTTTTCCAAGAACCAGAGGTCAGTCATATTTTGCAGCTGTACTATGGTAAATTATGGAAGAGGTCCAATAAAATCAGGAGGAAATCCAATGGGGCGAGTGCACAATATAACATACAGGGAAGGAAAACAAACAACACAAATGCAAGATGACACAACAGACATAAATACAAGAGAAAAAGACCAGGAGGGCATAGTAGACCACAAACCAAATATGAGTCAGCAGTGTATCAGATTTTTAAGGAAGACAAGGACCAGCTGTCCTCCATATCCTTAGAGGAAATGGGTTTAAATTACCTGAGGAGAGTTTGTTCGGACATAAAGAAGAGCTTCTTGGCCCTGAATGTGATTTAATTCATAAATAGGCTACTGAGGAAAATTGTCAAGACTCAATCCCTTGAGGTCTTAGAAAGAAGAACAGAGAACCATCTGTCCTGTTTGCTTTAGTGATTCACTTGCCCGCAGGCTAATGGATCACCATCTTCATCAACAGTACTTAATAGTGCCTATGGACCAGATCAACTTCCAGCATTAGTACTCTGTGTTTTGGCTTTGAAAGTGTTACTTGCCTTGAAACAGTTCCCAGCATGATTGTAGGCCCATAGTTAAAAGATCAGAGAAGATATTGGTCATGCCATATAAAATGACATAAGCTGGCCAATAGTTTTAAAATCCCAACCAAACAAATGCTAAGGAATGGAAAAAAGTATTAATTGAATTGGCATTTGGAGATAAAAATATTCATTATAAATCCCACGGTTTTCTAAAACCTGCCTGTAGGTAAGACTGTTTTCCTTCCTACTCAGAGAAGAAGCTACTGATGGCCAAATTCACATACAAGTAACTGAAGTAACTGAAAGGGTGAATGAGGAGCCCTAATTGTATGTATCCATCCCAGAACTTAGTAGAGTGCCTGGCACATAGTAAGTGCTTAACAAATACCATCACTCTGCACACTAAAGATGGAGATTTCATAAAAGACGGGGCTTCATTTTCAAGGGCTTCTTCGGTGATTTTGATTGGAAATGTTAGAAAGGAATCCAAAATGAAGATCTATATTTGTCATTCAGGCTACATACTATTTACATATATGATACTATACACATATATGTTTGTGTGTGTGTCATGTAATCTGATTCATTGAGGTATTTTGTACAGTAGGTTTCATTACAAAAAGATAACTCATTGCTCTTGATTACTAATATGATATAAAATAAGCATTTTTAATAAAATGACTCAAACCACAGCAGCCGGTGGCTGTCACCAGATTTGGAAGTTTTCTTAAAACAGAGAAAACAGCTTTAGCAATGATACAGTGCCCAACAGTATTTATGGTGATGGATTAGAAATTATGAAATACTCAGACACATATAATATGCCCACAGAGTAGATATTCAAACACTGCTTTCAAACAAAATATGGGCTTTTTTTGTGGAAACAAATTTCAGAATTTCCCTCCGCAAAGCTCTCATAAATTTCTGATACATAATTCCTCCCAAATGCTTCGCTCTGAGTTAGGAACATCTGATACTTGAGACAGTGGGTTCCTCTAATCTTCTTACCATGGGTCTAGTGGTGCAAAAACCTAATAGGAAAACAGAAGTATATATGATTTGTTCTTAATGTATATGGTTTGTTCTTAGAGAAGCAGCGTGGCTCAGTGGAAAGAGCACGGGCTTGGGAGTCAGAGGTCATGAGTTCGAATCCCAGCTCTGCCACTTGTCAGCTGTGTGACTGTGGGCAATTCACTTAACTTCTCTGTGCCTCAGTTACCCCATCTGTCAAATGGGGATTAACTGTGAGCCTCACGTGGGACAACCTGATTACCCTGTATCTACCCCAGTGCTTAGAACAGTGCTCTGCACAGAGTAAGCGCTTAACAAATACCAACATTATTATTAATGTAAGAATAGTATAACCACAAAATCAGAATGACACTGCTCTAGGTCCCTAGGTTTTAATTTCAGGCAGCAGAAACTTTACGGTTTCCATGGAGGGTTTCCGTGTCTGGTGTTTTCTCCTCCAGACATGTAGGATGCCCTTGTTTGTCACTCTTTGATCTATAAGGTGAGGCTTACTTGGGGGGCCTAAGACAAAAGTAACTTAGGCAGGTATCTTAAGCTCTTGGGGAGGCATCAATTTACCATTAATTTGACTCAACATCTCAATCCCATCTCCATCTTTAGATCGACATGCTACCACTTTTTCTCCAGCACTTAATAATAATACTAATAATACACTTAATAATAATAACCATTATTATTATTGTGGTATTTGTTATGTGCTTACTATGTGCCAGGCACTGTACTAAGCGATGGGATTTAATCAGGTTGAACATATTCCCTGTCCTACATGGGGCTCACAGTCTTAATCCCCATTTTACAGATAAGGTAAATGAGGCTCTGAGAATTGAAGTCACACAGCAGACAAATGGCAGAACTGGGATTAGAACCCAGGTCCTTCGATCTCCCAGGCCAATATGCTATCCACTAAGCATTTAGTACAGTGTTCTGCACACAGTAAGCACTCAATAAATATGACTGAATGAACGAATAAGCCACACTGCTTGGGAAAGGTCAAAGGAGGACAATGATTTGAAGTTAGTTCAGCTGACTGAAGCACTGTTACTCAAAAGTCTAATCCTCAAAATACAAGTAGATTTAGAACTCAAATGGCTTTATCCTATAACCTCAAATTGGAAAGCACCTTCTAACAGTTCCTCACTCAAATTACAAGGATTTATCTTCGCCTGGATAATCTGGGCCCTGCCTCAGGAAGCGATCTTATATGATTTCAAATTGAAATTCTGTGAAGTATAGGTTCCAGCTAATTCAAGGATTATTTAAAAATATCTGAGTACCTGATGAATGCTGATGAAACCCTAAATTCATTTCAAAACTTTAATTGATATCCTGGGGGAAAGAAAGCTCAACCCTTAGAAGGAAGACTCTTTAATAACTAGTGCCGGGATTAAAAATGACAAGGAAAATTAGTCACATGTAGCAAAATTGAAGATATAGCTCACTGATGAAATCATGATACATTGATCAAAACTGGGAATATCAAGAAATGGAATAATGGTAGTGTTCTCTTTATTGATGCATTTATTAAGTGGCAAATGGAGGGAAAGATCCTTGAGGGCAAGAACTGTGTCTTCTAATATTAGTGTGTTCTGTCAAATAACTAATACAGTGTTCTGCATAGAATAGATGTTCAAAAATTACTGATGATGATCATTCTTGAAGTTTATACCTCCCAAACCCTAGGAGAAGCAGATGGAATCATGGATAGGCCTGGGAATCAGAAGGACCGGGGTTCTAAACCCAGCTCCACCACTTGCCTGCTGTGTAACCTTGAGCAAGTTATTTCAGTTCTCCCTGCCCCAGTTACCTCATCTGTAAAATGGGGATTAAGACTGAGAGCCCTATCTGGGACATGGACTATGTCCAACCTCATTACCTTGTATCAAACCCACCGCTTAGAACAATTCCTGGCACATAGTAAGCCCTTAACAAATGCCATTAAAAAAAGCCACTATCTTGTGCAGTTAGGCTGATTCACAAGCCAAACTTCTGACCAAGTTGGAAATCTTAGGGTGACTTCTGTAATCATATAAAAGAACTTTTTTTCATATTTCTGTTATTAGGAGAGACATTTTAAAATGCAAATTTAGGAATGTATTAATCATTATCAACAATAATATTACCGAGTTCAAAGCTCTTCATGAGGCGTTTGAGAGCATGCCAGGGTCATGGACCCTATCCTTGAAGAATTTGAAAGCCTTGAGCATCTTGTGTTTTTCCAAAATCCTTTTCAAGAAAAATAAAAAATTACATGCTATCTTCACACCATCCACATGAGGTCGAGAGAAAAAGGTATCATTATTCACAGTAACAGATGAGGAAATGCAGGCCCAAGGAAGTTAGGTGACTCATCTTGCCCAAAGTAATCAGCAGATCAGCAGTTAAACGGGCAAGAGGACCTCGATTTCTTAGAATTCCAGTGTCCGAGCTGGGGCTAGGTCTCTTGATGCCAAGATCCATCCTCCTTCTAATAGATCATGCATATTATATTTACATACAATAGACAGGATAGTATGGCTAAATACCAAATACTCCCAAGTGCTTAAAGTACAGTGCTCTGCACCAAACAAGCATACAATAAATACCACTGGATAAAGGAATAAATGAATTAAGTATATATTTACTATAGAGTCCTACCAATTATCCATGTTTACATTACTCTTTATTCATTAATCATTCCAACACTATCCTTCAGCTACCACAGGGCTTATGCCAGTGTTCAGTCAATCCCTGCTCCCCAGACAGATTCATAGCCATGGGGTACCATTTACTATACTGCCACATCTGTGGTCTTGGTTATTACTGTACCCATTCAAGCACTTGACATACCATCATTGGCTGATTTGGGCAATACAAATTTGGGAGAGGAAGAAGGTGAAGAAGGTGGTTAATAATGTTGGTATTTGTTAAGTGCTTACTGTGTGCAGAGCACTGTTCTAAGCGCTGGGGTAGACACAGGGCAATCAGGTTGTCCCACGTGGGGCTCACAGTCTTAATCTCCATTTTACAGATGAGGTAACTGAGGCACAGAGAAGTGACTTGCCCACAGTCACACAGCTGACAAGTGGCAGATCCGGGATTCGAACCCATGACCTCTGACTCCAAAGCCCGGGCTCCTTCCACTGAGCCACGCTGCTTCTCCACAAGGGTCACTGATGTTTTGAAATGCAGTAATATAATTAACCAAATTGGATAAATAGTCTTCTAAGTGTAGGATGAAATGGGTTGGCTAGGCCAGAGAAAAGAAAGTCACTTCAAGTATATGAAGAGTATTTTGGGAAAGGATGATCTCTAACTCTAGAAGAGTATAATTTGATGATTTTCTCTCTCCCTTCTGGGTGACAACGTTTGCATAAAAGGCACTGAGGAAAGAGAATGGGAAATATTTCTTCAAATGGGAAATATTTCTTTCACCAGAACCAGAGTTTCCTTTTCTCCCTCCTCTCCCAGAAATGGCATCTGGTGGATCCTGGGGATGGATGCTTGTTAGAAAAATTTGCAAGGAAGAGGGAGAGAGGGGAGAAGAAAAGGAAACGCATACTTCCTTTTAACTTTGAGACCTTACTGGTCATTTCTACATTTTCAGGACCAATGAGTCCGACTGGGATGGATGGCCACTGACAGACCTCACAGATACCAAATCCCATTAAGCTGGCAGTGTAATGTGATGCTGTCATAAAACTATTTTGCAGAGCTGCCTGATTTGACAAGAATAAATACAAAATTACAACATCTCTATGTAGGCCTCTGGTTCCCCATGCCCTCTCCCCCATTTGCTCCAGAGCTATTGCAGTCTCACCCGAGATCCTTATAAAGGCTAGTGTCATTTCTGGGTCTGACCCTCAGAACTCAGAGGCAGGCATCATGGCTGAGGCAGATTCATTGAGTAAATTAAGAAAACAGACAAACATGCCCCTTCCAAATCGGTACCAGACGTAGCATAGACCAACGGAAAAACAGATTGCCTGTAAAAAATCCTGATAAATGGCCACTCTAACCTTAACTGGTCTAAAGATGAACAGGGTAAATAGTACTGGCCTTTGCAACTCAATGTATTGATAAATATCAAGCTGCTTCCTTTCCTCACTTCACTCTAAAAGTAGTCATTTTAGCAAAATATGTCTCCTCAAAATTAGATGAGAATTCTTAAAAAATTTTCCTGACACCACCTCTGATACATCAGTTTTAGAACTGAGAAGCACACTTGAATTAATAAAAAGATATCACTTGTATGCTAAAATATTCAGTGGTTTAAGAATATCCCAAATACCATAATCATTATTTTATGTAAATCAACTCTTCTCACTCCTATTATTCATTATAATTTATTTATTCTTTATGTTTTTCTGTACATCTTTCAGATTCTAATTTATTACTTTTACCATCCTTCATGAATGGGAGCTCAGTTGTGTAAATCATTTAGGAAAGGGTATGGAATCCCTGATTAGAAAAAGTTCATATCTCCTAACAGGAGTCGTAATGGCATGCTTGGAAATGTTAGCACTAATTAGACTCTGCTTTAATTACAAGTCACCCTAATCGGGCATGTATTTCAAAATGATAACAATGATAAAAAAGATAAATGATCTAAGACATTATCAGCTGTTTTCAAACTGTTCAAAGTTCGATAGCATTATAGAATCATAAATTACTTAATTATATTAATGTTATTCTCCCCCTCTCTAACTGTAAGTTCACTGTGGGCAGGGAACACGTCTACCAACTCGTATCGTCCTCTTCCAAGTGCTTAATGCAGTGCTCTGCACATGGTAAGCACTCAATAATCACCACTGATTGACTCATTGATTCCAATTCCTTTAATGCTGTCAACCCACTGACATTATATGCTAGAGTAAGCCAAAGGAAGAATGAATTGTGAGAGTTTTGTTTGCTTTTTTCATATGAACTTAAAGTATTAGCTCCTCTACCGCAACCACTGGTTTTGGTGCTAACTTTTGATCCATTGTCATATTTAATAGGGATACTTTTGACACCGGCCAGAAAGATACCACCATACTAGTCAAGCACAACAAACTGAAATGGCAAGCAAATTTCCAGTTAGCTCACACTCCTGCATTTTAGATACGTTGGTCCACATGCCTGTTTTGAGATATATTTATCCTAGCATCCTTCCCATTTCCAAATGAATGAAACAGATGTCACAAATTGCTAGTGCCACCTATTAGTGAAAGTGAAGAACTGCAAATCATTATTGTTCACATGAAGGGTAACTTGGAAACTATAATGGAGAAAAGGCACCAAACCAGTAATTCTTGCTTTACATTGTGTTTACATGGGGCCAATTTCTGAAGTAACCAGCTCTCGCTAAACTCCTAAGTAGGCACTGTTTGTGACTGAAAGGGAAATCTGCTCTTTTGCTACCACGTGTTAAGGTAGAGGAACATGCCAGGGTTTTACTAAAACTTAGCAGCAGCAGGTCTTTTCACACTGCTCATATCAGGAGTGGAGTATGAATTTTAAAAGCAGAATCTACTCAAAATAATTTTAGTGGTAACATGAGTCTCAGAATATTTAGATTTATAGCTTTGGGTGCTTTCTAGATCTGTGACAATTTGCTTTTTCAATGTGAAAACTTGAACAAAAGTGTTACAACTGTGACAACTTCTTAATCACCCCCAGAATTCCTAAGGACAGTGCTTTATTCTAGGACACTGAATTCTAGAATGCAAATTTCATTTTACATAAATGCAATTTTAATCAAAACATCAATACTGTATAAAACTACATCATAATTTTATTTCCTCAAAAGTAGAGTCTGGTTTAAATTGCATGTAAAATATTAAGGTAAAACCTAGATATTAAATACTGTACATCTTACATCTAAATATATCCACACTAGTGCCAATGTCTTATCTTTAACTGAGGTATACCAACTAGATTTAGAATTAACATTGATTTCTGGGAAACATTTGCAACTATATTTACCTCAATGATAAGCGCTAAAGAAGCAGTGAAGATTTCAACTATTATATGGCTAGTCAGCATACTCAGCATACTTTTTCAGGCTTCAATTTCACCAAATTAAATTATGAAACCTCATTTTAATATTTTATTGGATTATTTTTTATATAAACCTATTTAGGATGTGGGACTGTTAAGGACAAACTCTAGGCCTAAAGCAGTGAAGAAATTAAGGTGTCATTAACATTTACGGATGACGAATTGTAGTGACCCTCATACAGCTGCCCACCATTCCCAGCTAAGGAAATGACACTTCAGCAGGGAAATTCAGTGTCTGACATTTGTTCATATTTGGTTCAGGTAGTTGAAAACCGTCATTACAATGTTGCTTCTAGGGATGATTCCATAGTCAACTTGTGCATATGCATGAGTTGCCATTAACCAAACCACCGTTGCAAGTCACTTTGGTTGGCCAAACTGACAAAGACTCCAATGAGGGAAGAATGAAAAACTCTACCACCTGACTAGGCTGATATTACAACATCTGAAGAATCTATTGAGCTATTAGCTATTACTAATTACTATTACTATTACTGCTCCTGCTAAGTGGATGAATAACTGCATCCAGCTTTCCATGCTTGCCAGTTAGCAACTTTCAAGAGCACTGCGTATATTTTTAAAAGTAGATTGGAATTTAGCACCCTCAGTGGCAAGGAAGCGCTTTGCTAAACACTGCTCTGACATCTATATCATTTCACAAAAACTATGTCAAGTGGACAAGTGGGGCATTAATTTTGGAGAAAACCTATGGCATTGCCCTAATTTCTCTCACTTTGCATTCTGGCACACTTCAAGTCTCTTTTTAAAGGAATTTTTGAACGTTAGATATATTTGGAATGTAAAGATATGGGAGCTTTATGAGAACTTTCTAATCATATAAGTAAGAATTATTGAGATTTTGACTGTCGCCTATCATAGCACTTAGGAAAAAAAGAACCATGGAAGCCTCAAACATTGTTTTCTTCATTTAAATGAAAAGTCTTAAATCAGCCTAATGATTTGGATGATAGGTCCAAGTTAATAGGATCGTTCAAAAGAATCAATCTTCAGGTAGATCATGTGACTTTTATTCTTAGGTATTCACAAGTCTTAGGTATTGTGAAGTCATGTGCAGTCTTTGCCAGCTTCAGGTAGAGTGCCAGACTACAACTCTTCTCTCCTAGGTCCCAGAGCAGTGCTCTTTCAATTACAACAAAATGAAGTCAACTACCTGGATATGCAAAGGCAGCTCTCATGCTCATTAGAGGTTTAGGGAAAGGGAGAGTCCCGCATGAAACCGCAACTCAAAACTACGGAGTATGAATGAAATTTTTTTTTCTAATTGTTGTTCTTAGGAGCATATCCTGAAAAACAAGGAGAACCTATGTTCATTGTGAAAAAAAAAATATAATGTATGAGTGTAAGGCATATGGATATGGGAAATTTTGGTTCTACAGATTTTCTCAAGACAACCAAATAACAAGCCTTAGCAAATAACTGAGGGCTCCTACCAAACAACCCTCAAGAAGTCACCTAAGTGAAGAATCTGCCTCTGAATCATAAACTAGCGACACCGTGATACATTTTCAAAATTAAAGCTCTATGTATGAATCAGCTGGTGTCTTATTAAGTACTATATGGTAGAGCTTTCTTTTGGGTAAGATCAATCAACAATAGACTGGAATGATAAAATATTTGTCCTTTTGTTAGCTTTTTTAGTATTATTTTACATCTCATCATTTCTTATTGTATCACAGAAAGTCTCTGTTAAATCAATGTTCCTAAGAAGATATGAGTTTATCTAATGCAACAAACTGAGTGAACTACAGATAATTAACAGGATCTCTTCTAAAGGCCTTTCCACATTTAGGCTGTAATTACCCAAGAAGTCAAGCAAAGAGAAGATAAATTATCTGGTGAATCTGACCAAAATAGATTTTCCCTAAGGGTGTCAGATTAAAACCTCTGTCCTTGGGCATTATCCAGGTAACTGATTCAATTCTCTGCTTCACCTCATCTGTGAAGACCTAGATTGTCATAATAAAGTTACTGTAATTTATTTATTCCCTGGGCATTGACCTAGGCCATTCAGGGACTGAAATGAAAATGTCTGTGACTGCTAGGATTTGGAGACTTCTCATATTTTCTTTCACCCAGTAAGCCTCCAAAATCAGGCAGGTACAGGAGGAAGAGCCAATGTGTCCTATTTTTCTATTGTGCCACTTTTCTACATGGGCCTGAGTGCATCTTTCCAGCCCTCCAAGACTTTCCAATTGGGACATATTCTAAGTATTCCCTCCTGTTCCCCTCTTCCCCACCCTCCTCATGGAGCCAATCAGCTACTTTTAATCTGCTGTGAAATAAAGTGACAGGAAGTTGAGGGGAAAAAAAGTAAGAAAGGGGGTGAAATGAAATTTCTTTCTGGCAACCTAAGAAATGACAGAGCTAATAGTGGATATTTGAAAACAAGTGACCATAGGAAATTAGGGTTGACAAGGATTTAACCCTTCATGAATCATGTTGGAATATTTTTTTAAGGCAAAAGATGTACACATTTTAACTGTGTTTGACATCTAATTAGTCAGAAAAAACAAAAAGCCAGAAATCCCTATTATTCTTTGGAAACAATGTTCTGACAATTGGCTACAGGGCATGTGCTTTGGCAAAACAAGTGTACATTACAGACACAAAAGGGTAATGACAGTCTAATAAAATGACAGAAGAAAAATGGCTTGACACATTCCTTTTATTCTTCAGGCTCTTGTTCATTTCACAGTTTATTTTACCAAATTGCCAGGCACTCAGGATATAAATAGAACTGTTAGGTAGCTTAAGAGAGGGTGTTCTGATTTTAGTAAGGATAGTACGAATCCATTCTTTCAGAAAGAAAATGGTCTTTAATAATGTTCAAAGATAAATCGCAAAGGCTCCTCTGTATGTTTTCTGAATCCAGGCAATCTTAAACTTATGTATCAATTTGCTTTTCTCTTACATTGAAGAATGAGTTGTATGTAAAATGGAGGCTGATTCATTGCTATGGAAATAAATGTTATCTGTTTCTTGGGAAAAGCAGTTCCTAAATTATTAGGATTTACAGTTTGTTTAGTTAATTAGACAAGTGACTCCAGTGCTAATGGGACAACCTAAGTGAGCAGAGCATATACTACTGTGAACTTTCCGAAGTGCTGTTTTAGATGAAATCATAATTATAAGAATTTGGATTTCTCTATATTCATAGTAAAAGTTTCAGGTAGCACATATTCATAGAAAAAGAAGTATTTTGCCCAAACTGAATCAACAAAATCCAAATTCTGAATGCAAAGACTAAAAGTAGAGAGTAAGTAATTATGAAAAATGAATTAATAAATCATTGAGATGGGTGGCAATAATTAAATTTAGATATAAAGCATGAATCAACTGAGTTAAAGGGTTAACAGATAGGTGATTAATTTAAAAATCATATTTAATAAGCTGTAGGAAATGGCAGGTATCTGTTACATAGCTGCTCTTCTAATTAGATGATCTTTAAAAATAATCTGTGATTAATACCTATGAATGTTTTTGTACTAATAAAATGCATTCCCGAAATATTTTAAGGGGGGGTGGGGGCATGGAGGTGGTCTCGCTTTAAAGGAACAGGCCCCTTTCCAAATAAAATATGCATTTGTTGTGCAATTAAAACAGAATGAATGCACACTTAAGAGGTGTTTAATTTTCTGATCTAAAGTGTGAAAACGACATCTCTCCTCCCTATGAGGTGTTTTTTTCACACTTTTACATTCAGAAAGACAGATTTTCTCCATTAGGTGAAAATGATAGAACATATTTCCACTGGCACGAGAGAGCCAAAAAAAAGCCCTCAGCAGACAGACATGCCTACAAACACATTCACTCTTGCTTATACTATTGGACAAAATGGTACATTATAGGAAGCTGCTTCCTGTTCTGCCTCAATGTAAGAAATCTGAGAATCATAAAAAATCAACACCTTAGGGAGAAAAACTACTTGAGTTAAAAGTAGTTTAATCTTCCACTCCATTTTGAATACTGCTTGAGTTACATAAATATTCTAGAACAGAACTGACTATTCCTTTCATGCTTGTAGTTTTGCATTTATGTATTTATATTTTTCATCTCCCACTGCTAGATGATATTCGTGTGGCTACCAAGGATTTACCATCTCTACATTAGCCATCTACCTATAAAATATTCCAAGATGAATTATTTCTAAGAACTCTTCATTTGTGGAAGTTATTTCTGGAAAAGGCAATTAGAAATAACACTGTGACACTTAGCACTTTTTGAAAAGGTGCATTTAGCCTGTTAGCTTTGTAACAAGGGGATTCTGTGCCTTTAGTGATTGCTGAAATACAGATGCACTAAAGGAGTACTTTCAAAAAAAATGCATGTGCACAGGGATTGTCTCTATCTGGTGCCGAATTGTACATTCCAAGTGCTTAGTACAGTGCTCTGCACATAGTAAGCGCTCAATAAATACTATTGAATGAATGAATGCACAATCTTTTGTACGGTTGGTCCTAACTCACTTTGCAAAATCTGGTCTGTTGCCTCCAGTTTATATTCTCTTGGCAAAACCACCATCTACTGCTTATGTTAAGCATCTGATTGTCAGATTTGTGCAAACTGAATATGCATGATGAAGAATTAACCACTTAATGCCTAAAAAGTAAGAAAATGCAAATCTGCCATGGCAGCTTGGAAGAAGGAGATATTATAGGTGCAGCGGTCTCTCCGACAGAGAGAAAATGAGCTTTGTGTTAAAACATGTGAAGCTTTTCAGGAGGGGAAGTCTAATGGATTAACAGAAGGTAAAATATGAATTCAGTTGGAGAGCAGCATGTCCTAGGCAGGCAATTCTCTGCAAATGTGATTAACTGCTCTTTGTTTGCATTTAAAGTGTCGGATGTTGAACATAAAGACAGGCTTTTAAAGAAATGCCTGGGTCATTTGGGGGGGGTGAGGGGGACTGAGTGTATATGTATGTGTTGTGTGTGTGTGTGTAAAAATGTGAGCTTCACATCCTAGCAGGGTAAAACATTGAGAGAAGAAAAGCCCAGGGAGCTTAAAAGGCAAAGAAAATGAAGAAAAGAAACAAAAAGACCTACCTTTATAGGATAATTTCAGTCTTGGCACATTGCTCTTCCCATTTTGACAGTTTGCTCTTGCAGCTAGTAATACTCCCCAGAAAAGATACGCAATCCGGCTAAGACAGCCCATGCTGAAGATACTGTAAGTCCTTTTGCAGCTTCGGTGCTCTTCCTGGAGCGTGCAGCCGGAGAAGTTCAAACGGGCTGGAAACTGGAGGTAACAGGTGATTTAGGTCAGTTTCATTCACAAATGCAGACAATTAAGACCTCATGGCGAGGCTCACATCTCTTCTTCTGGACCAGTCACTGGAGCACAGAAACTTCAAAACCTCCAAAAAAAAATTGAGCCAGGCACTGGATAATGAGGCACAACTGTTGTGGAAAGAGGAAAGGAAAAAAAAATAACAAGGACTGCTGCAATGGTGCTTAAGAAGCAGTTCCTTTTATCTACGCTACCCTGATAGCCGGTGGCAGAAACTAATCCTTCTCCCTCCTTCATTCGGCTCAGTGGAAGCAGAATGAAAGGAAAACAGAGAGGGAGAGAGAGAGCAGAGCTGACTTTTCCCGTACACATGTAGGGAGAGATGACACAGGATCCCACAGACAGGTTTTCCCAACACTCTCTAGACTAGCTGACAATGAGAGAACAGGCGATCTCAACTCACTCCCCTTCCCTGCTGTCACACGACACATGCAAAAAACATCTAGCCGAGCTTAGAGGGGGGAGCAGAAACCACCAGCATGCTTGTGAAAGCCATGGAGCTATAAATTTTCTTCCAAACGCATGGGGCTATTTTATAGCCATTTGGGGGTACAGTTCCGATTTTTAAAATCCAAATTCTGCTACCTACATGAATAAGAGTCCAGGCTTATAGTGTAATCCTCCTGGACTTGTGCACAATAAAAAGAAGGGGGGAAAAAAGTCAGGGTCCTCTCCATCAACGTAACTTTACCTCTGAAGGTTTTAAAGCCTTGTTGGAGAGCATTTACCCCCCCTCCCCCCATTCAGTGAAGAAATTCCTAGTAAAGCCCATTTCGGCAATCAGTTGGAGACAAGTATCGGTCCGCTGGGGATTATAAATTACACCAAGAGATTCTCAAAAGGGTTCTCAGAATGTAAAAATGTCTATAGTTTTCCAGCTTCTGAAACTGTCCAGCTAATATTCTTTTTTTAATTGCAGTGCCACTCATTAATTAAGTCATATTTCTTACATTATCTCAAAGGGCAGAGAAAACTCACAAAGTTCAGAAAATACCCGCTGAGAGTCAAGGACCAATAAAAGAACTCCACAGTGACTGTGTCGTCTTTAGCTGATGAAGGGTAACTACATTTTTTTGGCATGCGTATGCATGCATTTAACAGTCATGTAAACAGAGTCAGTGAGTAGGTATGTTGACTGAGCGGGAAATCATTTCTATTTTATACTTTTTAAAAAAATCCTAAACCAACCCATTGTACAGGTGCTTTGAGGTTGTGAAAAAACAACATAAGGTAATTGTCCCAGATTCCCTTCCCCACTCATCCGCTGATGCCCTCTTGAAATAACCACATGGAAAAGAGGCTTATTTTATTGCTAAATTCAAATGGAAGTTTACATTTGAAAAGGAAAAGGTATTTTCCCCCTTGCCCCACTCTAATTAAAAACTTAAACACTTACCCTGAAAGGGGCTAAGCATTTTGTCATCATTGCTTTCACTGCTTATTATCAGCACAGTGGGAAAAGAAAAAGTTTTTTTTTTCCCTCTCTAAAATGCTCTTCTGCTTCCTGAGCTTAATTCATTAATCCCACCATATTGTATCTGACAGATTCAGCGATTCCATTGATCAGTGGAATTGTTAAGAAAATAAGATCCAAAAATAATGTTGATTTTAGTGATTCCCACACTTGTTAGCCTGAGTACTTTCATGCTCCAGGCAGTGGATTAGAGCTACAAAATGACAAGAGACGCCTGTCTGTTTTCCATGGATTACTTACTACAGACATTCTCTCTGTAGAGGAATTCATGTCACTTTGAGATTATTTAGAGAATTGGTCTAATGAATTATCCTTTTGTATATCACAAACAATTAAGAACAAAAACACAAAAGATTCACCATATTAATGCATCATTTTATACTGGTGTTACAACTCTTCATTTATTCCCAACTAGAGAAAGAGAACATAATTATTTTTTCTCAAAACTTTGAAGTCTAAGTAGTTGAAGAGAACATTCATTTTATTTTGATGTTCTACTTTGAAAATATTTTGATATGTTCCAGAATTAAAAGAAGTTTCTGGAAAAAATTTAGTTTAGAAGGTCAGAGTTGACATCATTTGGGGGAAAGGCATTCAAAGTGAAGTTTGACCACTGAATGTGGATGGAATTATTTCATGTTTTAAAACAAATAATTTAAATTAACATTGATGCCTGGAATTCAGGATAGCCAAACAGTGTTTACTTATATTTAAAGGTTCCTCGGAGTGTATGTTTACAGAAAGATTTGTTCCTATGCTCCACATCTCAAACCAACTTCAGAGTTGTGTTGGACATTTACAAAACGTAGAAAAACGTCATATCATTTTTGTCCATTTTTAAAATAGTTTTGAATGAAATAGTTTCTCAATGAATTCTAAGGGTATAATTTTTAAAGGTTGGTATGTCTGACCTGACTCAAAAGAGAAAGTAGGAGAAAATCTATAAAGAAGGTCTCCTTAGCTTTCAGACCAACTTAAGGGCAAAAAAATGATCCAAAAAATTTGAAAATCCTTCTGGATTCAGAACAGAATTATGGATACTCATGCAAATACAAGTATACCAAGTGTTTTCCAGTTTCATTTTTTCCTAAAATCTACAAAATAAACTCATTTAGCACTAACAACCTATATAATACTAACAATCTATTTACTATCTGTCCCAATATTTCCTTCATCTACTGCACTGCCACCTCTTTGCCTCCATCGTTTTGTTCCCCCTGTGGATAATCTTCTCAAACTTTTCCCCACTGCCCACTTTTCCCCTTAAGCTCTCATTCATAAAGCTACAGAAAAAAACAAAAAACTCAGCAGCGTCATATGGAGCAAATGAACAAAAAGAACTCAGCCATTTTTCTTCAATTGTCATTCTTCTCTTTCCATTTCCCCCTCTCTGTAGAATTTCTTAGCATTGTCACTGAGTTCTCTTTGGTGGGATGATTGCCTATCTAAGCGACAATCCCAGAATACAGATTTTGAGTAATATGTTGTGGATAGTTACGATGGCCTTGTCCTGGAAGCAAATATTGATCCATTTCCTAATTAGAAATGAGATGTGCCCACTCTCCTCAGTGTTACCAGAACTTGGACTCTAGAAATCTCACTGAGAAATTTTTCCATTGCCCATTCAGCTGAAGGAGATAATCAACTATAATTATCTACCATTTATTCTGAATGAGAAACCTGGGGGATGCAAATAGCAGATGGTTTTCCAGTGAAATATTGTTGTGGACAACAAATCAATTATTTCCTTTTGGTTCTTAAGGGTTGAATATGGACTTGCCAAGCAAGCATTTTTTTTTTATCTGCAAAGGTGAGAACGTGGAAGTGATTGTTTCCATTTTGTGTTGATAAAGTCACATTTGTTTAGAGAATAGTTAAGACACTCCTATAGCTTTGGTGGGTAATAAATGAAGAAATCCACAACTTTAATGTTGGTCTAATCTTTGCAAAAAATAAAATGTGTGTGTAAAACATTAAGGCATTACAACAATCCAAATGTTTGCAAAGCATATCCTCTGCAAAAAAATGCTTGAGTTAAGATGTTCCTATTTATGCATGTTTCACCACTTCTCAGTACTTTGCCTTCTCATGTGTATGACACTAGCTATACAAATAGGTTTGTTCTAGGCCTGTAATTCAAAATGAGTTGGTCAACCTATTTTTCCAAGAAACAAAATGATGAAGGAAACCAACATTAAAAACAAATAAAAAAATAGTCTTCCCAAGGTACGTTTTAGTTGAGTCATATCCAAAATGTACACAGTCTCTATGCAACATCTGCTATTATCATTGCTATTTCTTGTTATTTTTTCCTTGAATAAATGTTTCATTAGTATATGAAAAATGAATTACATCAACAGTACTGCAACAAATGTCTCTGTCAAATATTTGCCCCAGTTTTGACTTCTTATGCTGGAAAGATTTTTTTTTAATGAGTCTTTCTGAAACAGGGAATTTGAAACATTATTTTATTTTTCAAGGAGGTGTGGGAGCAAAATTTCTTTAGTAGATCAAAAGAGCATGTTAAATGGAAAAGCTAAATAGTTGGAAATCATTATTTCTGACCAAAAAATGATAGCTACATAAGAATTACTGAGATATTCACTAGAAGCTGGGGGTAGCAGGTAAGCTGCAATAGTTCAAAAACTGAGTGGGACTATTTTATAATTTGACCCCTATGAGTGCTTTTAGTGCCAGCAATATGTGACAGCATGTATGCTAGGAGGAGGAACGGGGGAGATACAAAGGGAATTCAGTCTCCAAGGAAGCATTAACTCTCTCTGATGAATAGAGATTTCAGTAAAACATCCATGTCCTTCCTCAGGATTGAATTTGTAACAGTTTGAGAAAGGCTGTTATGCTATTTTCCTGTGTTCTCTTGTGACATCATTGTTCCTGCTACTTAAAGGTAAACAGGCGCCCCGAAGAAAGAAAGGCTCATTCTCTTCTCATTGAAGAGGAGTGAGAAATGTTTAACTCAATGCAAAGTTAAACTAGAACTGGCCAATTAGTCACAAATCCTTGGCTGTAGATATTTAAAGATGGGTTAAACAAATAGATGTTTTTGCCCAGAGAACTGCTGAAAGTTCAAATGCTCTTGATGCTTTCTTTCCCTTGAGCATTTTAAAAAAAGTTTGTTTGCAGGAAATATATGTACACTTTAGTACATTGTGATTATAGAAGAGAGAGAGACAGAAAATGGGAAAGAGGAAACAAGACAGTATGAGTGGTTGGCTTCCAAATTGCACTGGCAAAAATCCAGCTATAGAAAAAGAAATTATCTTCTGCCACAGTCCGTCTCTTGTCTATCAGCCTCTTAATTCCATCACGTTCCTCAACATTTCAAAATCTTTTGCAGATGGAGCTTCCCCCCTTTTTTTTTCCTATTTAGAGTCCTTGTCATCTTTCTGTTACTTCAGGGTAATGTCTGCAAAATCAGTCAAGTCTTCCTGAAAGTTGATATTTTATTTAGTTGTTTAAAAAGAGAAAACACTCAAAATACCTGTTTCTTTTATATGTTTATCTCTACCTCCACCAAAATGGAAAGGAAACTTGTTCAAAAGAGACAAAAATCGCATTGTTTACACTGATCAGTACAGACAGGGCAGTGAGGAGGAAAAGATGAGGCATCCATTGAATACAAATGAAGAGAGCAGGTTGGTTGGAGAGTGTTTTAAGTTATGAAGCCATTAGCCCTTTACATGAGGCAGAGGCACACCATCCACCTTTCCCTTTCAGTAAATAAATAAATAGGATAATGAAGGAAGTGTGGTGAAAAACCCTTGGTGACTCCTACAGGATTGCGTTACCTCAGAAGAGGAATAGTCGATGTGTAGAGGACCCCTTTGTTTCTTTCTGAAAGGAATTTTTCACCTCAGATGTAAGTTTACCACAATCTCAATATTCTTCTGGGCAGTCCCTTTCAACTGCTTTTAAAAAGCTTGCAACTACTTGCATTACACTGCTAACGATAGGGAACAGAGTGCTGAAGCCTAGAATTAAAGCTCCTTAAAAGGGTTTATTATGATGGCAAAACCAACTGTTTAGCAAACTACTGTGTCTTAAAGGCCTAGATTCTGTCTTTCACAAAGATTATTTTCTCTAGATAAATTGGGAAAGCTTGAGAAGAAAGACTTCAAACAAAAGTACATCCCTTTTTCTCCCCGCAATAAGATCTAAATGTTACCGGATCTGGCAAGTTGTGTAATTTCCTTCTTTTGGGTAGGGGAAGAGGAGTATGACGGGTTTAAGAGGGGAACTGTGAAAGTGATGTACATCGGGTTGCATTTCCCAGGATCAGTTCAAGAACTAACTGTCATATAATGGAAAGCTTTGAAAAATGACCTATTTAGGAACAATTTCATTTCTGTATTAGAAATGACTTTTTTTGGACATATAATAAGAATGAGGTATAGCTCGCATTTTGTTTCCTGCATGTTACTTAAAATTCTTATTCTTTAAAAGGGGTCTTCTTCCCCATTTGTTCCACCCTCCTTTGTGATCCCAAGCATGGAGGACTCATTTTTCATCTCTGACCCTTCTAGAATTGCAGATCCAATTCTAAAATTGGTTTGTTTGGTGAGCTTGGACAAGTCATTTCTTGCCATTAATAAAGTAACACCAGCAGTCTCTTGCTCATTTTTAATACAAAGGTATAGGGTTTGGGGTATTGTAAACTAATCTGAGCCAAAAAAGATATGTTCTAACTATTCTTAATAATTCTCTTCATGAATTACAATAATGATGTACCCTGCAACCAGTTATACTTACACAAAGACAACTATATTATATAAAGCCCTATCAATGTACCGTCATTGTTTTTACAAATAAAACACGCATTAGCTTGATTTTTTTATCTAAGCATTTGGATTGTGAAAAATAGCCTCCTGAGTTTATAATTTTGTGGATATCTACCCTGTACAGTCCATTTGACTATTTGTACAAAATCATATCTTTTGATAGTCTTTTTCCTCTTTTTTCAAGTGAGTCAAGTAGTTGCTATAGAATTAATAATGCAGGACATTCTGTTTATTCTAATTGTCTGAAGGTGAATGAGGGATTATAATAATAATAAAAATGGTATCTGTTAAGCGCTTACTATGTGCCCAGCACTATACTAAGCACTGGGGTGGATACTAAGCAAATCAGGTTGAACACAGTCCCTGTCTCGCATGGAGTTCACAGTCTCAATCCCCATTTGACAGATGAGGTAACTGAGATACAGAGAAGTGAAGAGACTTGCACAAGGTCACACAGCAGACATGTGGTGGGGTCAGGCTTGAAACCCATGACCTTCTGACTCCAAGCCCATGCTCTATCCACTATGCCATGCTGCTTCTCTAATAAGAGATATAATAAGTATAGAAATTAGAAATAAAAAGAAATACATCAAAGAAAAATAAATTATGAATTTGATTATACATTTCACCAAGGGTACAACCACTTTTTCAGGAGTTCACTTCCATATGTTTCCATGGCATGAAGAGTCTAATCCAGTAAGCTGGTTGGTGATTCTCTCTAGCCCAATCACATGTGTGATTAAAAAAAAGTATAAAGGGAAACAAAGGGGAATTGGCACCAGGCACTGCTACTGGTTAAGAATGGACTATGGACCCAGAAATTGCCACAGGACACATACGGGTCTTTACATCTACTTAGAAGCCCACAAGATGTAACCCCATGAGGAAAGGCAACTTCAGATAGGGAGAACAATGGTAAATGCTCAAGATGAAAATTCATTAAGACTGCCTTTTCTATGATTCTATTGTGCATATACCTTTCTGTCCCCATCCCACCCAACCTGACCCATATTCATCTCATCCACTGTCTCTCTTTAGTCTCCTTTTGCATCAGACTTTATTATTTAGGCTCTCCACTGCTCTCCAACTTCTTTACTCCTTTCATTTTCTCATATATTTCCCACACTTCCATTATTTTCTGATTATTTCAAGGTTTGTTCAGAAACTTTCTGGAAAGTTTAATTTGCACAGCAAATGAGGACACTACAACTATGCATGAAGGTCCACAAATAGTTGGACCAGAGTTAGAACAATTTCTAGTAGAGTTGAAATATCATGTTGAATTATCCTAAATCCAACAGCAGTCAATAAGAATAGTTTGGGGAAAACATTTTTTGCATATCTTATTCATCCATTTGAATCCAATTGAAATGAAAAATAACCAAAGTCAATTTTTGAAGGCTATTTAGGTTCATTTCAAATCCAGCCAAATTAAGTATACTGTATTGGCCACAAAGCTCGAGACTTCTGAGAAAGAAGAAAAACTTTATCCGTGTATCCACAGTGCATCAAAAGTAATATTTTTGCATTTTCCCAATATTCCATCATGCATAGGTTTCACTCCTGCCCTTAAAATTGACAAAGACACATATGACACTATCTTTGGAGTTGGTATTTATTAAGTCCTTAATAGTCAGTCAATAGTATTTACTGAGCACTTACTGTGTGCAGAGCACTGTACTAAGTTCTTGGGAG
Source organism: Ornithorhynchus anatinus (assembly GCF_004115215.2). Lineage (NCBI taxonomy): Eukaryota > Metazoa > Chordata > Mammalia > Monotremata > Ornithorhynchidae > Ornithorhynchus > Ornithorhynchus anatinus. Next base: position 30,189,665 of record NC_041740.1, read on the forward strand.
AGTACAATATAACAACATTCCAATACACGTAAAGTACAGTGCCAAGTCTTGAGAAATCAATATAGCAACTCTGCTGAATGACTTTTTACCAAAAAAAGACACCAGAATTGTCTGGAGGTTCATTCATTCATTTCATTCAATAGTATTTATTGAGAGCTTACTATGTGCAGAGCACTATACTAAGCACCTGGAATGTACAATTCGGCAACTGATAGAGACAATCCCTGCCCAATGACGGGCTCACAGTCAGGCTGTTGTCAACTTCCCTTCTGGTTCCAGTTTGGTGGCTACCCTGTCTTAAATTCCTGTTTGTTCAGGTACTTCAGCAGAGAATTGGCAACTGGAGGAAACAAGAATTTAGAAAGAGAGAATGCATTTAGCATCCATCAGGCTACTCTCTTCTTCTCTATGGTGAGAAATGTCTTTACACTTCTAGACTGTAAGCTTCTCGTGGACAGGGAATGTGTCTATTGTATTGCATTCTCCCAAGTACTTAGTATAGTAAGTGCTTAAAAAATACAACTGAATGACCAATCTTCACCAGTTCCTCTGCCCTGGATTGCCAATTCCCACAAGTTACTGAGCAGGGGTGGCAGCTGGTAACAGAGAAGACTTGGAAGTTCTTAACCTGGCCAGTGATTGAATAAAATGGCTCATGAAATTATTTGAAATTTTGCTTCCAAGGATAAGTGTACAGTTCTCTTTCAAAGTGCTACTGGCCATACCATGAGAAGCAGTGTGTCTTAGCGGAAAGATTATGGGCCTGGGAGTCAGAGGACCTGGGTTCTAATCCCAGCTCCATCACTCTTCTGCTTTGTGATCTAGGGCAAGCCATTTAATTTATTTGTGGCTCAGTTTCCTCACCTATATAATGGGGGTTCAATACTTGTCCTCCCTCCAACTTAGATTGTAAGCCCTTTGTAGAACTTATCTATACTGTCCCCACCCCAGGGTTTTGTACAGTGCCTGGCACAAAGTAAGTGCTTAACAAGTACATTTAAAAAAAGCAGGTTGCTGGATGAGAGAATCATATAAGAGTCAAAGGATTTGAAAATCAGACTTATCACCCTCTGCCTACCCTGGCATTAGTATCCTCTCTTGTAGCCAGGCCTGTGTCTTCCATGCAGATTAGAGTGACTACTTTGTTGTTCGCAGACACCGTACCCATGTGACGCTTGCCCCATCCCAACCCCATAGCGCCTATTTTCATATCCCTTCTACTTAGTTTGGTCTAGTGGATAGAGCACAGACCTCAGAATCAGAGGATGTCGCTTCTAATTTGCTTATCAGCTGTTTGACCTTGGGTAAATCACTTCACTACTCTGAGCTTCCATTCTCTTACCTGCAAAATGGCGATTCAATTCCTGTTTTCCCTCTTACTTGGACTGTAAGCCCCATGTGGAACCTTAATATCTTGCTTAATACAGTGCTTCTTATACACATAAGGCTCACCAAATATCATAATTATCTTTATTATTATTATTACTCTGCCCTTTCCCCTAAGCATAATTTACCTTAATATATGGCCCCTCCATCAACATGTGATTTCCTTGTAAGCAAAGATCATGATCAAAGCAAATGAGGACACTACTATACTTTACTATACTCTCCCAAGTACTTGCTACAGTGCTCGGCAAATGGTAAGCACTCAATAAATACCATTGCTTGATTAATCACTAGTATATATTGACTGCTTATGTAGTGCAGATCACTGTACTAAGTATTTGGAAGGGTACATAGAGTTAGACATGAATCCTCCCCTCAAGGAACTTGGAATCTAGCAGGATGTCACATGCATTATGCCATGCCCACATGATGAAATTGCATCATATTTTGTTGGTCTCTCCAGGCCATTAGAACCTGGAATATTTTACCAGAGTGAGTCCTGATCCCCCTAACTTGGTCCAAACATTTTTTTTTTCCCATCTCAGGACCCTCTGAACATAGGTGTCACTTCCAAATATCAGAATGAGCAGCAGGAGCTGGGGTGGAGTGACACATACTGTAAAAACACCAGGCATAACAGCACCTGATACTCTCTGTGTACTGGACTGTCAGGTGGAAAATGGGATGAATGACCACCTTAATTCAGAGGAACAAGAACCATTCTCTTCTCCCTAGATACCCTCCTTAATGGGCAATCAAGATAAGATCATGCACGCCTGCGCCTCTCTATGTTTGGAAGGAAAGAGGGACTGAGTCTGAGCTAAACAAATGACTTAACCAAACCCAAATTGTGGATTTTTTAGAGGTGAGTCTTTGTCTTTCTGGAAATCTATGCAGCATGAAACTCAGTCTACTTAATTGACCTAGGTGGTTTTAGTGGTCCTGAAGAGGGAAGTCCATCGTTACTGGTTTGACCAAGGGCTATTTTGAAAAGGTATTTTTGTGTTTAAATATCAAGTAAAGGAATTTTAAGTATGTGACTGGCGGGTGCAGATATGGCAGCTTCATCAGAAATATTATTCAGAATATTGTGGAATGAGGGCAGGAGAATGGAGAATAAAAGATGTTTGGGAAAGAGACCAGAATGAGTTTTCCTTCCCTAAATAACTTTCCATGGCAGGCAGCTGCAAATCTAAGGAGAGTGGCATTTCACCACTAAGCAAGTTCATGGTGACTCACCCAGCCAGATGTGGCTCTGAGCTTCTTCACCTTTCACAACTTCCCGGGTGTGGAGAGAGTCGATCTTTTCTGAATGAATAGAACCCTCCTTTTTTTTTGTATTTATTTAGGGCTGCATTGCCAACTCTAAATACAGAACAACAGTGGGTTTCAATATCCCGACTTCCAGGCTTCATGGGTTAGTGAGTATTTATGTTACTGAGCAAATTATTTTCCCAGGGAAGTGTCAAGCTTAGCTCTAACAGACCTAGAAGCATAGGTCAGCAGGTGTAACACCTGTACAATTATTAGGGGAATAGTTCCTGCTACCATTTATATTTTCAGGCCTTCGCCTCTCACTAGTCAGTAACTATAGCATTCCTATTGCACAACAAGCTTTGTTTCATGCTGTTTCCTGAGCACTAGGGAATCCTGATTGGCTGGTAAAGAAGTTAATTTTCCTCCTGGTGGAAGGTTTTACTATAATAGTTTCACCAGAAACATTTGCCTTTTGCATTATCATAATCGTTAATATGACTGCCAGCAATGATATAACAAAAAAAAAATACGATTTTCCAAACTTCCCTGTGGTCATCTTTCAAATATTCTCCTTCAGACCCACATGCTCAAAATAGCATATGTTCTTTTCCTATAAGATATACTCCTGATGGTATGCATTAGTTTATGAAATTTGCTCATTTTCAAAACATTTTTCTCATGTTGAACATTGCATGATGATTATCTACTGTAGTATCATATTGCGGACTGATTATAAAAATACCATTACTGCAGTAAGGCTAGAGATTTGATTTTTGCCTTCTATAAAATGCTCTACCATGGCAAACCATTGTCAATTCATTAGCTACAAATTATGGTATATGTGAAATAAATTCCTAAAGATCAGGTCCTCATAGATTTAGTAGTATCTTCTGGTCAGGGTTTTCAAAACCTGTCTCCAGTTCTGATCTGAGTATTTACTTCCAGACAATGTTTCCACCGTTCCCATTCTGTAGTATTTATGGGAAAATCTCCCAGTGGAAGTTCAACCAAAGGAACACCTAAACCTCCTATTTTTCACTTTAAAGTCCAGTTATCAGAAAGTAGATGGGTCAAACCTGTCCCTCATTATTTTAAAGAAATAAAGTTTTGGCTCTGAAAAACATCAGCTTCAGTCTGGTTAAGATTGGCATGCTTAGATGAAAATAAAGATCCTTCTCCTGAAATAAGGAAGATTAAGTTACATTTAACAAGATGCAGGGGTATAGCACTTCAGCAACATAACGGTGGCTGAGTGACCTGCCAGTATGGCCGGTATAACAACTGTTTTTCTCCTAAACTATTTTCAGGAGTATTTTCATTAAAAATAACATGATTGACTGCATGCTTTTTTCACAGTAGAGATTTGCCTCCATGTTTATATCAAAGCAATGAAGTTATATTTTCAAAACATTAGAAGTGACTCTGTAATTGCTGCATTTAAAGGAAAAATCAAATAAACCATTTGCTCTGGTGTCATTTTCAAGTCTTGGGGTATTAGAGAAACAAGAGAGACAATTTTTTCATTTACTCTGATGGTTTCTTAGTTTGTTTTGCTTTTTATGTTCAGTGGTCTGATTAAATGACTTAGGGTGCTTACAAATCTTGCCTTTCTCTAATCAGTAACATCTCTCTATCCACTATCTGTAAGCATAAAAGCCAGTACATAATAAAGATCAGTGAAGAATATTTGTCCACTTTTGACTCACTCCCTGATTATGTGGCATTTCTTGTTCCTGGTAAATAAACCCACTTTAAGTAGACTTTGGCAAGTAGCATTTCTAAAAGGGACACTATAATTGAGAAGGGAAGAAGAAACAATATCCAGGGACGGGGAACGTTAAAAAGAAGGTGGAACCGTGAAAATGGGTTTCTTTTCCTCTTCCTTTTCTCAGCTTGGCTTTGGGAGACCAGATTTGGGGAAGAAGAAATGGAAACAATAGCAGGAGTTGGCTTCCAAAAGCAGGTAAGAAAAAGTTTACAAGTATATATTGAAGATGTCTAGGTAAAGAAAAATTTCTACAGTAGCATAAAAGACCAATACCCCTTCTAGAAAGGTCAGTGGAAGCATATTAGACCCAGCTGGGCTGAAACACATTTTATGTCCTGACTTTTAAAGAGAGGGAAGCTGTTGAGAAGTGAGGAAAAGGGATATTTTTGGAGTTGCAGAAGTGAAAACATCCAATAAATGTTCTAGTAATAACAATAATAATACCAATAGTGTGGTATTTGTTAAGCGCTTACCATGTGCCAGGCACTTGAGAAAGTGCTGGGGTGGATACAAGCAGATCTGGTTGGATGTGGTCCCTGTCCCATGTGGGGCTCACAGTCTCAGTCCTCCTTTTACAGATGAGGTAACTGAGGCATAGAGAAGTGAAGTCGCTTGCCCAAGGTCACACTGCATACAAGTGGTGGAGGCAGGATTAGAACCCAGGTCCTTCTGCCTCTCAGGCCCATGCTCTATCCATTATACCATACTGCTTCTAGGATAGATTGATAATGTAAAGGTCTTCATCTCTGTTATTTTTAGAGAATCTAGCTTCTGGTTTCCCACTGTCACTACAGGTCCATACCTAAAGATTTAAAACATTTTTGATAATTCATTTATCATCCAAATAGTATATTTTTCATGAGCAAAGGAGATCAGCATATGTGGAGTTGTTGTAATGAGGTTTTATAAGCTCGTTGTGGTCAGGGAACATGTCTACTAACTCTCTTGACTTGTACTCTCCCAAGCGCTTAGAACAGTGCTCTGCACACGGTAAGCACTTAATAAATACTATTGATCGATTTGACATAATCCCATTTTGCTAGCTTTAGATTTCATATACACACTAATTTCAGAATAAGCTATATTAATGATTACCCCAATGTTATCACCTGACACATTTGGTGTGATTTAGAAAAAAGGATTTAGAAAAAAACTCCCTAGTATAGTCCAATAATTCAGGATGCCAACTTGGGTTTCAGTGGATATGTGTTATGGTAATTCTAACTCTGGAAACATCCTCACAGGACAACTTGTCATGCAGTAGTTCTGTTCTCAAGCCACAGAGTTTGGGATCTATATCCTCTATATTAAAAAAACTTAAAGACTTTCTTCCACACATAAATGCAAATCAAATTTAGGTGATCTGCAGAGACAGCAGGCGAAAATATACTGCACAGTGGCTTTAACAATTTTCTCCCTTACCACCCTTGGTGAACCATGAGCCTGAAAAATAATGATGTCAAGTATGTCATTCTCTATAACCATATGTGTATTATAGAAGGTATTGTGTGTAAGCCAATGCGTAAGACAACCCCACTAGATATACATATTAGCCAAATAGTAGATGTCATTTTAAAATGTACTTTTAAATACAGGCCCCTTAGTAGGAGTTTACCTATATTCGTGTTGGCAAGCATATGATGGAAGAAGTCTGCACAGTGGTAAATACATCTTGAACTCTCTAATAAAAGATGAATAACTTTAAGATAAGTTAAATAGTGTTATCTTATGCCCTAGTAGAATTGCTGGCTTGGATCCACTTTCTATTCCATGTTTTATTCAAATAATACAGATTTCACCAGTGTTGGAAAGAAGAATATGATCAGAAAGCCTGTTTGTAGAGACCATGCAGGGGTTCTCAGACCACCACACTGAAATGGGTTAGATACAAAGCACAACAATAGCACCTGACCCTCATTACAGGATGAGAAATGGGTATATGTTAGATCACTGTACGATACTCAAAGGATGTCTGCAAAATTGAATAGGCTATTGAAATTCTGATTATGGATTAATGGCCCAGCTACACCTTAGCACTGATCAAAAATAAAAATGATCCGAAGCCAAGGTATTTTGTTTATTAAGTGGTGATGCTGTCATTTTTTTTTCTTTATGCTTCTATTATGTTTGCTCTCTACTTTTTTGTACCAGAGGGATACAGTGTCAGTTTTCGGGGTAGACTTTATTACATGATGTTGCGAGAAATCCACATTGAGATTCCTGCGTATAGAAGAAGATTCAACCACAGTAGTTTAACTGCTTTGTGGCTCTGAAGTTCCAGAAAAAGTCAACAAGATGAACTGTCCAGACAAGCACAAATGAGTTTCCCAAAATCTAGGTTGGTTTTAAACTTGTGCTCTAGAATCTTATGTCTTTCAGCCTTGTTAAAATTTGGGGTGAATTTAGAGTAAAACTTTTTAAAAATCATATAATTGATTTAACTCAGTAAGCCAGGAAGCTATTTATTTTTATTCATTCATTCATTCATTTACTTATTACATTTATCAGAAAAGACCTTCAGCTCTATCTTCTGGTCCTGTCTCTACTTGACTCCCTTAACTGCTCTGAAGCAAATCTCTCTTATATACTATTTATTTGGCACATGTTCAAGCCCAAGAGGGCTTGTGTTTTCATAGAACTCTGAGTTTTATAGAACTTGAGTTTCTTGCAAGTTTCTGTATTTACTACAACTTGGATATTCAGCAAGGTGCATTTAAATCTGGACTAGCTTTCCCTATTTTCTCCTTGTGTTAAAATATACATACAATACAGCATGCATTTATGACTGAATATGCAATAGTTAACAGTGAGGGATAGATGTAAATGACCAACACAGTGAAAAATAATTATCAAATGACTAGATGAAACAATTGGATCAAATATGTCTGATCATTATGTGAGAAAGACAAAGTGAACTAGGGGAAAGATTATGTGACTGAGAATCAGAAGACCCATGTTTTAGTATGCTCTGCCGTTGCCTGCTGTGTGACCTCTCTGTACCTCTGTAAAATCCTCCTCTCCCTATCTCTTAGACTGTGAGCACTGTTTCAGGCAAAGACTGCCCTGATCTGATTATCCTGAGTGCTTTGCAGAATGCTTGGACTATAGCAAGGAGTTTATAAATATCATAATTATTACTTGGAAACAGCTGTGAATGTCACTTTATTCCCAAAGACCAAAATCTGCCAACCCTGGTTGAAGCACTACTCAAGGCTTCATGGCTGTAACTCTGGCCATTTTCACCCGGTTTATCGTTCAATTTGTATCACGCTAAATAAATTTTGTGGGACTATCAATAAGGATGAGGAAGGGTTTTATTTGACCTTCCTTACCCGGCTCCAGGTTTGTCCAAGAAATTAAAATGGATGTTACATAGAGACTGAGGTTTAAATTGCATCCACTAGAATTGATCAGGAGATGAAGTCAGTCAGTTGTATATACTGAGGGCTTACCGTGTACATAGTACCAAACTCCACTCCTTGTATATGGGTCACTTAGATCCTCAGACTTTAATACTTTTGCATGGGAAAAGGATAGAATCAGAAATCCCTAAAATAATTATTTTTGTCCCTGGCCTACTTTATCAACCAGTGCTGATTAAGCAAACCAATCAATCAATGGTATTTATTGAGTGCTTACTTTGTGATGAACACTGTACTAAGCACTAGCTTACATACTAGAGAATGAAAGAGAAAGATAAAAAGAAAAAAAAACAAGATCTCACCACATATTCTTAATTCAGATTGAGAATAAAGCAGAGTCAGAGGGAATAAAGTAAACAAGAAGACAGAGAGAACACTTCGGGGACTGGGCAATCCTTTTCAAGGATTTCGCTCTGCCCTTGATATGAGTCTAGCTACCACCTCTGGCAGGGCAGTGAAGACAAATTCCTTCCAAAAAGTTCCAAAGACTGCTGGGAAAAATAGCCTATTAAGCCCTTGTGTTTCCTGGGACATGTTACTTTCTCCTTTCCTGCCCTGAAATTCCCTAGCCAGCTTTCAACCAGACTTTTGATAGAAGATGATGAAATCACAGAGCTATTGCCTAAAGTCTGAGTGGGACAGCTATCTAACAGTTTCTTTTGACTGTCCAGGTGAATTTTCTTCAAGTGTAAACCTGACTTTGGGTGAGGGATTGAGGGATACTGTCCCACAAGAAGGACATGTTTTTCCTTTAGTTATTCAATTTCAAAATTCAATCAATGGCATATATACAATGCTTATTCTGTGCAGAGCACTATACTAAGCCCTTGGTAGAGTACAACAGAACTAGTAGACATGATCAGTTTCCCTAAAGAAGATAACAAACTAACATAGGATTTTACAATATAGCATCTCCTTGACTTTGGTTCTATCGAATCTATTTCCCTTTTCTCCTAAGTCATTATTATTTCTGTTGCTTTTAATCATGGGAGTTCCCCCAAAAAGTGAATGCATTTTTTATGCCCTTATTTTGTCATCACTATCAAAATAGTACCTGCATTTTGACTTTGAAAGTTTAAATGGAAAAGCTAAAAGCTAATAAATGCACCATTTACAGACATTTACAGACAAATAAAATACAAAATCCAAAGAGGTATGAAATGACAGTCTGGTCTTCATCAGCAATACAGATTTGGAGTTTGCTGTTGAACAGTAAAGAAATCAGGGTGGGTACTGTGGCTTTCAATCTGAGTTCCGATTCAGTTCATCCTGCAGTGCACCCTGTCACACAGGTCAGTTGAATCCAAATGTTTGGACCCAAGTACAAAGATTGTTTTTTCCGAGAATAAACATATGTTTCAAAACATTAGGGTTTCAATCCTTTGGAGCAAAAAGCAATCAGAGGCATTCCAAATCAATAGCAGACACCATGTTTTTGAACCCACAAATGCAGGAAGGATCCCTTGTTTTGGAAAATGAATACAATCTTTCCAAATGTTTGCCCAACAGATTTTTTTATCAGGATAAAAGAGAAGCAATGTGGCCTAGTGGAAAGAGTACAGAACCAGGAGTCAGGATATCTGGGTTCTAATCCTGGCTCTGCTGCTTGCCCGCTCTATGATTCTGGCTCTTCTGTATCTCAGTTTCCTCAACTGGAAAATGGTGATTAAATGCCTGTCCTCCCTTCCCCTTAGACTATGATTCCTATGTGTGACAAGCATTGGGTCGAATCTGATTATCCTCCATTTACCCCTGCCCTTAGCATAGTGCTTGATATATAATAGGTACTTCATATCTGAAAGATCACCACTCTCACCATCTTCAAAGCCTTATTAAAATCAAAGCTCCTCCAAGAGACTTTTCCTGACTAAACCCTCATTTCCCCTAGTCCCTCTCCCTTCTGTATCACCCTTGCACATGGATTTGTACCCGTTATTCACCCCACACTCAGCCCCTCAGCACTTTTGTACATATCTGTAATTTATTTTTAAACATCTGTCTCCCCACCTATACTATGAGCTCCTTGTGGGCAGGCAATATGTCTACCTACTCTGATATATAGTACTCTCCCAAGCACTTAGTGCAGTATTCTACACACAATAAGAGTCAGTAAAGATCATTGATTGACTGACAACAGATGCCACAATTCTCATTATTATCTCACTTCTTTTCCTACACATATACTTGCTATTCTGAATGTTCTCAGTCCTTCTCCAACCCCTCATAATCCGGGACTACATTTTGCTGTCCTGTGATTCTTCCGGCCCCACAGAAAACTTGGGGAAGAACTTCGTTCCTTTTTGTCTGTGAAAGCTGATGTGAATGAGGTCACTGGTTTCAAATTTCGCTCAGCCACGACTGCATTATTTCTGGTTAGATGTTCAACTGCACTGCTCAAAAGGTCAGGGCTGACACTGGTGAGAAATGCAATTGCACCAAGGGACTACTGATACTTTTCATTGAATCAGTCCAAGCTGTAAAGTCAGAATTCTGTAACATACAGATATGCTGGTTGCCAGGCCCCAGGTTCTACTGAGTTGGGGCAGGAGGACAGATAGGAGGTAGGGGTAGGGAAGGAGAGGACCAAAAGGGATGTGGGGAAGAATGAAAAAAAAGTGTACAAGGTCAATTTTAATTTATTTTTCTTAGATAGTGCTGTTACGGAATGTAAAATATGAGCTAGAAATAATGATACTTCGCATATATCAAAATGAAATTTACTTCAATCCCTATATCTGGCTTTAATTCCATTTCCTGAATTAAAAAACATAGAAAATTCACAATCAGGGCTATCCTTAGGGAGACAGCTGTGGGTCTGCCATTTAATTGATTCTCTTTCCCAATAACTTAGGTATTTTATCAGGTATTTTTTGTTGTCATATTTCACTCTGAAAGCAGTAATGACAGTTTGCAGAAAATTTCTGAAAGGTCACAGATAGAATGTCATGAGCAAAGTTCATACAAACATTGACTTCATGAAGAAAATATATTCAAGCTTTATAATTATAAAACCAATAGTTCTAGCCAAATGCTTTTAACCCTTTCTTTAATATCTTCAAAATATATTTTGGTGTTTTGAAATTTTCATATAATTACTATCTCACTATGTATTGAAACAGGACAGTCATATGATAAGTGCAATTTTCCCCAAAATGCAAAAGTCAATTTGAAGAGGAATCACTGCAAAAGAGTTGCTGGCAATGTAGTTTAACGACACGACCCTACCTACGTTACTCAAGGGTTTGGCAACCCATTATGGGAACAGTTGTGTTTGTCATATTGTAGAGAGATTTTCAGACCAACTGGTACATTTGTGTTCATGGAAATCATCCAGTCTCTCTTTGTGTGCGTTGTTATTTGGGTTTGGGTTGTAGGAGAGTTGCTTGTCTGGTAGTGGTGTCTATCCCACAGTGCACGTTCGAAACAGGGCTTAGCTTTGGAGGAAGGGAAGAATATGATAAACTTCACACTGCTGAACTGTAGTTTAACAATCACCTTTCTAACTGATCTGAATCGCCCATACTGGGTTGAAAATCCACTTGCTACTCAGTCAGAGATGCAAAGGATAGCAATTGACAGGCTAAAGTGTGCCAGAGATAAGGGTTGGGTGTAACATGAGGCTAATAAATCTCCTGAGTTTCTGTTGTCCAAATGGGCATGTGATACTATTTTCCAGAGAGTGAATTCAGGGGCAGAGACAGCATGTACATGACTCACCCTCCCTTTGAGTGATCCACTGTTATGCCTCATATTGGTATGGACCAAAAGAAAAAAGAAAAAAAAAGAGAATTGGTTCACTCATTACTATCTTCGTGAACATTTTTGCCTTGAACATACAAACCCCTGATATTACTCTTTTTTCATGCTTGGGAAGATAGAGCTTTAGACCGAAGGGATTGGCAGGAAAATTATCTTTTATATCCCTAAACTTGCAAATTTGATGATGCTACGTATAGTCTGTCTCAGTAGATTTTTGGAGAATTCCCCACTGTAGCTGGGGAGGACTATTTATATTGATGCTACTGATACCCCATCTACTTGTTTTGTTTTGTTTTCTTGTCTGTCTCCCCCCTTCTCGACTGTGAGCCCATTGTTGGATAGGGATTGTCTCTATTTGTTGCCCAATTGTACTTCCCAAGCATTTAGTACTGGGCTGTGCACACCGTAAGTGCTCAATAAATACGATTGAATGAATTAATTAATTAATAACCATATTTTTTCACTAAATTCACAACATACCTTGGACTTCTGTGTTTTCTTACCTCTCCCAAATAATGCATTGTTTGAAAGAAGACATTGCCTCTTAACTGACTTTTTTCAAAACAATGGTAAAAAAAGGTGAATGCCAAGCAAGAGAAGAAAAAAGAATCAGTAGGCATGAAGATGTGTACCTCCATTTCCTGTTGATGCATCTAGTGCAATAGAATCTCCGTTAGTTGATATCAGAATTTGCCTAAAGAGATCATTATGGGAGGAAAGGGTTAGTAGAGGGTGGGAGACATCAGTGAGTGGGCACATTGTGGGTGGCCATTTGAGGAATCCCGACTTGGATTTAATCTAACCTGACTATAACTGCTATTGGATTATGATGACACATAGAGAAGAATAACTCAAAACATGTCTTTGGGAATATGAATGAATGTTAATCAGTTGTATGCTTCTGAGGTTAGTTGGGCGGAATGGTAAGTGGCTGATTGTATGGATAATGGCAAGGAGTCTCTGGCTTTGGGAAGTGTCCACAACTATTTCACACATCCTTGGAATTCATGGACCTCCAATCAACACAGTTGCAAAATTTAGATGCCAGTTCTAAATTGATAGCAGACCTTTAATAAATGGGAATTATACCCACAGGGGTTTGTAGGTCATAACACAGTGAATCCCTTATGCCATGATATTTAACTTTATCTTGTCTGCTATTATGAAACAATGGACCCAAAAGTTAGTCGTTGGCCATTTTTCTTTCCCACATCACAATCAATTTGCACAGTGGCAGATATTCAATGCATTTTAATTGTGCCAAAACAACAGCAGTCTGAATGCTAAATTATTCACCATATTCACAAACTGTCAAATGAGGCCCATTGCCAAATATTCCAAATAATTGTAAGGAGATCCACACAGCTGTAATATATTTTCAACTTGTATGCCCATCCATTTCTGAACTCAATATTCAGTGCACTAAAACCATCTTTTTTTTTTATGGGAAAGACTTAGATTTAAATTTCATTCTCATTTTAAATAGGAGATGGAAGCTAAAATAATTAGTTAATTTGTTCTATAATTCCTTCCTTGCCAACAATCTAAATCTATCAAATGATTGCAAAAGAGGAATAAATAGCAATAAGAACTGAACCCCTAAATGTGGTTCTGATGCCGTGGTTGGCTTGTGGCTGTCTGCTCTGAGTATAAAATGAAGTATTTCAAGACTGCAGATCTCTCTACATTTACTTCTAATGATAGATCCAAGTCCAGGGTAATTGTATCCCATTTCCATTCTAACTTTTACATTACTGTATTTTTAACTCTTCTCCCTCATGCACAATAATCCTCTGACCTATTTAAACTCAGGTTTTGATCCCAGTTCCATGATCTTTTACTCACTTAATGTCTCTGAGATCCCATTTATCTGCATTCAAAGTGAATGAGTGCTACCCAAATGTTCCAGGAACTGTGACTTAAATGCAATAACTTTTGAACCCTAGCAAACACTAGCTCCAATAAGATGCCCAGAAGAGATCTTTTGATAGAATTTTTAACACTCCCAAAACTACTCTTCTCCCCCGACTGTAAGCTTGTTGAGGGCAGGGAATGTATCTACCAACTCTGCTATATTCATTCATTCATTTAATCGTAGCTATTGAGCACTTACTGTGTGCAGAGCACTGTACTAAGAGTTTGGAAAGTACAATTCGGCAACAGATATTTATTGTACTCTCCCAAACATTTAGCATTTAGGGACAATGTTTTTACTTCTGTCATAGTCTAATAATGATAATGAAAATGTTGATAGTAACAATAATAATAATAATGTTAATAATAATTTGCTGAGTGCTTACTATGCCCAAAGCACTGTACTAAGCACTGGGGTAGATGGTACAAAATAATCACATCAGACACTGTTCCTATCTCACATGAGGCTCACAGTCTAAATAAGAAGAAGAGATTTTGTATTCCATTTTACAGATGAGGAAACTGGGGCACAGAAAAGTTGTGACATTCAAAGTCACACAGCAGGCAAATGGCAGAGCCGACATTAGAACCCGGGTCCCCTGATTCCCAGGCCTATGTACTTTCCACAATATTCCACACATGGTATTTGATAAATATATGCTAGTAATTCATTAATTAGGTAAAGATTTCCTTGATGTAGTAGTATAATACACTGAAATATAATAAATATTGTTCATTGAACTATAGAATATTTCATCAAATGTAATTATTTTCCATAAAATGATGATAGGAAATTGGTATAGCCATAAAGTACTGAACAACTGTTAAATTAAAAACTTATCTAATATATTTTAGACAGAAACCAGCTAAAAAGTCCTGGTTACCCACACCACATGAGGTCCTGCCTCTCTTAATGGAAGATAACCATCATAATGGTGAAATTTTGAATGTTGATGTGGTTGGCTTGTACCTAACTGGTACAGAGACACAGAGTTATGTAAATAAGGATAAACACGTAGGTCTGTATCCGAGTATTGTTGAAGTTCTAAGATTCAACCGAGGATGAGTCATTCCTATATGAACTATACGAGGAACAGCATGACCTAGTATGGGCCGAGAGTCAGAGGACCTGGATTCTAATCCTTGCTCTGCCAGTTGCCTTCTGTGTCACCTTGGGTAAGTCACATAACTTCTCATTGCTTCAGTTTCCTCATCTGTAAA